>NW_027279963.1:0-305000 GCF_046629955.1 Centroberyx affinis
GGATTTATTGACAGAGAGTTGCTACGCCGACGCCCAAATCACTGATCCATCATGGGTTGATTAATTGGAGGTAGGGGAAACACTGCGGATGAGTTAATGAAACTGCCGTACAAAAAGGAGTGAGAACAAAGCCCCACCCCGCACTGATGAATCTCATACCTGCTTACACTAACACGCCACACACCGCGCAGTACGTGGGTAATGTTCACATGTCAAGATGAATTTTAATTACACTCCGATAAAACCCGCAAAAAACTGTCAGCTCCCGGCGCATGTGGAACCTGTCTGATATGTTACATCTATAGGCTTGTGGAAGTCCCTGCGGGGAGACCTCTGCTTGACTCGGCTGCTCCCCTGTCACTTTACTCAGCTCAACGCCGGCTCACAGCGAGCACTTCGACTCACTAGAGCAATCTGATCAAACCTTGCTCCATCTGCAATCACTCGCAATTAGCAGCGTTGCTAGGGGGATAAATACATTTGCAACAGCTGTTGGAGTGTCTAAATTTCCCTCGAGGGGGAATTCTCCATAGGCTGATCCAAGACATCAGAGAGAGTAAAAAGTTACCGGTTTTGCAAACGAAGATGAGGGATAACACGTAAATAACACATAAATAAATGTCCATTTTGCTGTACTCTCTTTTGCCAATTGATATACAGTAACTCCATAGTGGTTCACACTAGCCAGTTCATTAAAGTTTTTACATTTGCTGTTCTAAACACTCTGGTCTTTCCTGGGAAAAATCCTCTGTTGCACAGGATGTGATGCATTTTCAGTTTCCGGCAGCAGCAACTGCAGTTTGTTTGTAATAAACAGAAGAAGAAGTGGGTAGTTAGCATAAGCAGCGATGGCCACCAAGGCTGAACCAACAAAGAAGTGTCTCTGGGAAGTGCAGTGCAAAAACACCACACCAATGACTGCTTAACACCAAATATGTTGCCAAAAAACAAAACAAAAACAAACAAGGATCTCGAAGATTACCACTTTAACTCAGCTTTGAAATTTTAGTGCCAGTGACAGTAGATACACCTGTTTGTACTTAGTGTCATTTTGTCTTGACAGTGATTGGCTTGCACATTGCAAGCCAATCGCTAATACACAAGATCTGAGGCACTGTAACTAGGCTATTTCTATAAAAAAAAAAGGTTTTATGCTCATGTGAAAAATCTGTTTTTATGTTAAATGGAAGGATTGAGAGCGGGCATGTGTTTATCTCTTGCCATGGGTAATTATGTGCAGTTGGAATATGTGGGGAGTTATTTGCAGACCGCACCAGAGAGAACATTAGAGTGTTTTCAACCTGCCATCTTGGCTGTATCACTAGGTGTATCTTTTCTGTTTTTAATGATTACTGTCCTCACTGCCTAATGAAATTAGCATCGGAAAGAGCATTATGATGCCAGTGTCCTCTGGCTTTATCAAATAAACGGATGCACACGCGTGCATGACGATCCATTAAATTTGGATTGCTAGTCATTAGTGAGTAAATGGTGAACGTGCTTCTCTTGTGTTACTGTACCTGCACAGTGAAACGGGAGGTTGAGCAGGGAGAGGCTCTCCATATTAACATCAGAAAATGGCAACCATTACACGAGAAATCTCAACATTAGCTGCTGCATAATCATCCTAATGTATGCAGACGACCTGCACTCACACTGCAAACGCACCACTGTGCATGCATGAACAAACACAGCCTTTCTAGTCTCTGTGGGGGCAATCCATCAGGAACCTTGCAAGCCTAGCACAGCCGAGACAAGGAGAGCTGGTTAGCCGTAAATCCACTGGCTGTGTCTTGGACTGGAAGTAAAGATGCTGTGGTTAGCGGGGGAAGGGTGGCGGCGGCGTCTTCCAGGAGGAGAATGAGCTGACCCCTGACACACAGCTCTCTCTCCTTGCTTTCCATCCCTCTATCCACTCCAGCCTGTTCATTATTGATGGAGCACCACTCACTCCACGAGGCCTAACGCAGTACTGGCCTTAGTGAGGGCATTCCTGAGTGCAAGGCTGTATTGTTCGCCTGCGAGATCTCAAGAGGTGTGTCGTTTTCCTCAGCTCTGGTCCAGGTTGCTAACAGGTTGCTATGGAATTCCATTTAGCTGGCATTGCGTTCATTCAGGAAACGGTCTGGACTAGCTACCCAAGAAATGTCTTCGGGTTGTTTTAACTGGCGAAGAAGTCACCAAACATGAAATGTGCTTACCAGATATTAGCGGTTCAAGGAATGCCTGTGCTATATGGATAGACCATAGAGCTAAAACATTACACTGCAAAAAAGGTCCATCTTAACATTTATCAGTCATTTAGTCTCATATTCAATCTTTTAGATTTTATTTTTCTTTAAACAGAGGAAACTGCCATTGAGGTGAGATAACTCCAATGCAGTTTCACTTGTTTCAGGAATTTTCTAGAAATGAGTGTCACTATCTTGAAACAAGTCAAAATAAAGCAGATCACTGCACTACTATCAAGAAAATTAAACTTGATTCTACAAAATTGTTGAAACAATTTATTCGCATTGGAAACAAGTGAACTGATCAAACCCCATTGGCAGATTTTTTTCACTTGTTTTAAGAAATTTATGATTTTAGGACTCAATAATAGACTACATGACGTGTTAAGAGGGAGATTTCTTGCAGTGTATTTTTTAACACCTTACACAAATGAATGCCTACTGGAACAAGGTGAAAGTCATCATGAGACAGAGAAGAATGACTATAAATAGGTACAAAAGAGATAGAGAGGCTGATAGAGAGACCCAAGAGATGCAAATGGCCAATGAGGAAATGGTTACCAGTGTTTCCTTCAACAAGATGTGAAGCTCTGTATGGCCGTGACTCTTGGCGATCTGGATGGGCGTCTGTCCGTGGCGGTTGGCTGTGCACAGCACCCGCTCAGCGCCCGGGCACTGCAGCAGCAGGCTGGAGACGCTCTTGAACCCGTTCTGGGCGGCAAAGTGGAGCAGCGAGGGCACGTCCGCAAGGTGGAGCTCTGCTGAAGACGATTTGGTTGGGTGAAAACAAGAATCTGCCCCTAAAATTGTCATTTTTTACAAAGTCTAGCTGATTTATGTAACAGTGTGCACACAATATTCTTTAAAGACTGAAGATTGTGCCACATACTTGATGAGGTCAGTGTTTCTTTCAGTGCCTCCATCTAGGTGATAACTTTAAATTGACCCAATGCAGTCTGAGGATTTTGGGTTGTTTCTTTCTCTCTCTGTCTCTTTTCGACGTGTTTACATTGAAAAGCGTGGAAGAAAGACAGCACCGAGGCACATATTGACCTGTTTGTCATGGAAACATTTCTCTATGCCCTTTTTAGCAGAGTTAAGAATCAATCTCAGCAGCTGATGAAGCCATCAATCTGCCGCATAATGAGCCAAGAAATAATGGAAGGCTTTCTTCATGGCGGATAATGTGCATCATGCAGGAGGAATAAATTGTGTGAGCAGAATGTTGCATCCATGCTGTTGTACAAACACATGCTAAGAGGAAGATAATGAATTAATTGGAGATACTGTTGTGTTGAGGCATTACCATAAATGCTGCTAATGTCTTGTATGTAAAACAAAGCATCATTTTCTTTCATTATCCCCCGTCAGCTCTCGTAATGGTAATAAGTTATTCCTATGCAGATCTACAGTAACTGGACTGTATGTGTGAATAATAAGCAAAAGTCAACTGGCTCACAAAAAATGTCTGATTATTACATTTCAATATTTTAGAGATAATTATGACTATACAACTACTGTGTTTTGGTCACTTACTATATCATACTTTAGCTAACATCACATAAAAGATTTCTTTGTCAAATAAAAAAATGATTAGAGATGAATCACAGTCAACAAATCTTTTAAGATGGTATGTTTGCTTGAGCATCAATGAAATTCAAAATGTGAAAGTGGTGATGGGCTTGGTTGGCCCCAGCAAGACTTTCCCTCATGGTTTGTGGTATGCCTACTCAGAAGATATTAATCACTCTCAGTCTTACAGTACCTCTCTCAGGTGCTTTTTCACACCGCAGTCCCGGAAAGCCCCCGGTGGGCATTCCCTCCAGCAGCATGGAGGACAACTTCTGGTCCAGCTTCTCCACAGACGACACCTGAAGAGCCTGCCGTCCACACAGACACTCAATTTGAAACCATCGGTTGAGGCATGGCTCCAAAGAGGAACTAGAAACCTTTTTTTTTTTTTTTTATTGCTACACTATAATTCACAGTGAACAAGTAATGCTAGCTCCTAGAAAACAATGGGAGTGTATTTGTTCAGCTTTGTAAGGACATCCAGCATTGTAAGGCAGAGTATGTAATGGCAAAATGCAAAAATAGCAGGTTGGATACAAATTCATTTGGGGTGGGTAAAAGTTATTACTGCCAGACATCAGTGTCCTGTATTGCCAATTTCGAGTCTTAGTTTGAAAGATGGCAGCATTCACTATTCTCATTCATTCTCTTGGCAAATTGGGCTTTTGGCATTGGGAAGTGGACTGCTCAAGTTTGCTTCTTCAGCAAAAGAGGCCTAATCAAATCAAGTGTTCATGGCTGAGGCAAGGCTGAAACTAAAACCTGCCGTCTCTTCAGTTTCAGAGAGGAGATGGTATAGCAGTGCACATAAACATCAGCAGGAAATATGCTGATTCAAATTATCAGCTGTTTTTCAATGTCTTTCTAATGGCTTGATGTGGATCGATCACAGGCAGCGTTTTGGGGTGGGGATTGACGCATTTCTATAACTGAGTTACATAACGGTGAGTCACTAAGTATAATAACACATTCAAACTGGCTAGGTGGAATTACTTTGATTGAGGAGGAAGAGAAAAGCATTGTGCTCATACATATCCTTAACATTACTAAATCAGTGACTGACCATTTATTTGAATGCATTTGCAAAGATAACTTCACAGTACTTAAAATAGTCATACAATGCATTAGGCCTACTCTAAAGTCTATACTTTTTTTTTACTCTAAAGTAATTCTGTAATGTAACTTATTACATAGGGTCATACATAGCATAAAATACGTACATAAAGTAATATCAATAATATCAACATCAACATATTTACAAACTTAGTATATCTGAGGTATTTGTAGCTGTGCAAATGGCATGGTAAACATGGCAGTAGTGCAAAAAAAGAGTAATTAAAGTGCGGAAACAGGGGGGAGAGGGGGCAGAGGGGAGGGATCAGGGTGTGAATGTTGGTAGGTGAGAGAACATGGAGGGGAGTGTGTATGGTGTGTGGTGTAGATTACACTTTGAATTACATACTATTTTCTCAGGGTAACTTACCCAACGCTGATCGTAAACCACAGTTTACAGAAACCGTTCTATCAAATAAATAAAGTTTAGAAACATGTCGACAAGCTACATTTTAATTATAGTTCTGTTGTTCGCTGCAGTGTTTGTTGAAAGCTTATGTGGCAATGTTGCCAGCCAATATCCACAACTGCAAATAGGCAATGTTATTTCTTGGAAAGTTAGATTCATAATATAAAAAGATATATCCCTTGGTCTAATATCGATGTAAAATATGATCTTTAGATAAGGTTTTCAAAATAAAAGTATGATAAACAGCTCCAACTCCAACTAATAGGTTGTATGGACTAAAATGTAAATATTCTACCTGAGTGAAATATCCCTCTAACGGCCCTAAACAGCAGGCCTACCTGACACATGAAGTCTACAGGATCTGCCACCCTGGTCAGGAGGTGGGTGATCTCCTCCATGGTGCTGTAGTACTGTAACTGGGCCTTGCTCAGTGCCTCTCCACCACTGTACAGGGTCACACTGACGTTTCCTGCTGGGAAATCTGCAGTGGACAACACATAGTAACTGTACATAGGCACTTAGATGTGGTTTGGAGCACATTTTAACACCTCACTTATAACCCATTTCAAGTAGGGCATTAGGAGGGAAAAAAGAGCAGAAGAAAAAGAAGAAGAACAATCTGTATATGTAGCACTTTTCAACACAGGGTTACAAATTGATTTACAAAGGATAAAAAAAAACATAAAATCAACAGCAAAAGCAATAACAGCAAGTGAGAAATATAAAAGCCAGTCAAGAGGGAGGTCAAAAACAATAATAAGTGCTCATTACATAATAGCGAGTCTATAAAAGTGAGTTTTAAGAAGTGATGATGCAGATTTAGCAGCCTGAGCTCCTCATGCAGGTCGATCCAAACTGTGGGAACCGATCACAACTTGTTTTTAACCTGCATTTTGGAACAGCCAATAGAAATCTTCCCTCAGGCTATGATCCAGCTCATACGGGATTAAAAGGTCAGAGATAGACCCATCTGTACCATAAGTGTGATCAGTAAAATCTTAAAATAATTTCTGGTAGCCTTTCTTTTCATTTTGTCCCAGTAGCAATCCTAGCTGCTGTGTTTTGTACAGGTTTGGGTGGACAGACAGACTTCTGACTGAGGCAGGAATACAGAGAATTGCAGTTGTCTAAGCAAAAAAAAAAAAAGATAAAAACATGAATGACTTTTTCCAGATCACTGAAGGACAAAAACTGCTTACTTTTGGAAACTCTCTTAACCTTCTTGCAAAAGCTGAAATTGGCATAAAAAACTTTACACCCAAGTTTCTAGCTGGCTTTACATTGGCAGACACAGTGCCTATTTGATGGTGAATCCATTTTGATGTTTAGTTTTGATGTGGTTTCATGTGGTTGTACTGTACACCATTGCGAGGACTTCTTTCCCCGTCTCTTCCTTCAGTTTACGACATGAACCAATGATTATATTCCACCGTTTCTATGACTTTTCTAAGTTGAACTGCCAGTGAAGTGAAAGATATCACTGTAATAAGCATTCCTTTCATCATATACAGATTAGTTTTCATTATTTTGCTCACCTGGTGCATTGACACACAGGATCTGCTCATTCCAGTGGAGCGGCTTCAGTCTCACCCTCTGACTGCCACCGCTGAACTCCACCTCAGCGTCGCTGCCGGCCACTTGATCTTTCAGAAGAATGAATACCTCCTTGGAGCTCTACGAAAGAGAGAAAACAGCATAACAGTATGTACCGCAGTATAGTGAGTGTTTGGTGTGTTTTATGAAGTAGGGCCCACTAATGACTGGATCAGTGTCTCACCCCACAGGGAACTCTGGGAGGGACGACCACAAAGCCCGATCTGACTCCAGGTGACTGCATTTGCTCCGGCTTCTGCTCTGATCCTGATGATCTGCCTGGCAAGGGGTTGGCATTTACTGCTGTGGCTGATGCACCTTTAAAAGAGGGGACACTAATCTTGAATTATGTTCTAGCAGTGTCTACATAAAGTGTCGTTCAAATGTCTGAAGTTTAGCAAGGTGTGTGTTTATTTAAAAATGGAAGGTATTTCACCACAATTCAGGAAAATGCTGTAATGCGGTTTTATGTTATTGTGTATTATTGTGATTATCTTAAAGTCACACTGAAATGAAAAATTTAGCTCATTCATACCATATACTGTACCTATTTGACAATTGTGACTTAAAAAAAAAATTCAAATTGTCATAGAAGCAACAACAAAACTTCAACAAAACATCTGAGTCTGAGCCAGAGAAAGCTTCAACAACCTATTCATGAGTACCAGATATCTAGCACAAGGTTAACAAGTGACTTGTGCTGGTGTGCAGACCAAAAACAGTAGACTGAGCAACATGCAGTAGATAATATGATTCGTGCTCAAAATGTTCCTTTTTTCCCTGCTTTAACCACTCAGGCAGCTCAGGGGAGAGCAGAAGAATAGAAAAAATGTGTGGGCACTTCATCATCAGTGTCATTTCTATGTGTAGGAGCAACACCAGACAGTCTCTAATTTACAGAAAGTGTTCTTGTTAAACATTATATTATTGATTTGAAGGTTGTTTAGGATGATTTCTCCATTTCTTGTATTGTTGATATGTTCCTGTGTTTTGAAACATGTCACAGGCGTCTCTATCATGCCCATTAAATGTTATATTAGCTCAGTTTTGATAATGTTTAAGGCGATTATTATGCATTTGCAGCTTCACCTGGGCTATAGAGTAAGCCCAGTCAAACAAATACCTAACAATCAAAAAGAATTATCCTTTAAGATTAAGGAGAATGTTTCCTTCAATGCCCTGTACTTCTGCATTTGTATTATAACTGTGAGTGGGAGGCCGGTCTGAACTGCTTTATTGTGTCACAGTGTGACGAAGTGAGCATGGTTCATTTGAATTTGCATGGCTAGAGATAACTTATCAGAGATGGCCGAAGAGGAAACTGGCTATTTTGCATCAGATGTTCCTTCTGCACACACCTGTATCAATATCAGTTTTGGTGCCCCTTGTTATTTTATACAAATAGTGCAATTAGGGAAAACGGGAATGGAGACAGAGGGTAACTGGCAGGGAAGATGAGGACGAGCTACGAGACACCACACTTTCACCAAACTTTCCTCTGCAGCTGGTGCTAAGAAACATTAATTGTCAGTCTTCAGCACACATAATTCTCAGAAAAAAAAAAAAAAAGGAAAAGTCGCTAAACAGGTTGCCAAGCCGCTGCTGAGGCATTCTTACAAATAATGAGCATTCTTTTCCCTTCGCATTCATGACAGGGGAACAGCAAGGCCACACATAATCTTTCCTGGAAGACGTCTGTGTCGAGGAGCGTGATTGTATTCTGGGTTTCCAAGATTAGGACGCACGCAGCGTCTGAATTTCCGATCTGTTTTACTCTCTTCCATTATGATATTATCCAGTGGTATAAGCCAGGGGGAGACCGATGTATCGCTTTACGGATAAAAGTGATAAAAGTCAGATATCGGCCAGTCAATGGTGTCTACCTCTGATATGATGAATTTGATGCAGTTTGTTTGATTGCATAGTCATTGTACAATTGAGTATGAATGAATATATTTTATTATGACGATGATTATTATCATCCTTAGTTTCAGTGGAGACTTTTAGTGTCACATGGTCTAAATGTTGTTTCAGAGGCTTTTCCACTGAACACTTGGTGGATTTTTTGGGCATGAATCTGATCAAATTTAAAGATGTTGAACATCAGTACAAAATATCAGCTATCGGCAGCTATCAATCCAAAAATATTGGTATAACAGCCTTGAAAAACCTAATTCGGTTGAACCGTAGCATTAACTGTATGGTGAACATTTTGATATTCTTATGCACTGATATGTTGTGATATGAAATGATAAGAACTAGTATCACTTAATTTGACTTATTTAAAGAAAGAGGGTAGAGCTGTGGGGAAACTGTGGTGGAATACAATGGTTCCACATCTCACTGGTTCCCAAAATAGGGTCCAGGGACCTACACGGGTCCTTGAGGGGGGTCCCAGGGGGTCCCCAGTGAACAGACAAATAGTTTAATTTCACTATTATTTCATTCTGTAGAGGTTAGCACAGTGAGAGAATGTATAAGGATGAGGGTTTTGTTCATGGGATTCACTCTCCACACTGTTGCCCCCCATCTTCTAGTATAGACAGCTGTGTATCAAGTCATATCTAACAACAAAATCCCCTCAGATGGGGCATCTTGAAACGTGTGGTCAGCAGTCTAATATGTAGCTCTTTGGGGGTCCTAGAAAAAAAAGTTTGGGAAGCGATGCCATACCTTTCCTCACAATATCAGTAACGGTGGACAAGTACTCGTGAACATCTTGTTCGCTGGAGATCAGCAGGCACTGGTCTCCGTTGAGGGGCACCACCTCCAGCAGAGGGGCCAGGCTGTCCACCCCGCACAGCAGCACCACCACACGACCCGCGGGACTCAGCACCCGGGCCAGGAAGAAGCGCCACAGCTGGCACAGGCCCTCCAGCATGCCCTTGGAGAGGATCAGGAGCTTGCACTTGTATTTGGCCAGCCGCAGGAAGTCGTCCCGCCGGCTGGACACCGTGGCGATGTCGTAGCAGAAGATCCCACCCTCCGGGATGTGACCGGTGAAGTTGGAGCGCAGGTATTTGGCCCACTGCTCCGCCTCTGACTCGTAGATGATGAGCAGGTCCTCAGCTGAAGAGAGAGATAATAGGGAAAAAAAAGATAATATTCTGCTCAAATCCCAGAATGAAAAAGGAATTGGAAGTTCACAATGAGTTTTAGCATATTTTGTTAAGAAATAAATCGCAACACTTGAATAGTCCAATGTTGATATTCAACTATCAGGTAACAAAAAGTAGATGTTCAACAAAGTGTCACTTGCCTATTTGCTGCATCTCTACAGACTATGTAACCTTATCCTGACCCCATTTTTAAATCTAAACCCCACTCTAACATTAACTCTAACCCAGACACTGAATATCTATATACTTTTCACACTACTATAAATATCACCTGAAACTCAGTAGACTTTGTAGTGACACATTTTTAACAGAGTAACAGTATTTTAACAGTATAACAGTGTTTTTCTGGAAAAACTGAATGTGCCCCTGTTCTTCATTATTTTACTTTAAGCTGCATAAGTTACATTTGTGGGAACAGGCATGTTTCCAGTGTTTCCAGACTGTCCTGCAACTGACCCACATACTGTAGAGGGAAAGTGTTACTGCCTCCACTGCAACAAAACAAGATATAACACACTGTATGGAGAGGATGAGCAAGTTAAGATCTTCACTCACACAATCAGTATTTAAATACCTTAACTCACAGGGTGTGTTATTGATGTTGCGTAGATATTGAAATCTAAAAACAAACAGACTAAACATGGAAATTTAGTTACTGTTGCTGTCAACATTGTGCCAACAAAACAATACAGTTGTAAGACACTAATTTAAATAAACTAATTCAGAGTGAAACTATGTTGGTGTCACCATGATGATAAAACAACAAGACATACAAATTCATCTTTATCGTTATTCCAGTAAAAACGTATATGATAATGAAATAATGCAATAATGAATGAATAATGAAAAGGGATGGCTTACCTATCTGGCTCATGGTTGCAGTGCTGTTTGTCTGCAGGTCTCACTTCGCAGTGACATGGAAAACAGTGCTGCTATTGTCAGGCGCGGGTCAGATAAGAGGGAGTTTCCTGCTACGCAAGATTGGACAAGGAGATGAGACCAATTTTTCATAGTGAACGTGCAGGAAAACCTTTCTGTGCAGTTGCTGACGAGGGAGTACTGGTTCAATGGCAACATTTCCCAGCAACAAAGTTGATATGGAATTAAAATATGATGAAAAATCTGTACCCAGGCTCTGTGATTTGGACATGGAGCCATTCTGTCACCCAGGTTATTTTCTGACATCGTTGATCAAGGAACTGGCTGAAAGCACCTCTCTACTTCTGTATATTGAGCCTGATATGCAGAATGGTGTTTTAAATTTAGTTATAAAAGGTTTATAACTAGGCAAAGTTCATTCTGAAGAGGGCAGTAGCATGAAACATGTATCATCTGCTTTGAAAAAACTGATTGTCAACTAAAACTAAGATGAAAACGAGGTGTTAAACAACATTGTTGTAAACTGAAATAAACATAAAAACAAGACTGAAACTGAACTACATCTTGTCTACTTCTGAAACAAAACAAAACAAAAACAGAAATAGCCTATATGTCATATTTTTAGTTTTATGTTTGATTAAATGCAAGGGAATGAACTTTGGGCGTAGAATTTTGAAGTGGTCCCAAATTCAAGTTAGTTGAACATATTCATGAAAAATGTATGTGAATAAATTTGAAAAATAATTTATGATGTATTGTTTCTATTACACAATACCTGTTGAAAATATATACAAAATGCCTGTTATGAACTTCTGTCATTATACATTTAAACAATACCAGCCCAGCCAAAAACACTAAAACTAGAACTGAAACTAAATAAAAATTATACTAAAACTCAAACATTTATAAAAAAAAAAAAAAGAAATAAACTAAAACTACTAAAGCCGCACTGAACTAACTACTAAACTGAAATGAAATACAAATGATATACTTAACTTGCAACTTTAATAACCATGCCAATTATTTGTATTATTTACATAAAACTTTCCTCTAGAAAGATGGAAGACGGCTCCATGCAAGCTTAATAACGGCAGACTGAGGTTGAGTCGGTGACTTGAGCAGAATTTAATTCCAGTCTGCAAAGCCGGAGCAGGCAGAGCACACCAAATCCATTTTAAACTGACTAGAAGTTGAGGTGTGGTAAAAAACTATTGATCTAGTGTGAATGTCTACACTACAGGCAGAGATAAAGAGGCTGTGGGATGTTCTGGCCTAGTTAGTATGCACACATACAGTCCCTTATTGAGAGAAATCTTACACTCAGGGCTCCATTAAGTGCCTCCATCTGCCAAACAGCTGACTCATACTACACCAATGTCTCACTAATGGCAGTGTGCTACCATTTATTTCCTTTGAGAAACAGTAGGGGAACTGAAGTGCACAATTGTAGGGAAAATGAGCAGGTGAAAGCTGAAGTCTACTTCATGCAAAACGATGCCATTATCTCTAGTGAAGAAGCGACCACCGGTCTAGGTGCTGTGTACCTGGTGACTCACTGGCGGCACGTCACGCTGCTCTCCCAGCATTCATACATACTGATGCAAAGTTGGTGCACTTTGTTTATGGCCACAACAACCACACACACACACACACACACACACACACACACACACATCCATCCACAAAGGATCTCTAGATCTCTGCATCCAGATCTCTAATACAGCCAATAACTTGCTATCCAGGCCTACTATCTGCCCATAACATGTGATTTACTGGTAAATAAAATGGTTGGTTAACCGTAACCTCCAGTCAGTGATCATCAGAAGACAAACAACCATTTACCATCTATTGTATTATACAGTAGGCTACATTTGCAACTTGTGATGCACATGCAAATTGTTCATCTACAGTTACAGGTTTTTAATGGCTTTTAGCCCCATACATTTTGAACATTGAACCCAGCTTATTAAAAAAACTAGTGCAGTGCCCGTTCAAAATAGGTGTAGGCTATCAGTCGCTTGCTGCACAGAGCGCTGTTTGCTTCTTTATTCAAAGTTTATTAATATTGAATGTGTCGCATGTCCAATCCGACACTGCACATCCGTTGGTCCCCAGCAATACACCCACCAAGTGTGAAGTAGATCGGACGAACGGTTCTCGAGATATGCGAAGGACACACATACATAGTATGATGAGATGGGCACACACACATTCCTTTTTCAAACACTCTGCTCCTTAATTGGCGTCTAAATCAAACAGATTTGATATGATTATGACTTTAAATTCTTATCTTTCAATGTCTGTGATGGAAGATGCCCCCCCACACACAAACACACACCTTTTTCCAACCTATTTTGACTTACTCCTGACTCAACTATATAGTGTTTCTCAGCTTGTGATCTCTAGGAACATCAAAGCCAAGTACTGAAATGTAGTATATTCCCAAACAAGGGTTAACTAAAACTATCACTAAAACTAGGCATGAAAAAGCCTCCAAACCCATCTGAAATAATATAATTGGAAACATTATGCTGCCATCAAGGCTCTATACCAAACACCTGTTGCGTGTGTTCAGACATTTGGGGGTGAAACATGGAGACGTGCTCTCTCCCACATATGCAAATGATTTAGCCGTTCATGTCAACCTTCTAAACTGGGGTTGAAAGTGGTTGATATTGTATGCAGAACACCTGCAGAATATGCTGAATATTGTTGCTGATTGGTGAAATGGAGACTTGTGGTAAATCAGGATAAAATGCAAATTGTTCATTATAGCAAAGAATGTGTTGAGTGAAGCCGTTTTCCTTTTATCTTTGGTTCTACAGTGTTGTCATATACCGAGCAGTACAAGTACCTTGCCTTGATTTTGGATGAACACCTGACCTTTAAAGAGGGTGTGGGTGTATTATCTGATTCAGCTGGAGAGCAGTGGGAGCAGTATTGAATAGAGCGAAAGCCTGTAAGAACAGAGGATTTTGTATATACACAACTGTACAAGTCCTGTGCATGTCCTGTTTTAGATCATGTGTGGGGATTTCAGGAACATACAAATTGTAACACAATTCAATGCAGGGCTATTCGCTGTTTTTTTGGGACAAGCTCACTCCGATTCTAGCTATCTGTGGGAACCAACTGATATCAGACACAAATGTGAGATGCTTCGATTAGACCAGTAAACATGCCTGAAAAAAGATTCACGTGTAAAATATTTATTTGGGAAAATTCTAACTCCAGGATATTAGAAATAAGTTATTGCTTATGTACAGATAAGTATAATCAATAGATATATGGTATAAACCTAAACTGAGGACATATTATGTTATTAAGAAGGTCTGATACTTCACCTTTAGACAGACTGTTTGTTGTGTGGTTTGGGACAGACTGAAAATTAAATCCATTTTATGTTCTATTGTCCCTTATATGATGAAATGAGAAGTGTGCTCTTTAGTAAAATGTCTTCTGTCTCTGTTCATGTCTTTTGGTTGGGATATTCTATTTGTCAAACTTTATCTGTAAGACCTGGGAAAAAAAGGCAAAACACTTTGTATTTATGATACTTGAGTTTGCATAATGATATGCTGCTCTTTACGTTGTAGACGATGCAACTGAATGCATACTGTCCTGTCAGTCCATGTGGGCTGGGTAGTTTGTGCATGGCAATAAAATAAATTAAATCAAATAATGTCATATAAAAATTAACCTGATTTCTTTTCAGGTTCTGTCTGTTGGCTATGCTATGACTGAAATGGAAAGAGAATCACATGTGTAGGCATGAGCCCCAGATTAACTATCGATATTTTTTCAACACATTGAAACCTATTGGAACCAGCTAATGCAAATCAGGTACTAAGACACTCTATACAGGCATGACCATTGAAATCCTAGAACTTCAACAAACCTACAAACCAAAATAGGAACTAAACTTATAGCCCAAATACAAAAATAAAACTTAGCTAAAACCAGTAGATGCTGTGTGAAACCTCAATCAAACTTAACTGAAACGGAAACCAATAACTAAAATGAAAGGGGCCTTTTGAAGACAACTTTACACAAGATCTTTTTTCTCTGTATTGGGGAGATTCATTAAGACACAGAACACAAATGCTTAGTTCAATCATTTATGCCCAATGCACTATATTGAAAAACACTACCGTAACACTGCAGTAGCTTATGTGGAATGATGGCTGAGTCTAAAAGTGAATATTCAATAACAGGCAAGGCAGGCTAATGTCTGTCTGAAAGAAACTCTGTAACAGATGTGGTTGGCTTGGTCGTCGTTCACCTGCCGGGGCCCTGAGGACTCTTCAGACTGGCTTGTGTAGGCCTTTGGAAATCACATTCTCATTACTTCTACAACCCTTTACCCATTAGCCTTCTCTTGGGTTAGAAATGTAAAGGTTTGTGCACATAGACCAGCCAATAGAATGGAGTAAAAGGACACCTGCAAAAAGTAGAATTAAGACTCATTCTCCAGGTTCTCTAATGAAAAATCACAATAATTTGCCGATTTTATCCCTATAAGGACTTCGAGGGTCTGTGGTACAGTGTGGTAACAGTGAGTTCATTGTGACCTTATTGTACTTTATGGTGTATTTTTTTTTTAATCTCTTCTTATCCAGAAGTAGCAGGGACTGAAATGTTTATTATTTATTTTTATTCTTTTTTTTTTTTTTGCAACTGCAAAAAACTTCATTTCACATATACTTCAGAATATGTTTAGAGATATAAATACGTAATAGAAATTGCCCCCAAAAATGTTGTATAGTCTAAATATATAGTGGATAATGTATTTCCGGTGTCCAAATACATTTTAAACGAATGTCTTATTATTTATTTATTTATTTATTTAGTTATTTAGTTATTTATTTATTTATTTAATGACTATTGGGCATGCACAGCTAGAAACTGAGATCATAATTTATTCGTGCCAGGCTTGATTGACACAGGAACAGTCCTTTGATAAAAGCAGATGTAAAGGCAGAGCTGCAGCCTGCCGCTCTCCACCAATGGGAAGAGCCGGTGCGAGCCGGGGGCGGGTCCTGTCGGTAAGCAGGCTAGGCTGCACACTGCGCTCAGACAACTTGACACAGAGTAACAGTAAATCAGACAGAGCTGCTCCTACAGCACCAGCAGTGAAATTGTAACCCTGTTGCAAGTATTTTTGGCCACTGATAGGACCAAGTGAGATCACTGCGGTCTCTTCCTCTCGGATAGACTCACAGTTGTTCGGCAAGAGCAACGCCGGGATCGTTTTCAGACGCATTTCTGCTGTATCTCAATATTATATCACACTGGAAATGTCCGAAAACAAGCCGAATGATGACCCGAAGTTATCTACGACGGACAGGGTGGTGAAATGTAAGTGAAATTTCTATGCAGTTTAACCACACCGTTCTTACGTTGGAGAAGCCAGACGCTACAAACAGAGCTGTCTCTGACCAACAGGAGCAGACTTGAACAATTCATGGTCGCAGCAGCAGCAGCAGCAGCAGCAGCAGCAAATCTAGTCGAAATTATTTGCTGGCTACGGAGGAAGAAGGGTGTTAGCCGAGCTATGACAGCAGTAAAGTAGGAAGTGAGGGTAACTCCAGTTGTAGCCTACAACAATAATTTAGCTCGAAATGTGTCACATTCAGCCTGTGAGGCGTGATATAGCCGCTTGTCTCTATACACTGTGTTCACTAGCAACGAATGAACAGCCAACAGTGTGTAAGATGCATGACCATTTCATTGTGATACACACACACACATTGCACAGCAAGAAAGCAGTTTATGCATGCAGAGATATTGCACAACCATTGCATTCAACCCAAGGGCGTTTTTTTCCTCATTTTGCATGCATCACCAAACATAGTTCGGCTGAGGCTTTTTTCATCATCGCATAATACTACTTGATGTAGCCTATGTTTAGTCATTTCACATTTGGAGTATTCATTATGTGCATTTAGTATTCATGCCATATGGGGTCTTTCTTCCTGTCTCCTGTGTGTTTACAGGTCTGTCATGCCACCTTTGCAGTGTACCATAAGAATGCAATAAAGATCATAATCACATCGACCTAGCCCTTGAACAGGGAGTAAGAACAGTGAAGCCTACCTAGATTTCATGCCACTTTGATGCTGTCACTTGTAGGCTATTTAGTCAACACTCCACTGAAGTTGCAGACTCAAACCCTATTTCTCTGTTTTTTTTCTATTTTTTCCCATAGTGTGATCCCTTTATGTCAATCTCAGTTATATATCTTGTGGTAGAAAACAAAAGCAAAGCCCGTTGACTCAGATGGAAGATGATAGAACGTGTTTATTTGTGGATACCAGTGTGCTGGGTGTTTTTGATCCAACACTAGTTGCAAACATTATTTTCTCTGGCTGTATCACAACAAGCATGTGCAGGGATCACAGGCTGCACAGGCACAGGGGGGAATTGTTGAGTAATTTTATTCAGGCGTAGTTGCTGTCAGGGTTCAACCAGTAGAAATGATCGGATCATCAGTGACCATTGAACATTTAGATGTGGTGAGAAAAGAGGGGAGGCAATGACACAGTGTTCAAAAGACCATGAGTGGAATGATTGACTATACGCTACATGAAAGGCAGCCATGAGCTGTGGCTTGCTAAGCTCTATTGCAAATATAGTTCCACTTCATTAGTTTCTTAAGCATCGCCTGCACCATTTGAAATGGGAAAGCACTGCCTAAATTAAACAAATGACAACTGTAACCATTTCCCCCCCCACTTGCTCAGCGAGTGCAGGAGCTAGCCAATTGTGTTGAGGCTACATTTTGCTCTGGAAATGGGGTTGAGTATTAAGAGAGTCACGGCATGTCTTGGGTGCTTTTGTAATGAATATTTCAAGAGATCATCCCCCACAGTCTCCAGCAACTTGAAGGGTAATGAAAAATGGATATGACAAGTATAGGTTTTGAAGAGATTTAACAATATCACTGGTAGACGGTCATGTTATGTGGATGTTGAGCTACTCTTCCCTTTGTCACATGGCTATATTACATTCAGTGCATGCCATTGTGTTGCGCCTCTCAATACAGCGTTTTCGATCCTTCGCTTGGCTGTTTAGTGAAGGTCTACTATGCCCTTAATCAGGTTAACAAAAACGTATTGATCGGTCATTGGCTGGGCTGTCAGGAAATCTCGAAGCCCAGGTCAGAGGGCCTGCTCTTTAACCTGCTTTTTAGACTAGAAAAGTAATTTAACACATTACTCATTCATCAGTTTCAAGCAGTCATTGTTTTTGGTTATGCGTCAGTATTTTGACAACATGGAGACGTTGGCTGTGTACAAAGCACCTCTCCAAAATAACTGGAGGGGATATGTGTGAAGTCATTTGTTTTCAGCTGCCTAATTTGCCCTGCTACCGAGTGTCAGTCCAACTTATCATAAGTGCTTTGCATCCACCTGTTTTCCAAATACATTATCATAATGCTCCTGAAAGGCACTGCGGCATAATAATTACTCATAGAGTTTAATCAGCTGAGACAGGAGAACTTGCATTTTAATTTTCATCTTGTCTTCACCCTTGATGGAAATAAACAGAGAAATGTGAGCATTCTCCCTGTATAACCATGAAATTGAATGAATCCCATCACCTACATGTCTGTCAGTGGCTTTATGTTGCCGGTGTCTAGAATTTCTGTTCATTTGTTGGTCAGTGCAGCTGACTTGTAGAATTAATTTTTGATTGACTTACCTGGTTAAATGGTGGTTAAATCAGCATAGCAAGCATATGGTTGCATGATTATGACTGTATACAAGTGTAATTTGTTTAATTTAGGCAATGCTTTCACATGTTTCCTTGCATATTTTGTCAGATATTTTGATCCCGGTTATTTGTTAAATTAGCTATGATAATTTCAGGAACAAAATTATTTTACTGCACTTCTTGCATCTTAAATCAGCATCTTGAATATTTTCAACTACAGCGGGCGTTCGAAATTAAGTGTTTCAATATTGCCAACATACAATTAATTGTGGAAACTAAAATTTTGCGATACAAAATTATACATGATTATTTGTGTTTTACCTAGGTTAAATACAAATAAGTAGGTCAATAATGTGATAGTCATGGCATAGTCATGACAGCCATTGCCAAAACGAGTGCAGTAATGGTGTTTTTCCGTCACTAGCTGAGAAGCAAAGCCTCCGTGCCCCCCGACGGTGAGCCGGGTCCTTTTCTATGAGTGGGGATGGATAACATCTGACATTTGACTTTTGAGGAGAGGCCCCCATGCTCAGACGTGCGGGGGTGGAGGGGTGAGAGGGTGTGGGGGGGGGTGGCGGGTGGCGGGTGGGGGGTGTCGGCGGCGACAGCGGCGGCGGCACAACGCCAGCCACTGATCCCAGCTGGTTAACCTCGTCATTTATAGAACAGAACATTAAGTAACGCCACATAACTCCATCCTGGCTTTACGTGTGATCACCTGCGTGTGCGGTTCCGCTTCACGCTCAACAGGCTGGCATGTGTGCATCTGCATGTGTGCTGTCACTACATGCTCCTCACATGTCAGGGTACAAACACTGTCTTGTATGGAGAATATTTCTTATCTACTGTGTTAATAACAATAATAATAATAATAATAATTTAACATTTATTAGAATCATTTCCTCGTGTTGCCTTATTCTGGATCGTTATCAGCATTGTCATTACCGATATTCGCAGGGGACTAATATTACTATGGGAACGTGAAGTGACTAATTGCGGCGTTTGTCTGCGATTTTAATCCCATGTCAGCCTACCATGTCTCTCATGTGTTAAATATAATTTCCAGTGTGAATTACCTACCGTATTTTGGTGAAGATAGAGGTCCCCTGGTAGTAATCCTGTGCAAATCAAACTCTAGCTAATTTCAGCTGTAATTCCTGCTTGGTGCGTGATTACTTCATCTTCTACGTGTGCGATTTCTATCCTCCTATCATAAAAAATGGAGGCAGTAGTGGAATCTGTAGAGGAAGGTTTTGAATGCGTTGTGACAAATCGTAAAATCGTGACCTTTTATACAATTGTATCTAGGGCACTGGTGATCTCAACGAATTTCATTATGCAGTGTAAATGCGCTTGAGGTTGGGGGGGTAATTCATTAATTAGATGAGCTCCCCGCATAATATTTTTCCTGTGAAAATAGGGCAATTGTCAGACAAATATCAGGAAATTGTCATGGGGGAAACTTGTGTTTGTGGAAGCGGGAGTCTCACGGTTCAAACCCTTGAGTTATTCCAAGCCACAGTAAATGAGCGAATCAATGCGCTATTCACTCATGTGAGGACACAGCCATTGCCCTTAGGTGTATTTGACCAAGGTGTTATTACTTGCAGAAAATGAACCATTCCTCATAGGTTTGCTAATTTACTGCAGTGTTTGCTGGGATTGAACTGATTTTGTTGACCAAAACATGCTGCTACCTAGATCGAAGCAGGAGAAATGTGTATATATAGGTAGTTGGTTTCCATTTTTTTTTTGGGGGGGTGGAGGTGAAGTCCGCTGCCATATGTTGAATATTTTTTGTGTGTCTTTCCAATCTTTACGAAAGAGAAGGCGGAGAAAAGTGTAAACATTTACTGGGGAGACACAAGGATACTGAACAAATAGAGGTGGAATCAGTCTGATGTTTCTAAATGTACTAACTAACTAACTGAAACTATTTTCATTCAAGATTTTTTTCCTAGACGGGTAGAATTGATTTTCTTTTGCGTAAGAATTGCTTGATAATTTGATCAATTCATTTCAGATGCTCAGCGTCTCTCGACTGCCCGTCTCTCGAATAACGAATTAAAATGTCTCATAAATCTGCCGGGGTGCCCCCCCCCTCCCTGCACGGCCCGAGTCTTCTGCTGTCACGTCTCCTCGGCATCTGGAGAAGTCTGGGTGCTTGTGGCTAGGGGGCCGGCCGCCTCTTTCTCAGCATCTTTTGACAGCAGTCGACTCACGTGGCTCGACCTGGAAATGTCTCCCTACAGCACAAAAAAAAGAGTGACAAGTAGATAACCAAACAAGCAGTCAAAACTTGTTTCATGTGTCTGCTTGCCTAGTCTGCTGCGACTTAAGGGATTCTGTGGGCGGTTCTCCATGTGTGGTTAACATTGTATTGCATCATGTCGTAGCGGGGGGGGGCGTCCTGAGCTGCCTCTGTTGTGATGGGATGCTCAGATACACAGTCTGTGGTGTTCTGAACCTGAGTAAGTGCACCTTTACCGCTCATTAGATTAAAGAGGAATTAGGCTCTGTTGTGGATTTAGGGCACAGCAAAGCGGTGGATTTGGACAGATTAAGCTCCATATAGGGGGATAAAGGCAGCTCTACTCAGACGTTGTAATCTGACTCCATGCATTAGCTGCTGCTCTTGCTAATTCATGTGAACAAATGGATGTTGGGTCTCGATAAAGCAATGGGGGGAGAAAAACTGTTTACCTACCTTGGCGTTTTTAGATTGTTGCTAAGCCTGTGAGTACAATTTAGGGATTTGCGCAGAAGCCTTTGAACTCACGTTGTCGATGCATTTCGAACCAGTGCAACTTTGTCAGCAGTGAGTTTGTAGCTCCTAATGCTGAGGGGGCGAGTTTTATCATGGCTTTCTATTGTTGTTGCTCTTCATAAAGTGCTCACTTCGCACCTCAATGCTAAATTCGCCTCTTGAAGCATCAAAACACCATATTGTAGCAGAAGGCCAAACACAAAAATTCCCCACTAGTTCGCCTGTGTGACCCTCACCCACAACAACAGCCATGAGCCATAGATCATAGTGTTATTTAGAGATGCACCGATTGCAATTTTCTTGGCCGATTCCGATTTCCGATTTTTTAAAAGTCTGACCTGCCGATTCCGATTTTGGCCGATTCCGATTTTCTTTCTAAGAACTATAATTGACAGCACACGCAAAGATTTTTGTAACTTTTCTTTAATGGAAAATTAAAATTCAATTGTATGTTCATAATAAAACATTGACTATTAATAACTTACATTTTCTCCAAAACTGCACCAGGTTACAGGACCTTCTCTCACTCTCACTCAAACAAATCTCAAAATAAAAAAGTGCTCCAGGTTACTGGACAGAGCTTTTTTGAACAAATAAAATCCAAATGAAAATAAATTGCAGTATATCCCACTTTATACTTTCCCGAAAGAAAACAGGTGCAACAGATCTATATAACAACACACGGACTATTACTATTATGGACTATTATACAACAGGTAGTTCCGACCAAGCGATCTGATTGGTCAACTAGACATTTAGAACGTGATCAAATCAGCATGACAGCACACCTAGCCGTGCTCATCACTAAATATTACTCCGCCATATTATCATACAATATATTTAAATATAACGCTACGCTAACTCTGTTCAGCCTTGATGTTACCAGACGCTCTGCCATCCATCAGCTGTGCCGGTGAGTCGGTGACACGGCGCTACTAGCTTAAAAATACATGTGAAGTTCGCGGACGTAGTAGCTAAATCTGTCAATGGAAAAATTATTTTTTTCAGCAGATATCTTAGTTACAACAAGATTGAGCTAGCAAAGCAGTTTTGTGTTTATATGTGTGGTATTTATTCAGTTTGGGAAATCCCGCGATCTCTAGAAAGCATTAACAGTAATCCCTCAACAGGGACTAGAAATCGTTTCTGTTGCTAGGTCGTTACTAAGGCTCCGCCTACTTGCTGGAGTAGTAAACTAGGTTCCATTACATAGGAGTCTACTGACGTGACTGATTGTTTTCCAGTTATTAGTCAGACCCCATGTATTTCCAGGGAAACGGAGATAACACGAGCAAAAAGTTTTTTATTTTGAGAGCGAATTGCCCCACAATATGAATACATTTTGTTTGTATCTTTTAATTTGTTGGTAACTGTTGTATAATCGCAATATTACACTCGAGGGTGTGCGTTACCGTCATTATTGGCACGACAGTGATGCGGTCAGGACCGAGGCGCTTGCGCCGAGGTCCGTAAGCATCACGGTAACGCACACCCTCTCGTGTAATATTGCTTAATTACAGCGAGTTTTTATCGTTGTCTTAAATTTGACCGGCACAGAATCGGATATATGAGACTGATCGGCCGGTCACCGGTCATGGCCGATCAGCTGAAAACCGGCCGATTCCGGTCACCGGCCGATCGATCGGTGCATCTCTAGTGTTATTGTATTGTGTTTAGTAAAAATCTGCCTCCCTTTAAACAAACCCTCAGCATCTACCATTTCACGGCTGGCAGACACCGCCACATGGGCCTTTTGTGAGCCACAGTGGCTAACAAAAGCAATTTGGAACAGAGACAGGAGTTGCGTGTCATTAGATCCCTCTCTAGAGCTGGCCGTGGCAGAGTCACAGATCAATCAATAGAGTGTCTACTACAGATGTAACTACATGTTGGGCTCAGAGTACAGTCAGTGTGGGGGAGGAGAGGCTAACCCAGTGAACTGGGAGCAACTGGGCCTGTAGAGTACGCCTCTGATGTGGGGAGTGAAGCTGCTTTTTCACCTTTAATTCCCACTCAGAGGGCAGAAAGGGCATGGACAGGCAGGAAAGTGATGGGATTGGGGGGGGGGGGGGGGTAGTTGAGAATGCAAATTTACACACAAGCACACAAGCACGCACATCGCACTAGAGCAGGGGTCAGTTCACTTCTAGTTAATGGAGGAAGTGGATTTTCTTCAGAATTCAAATATTAAAAAACATCCAGTACGTGAATGTTGCCAAATCGTGTCTATCAAAAATTTAGAGTAAATGCTCTGTCATTAGTGAATGAATTGCAGTCTTGTTTAGATTTTGAGTTGATTGAACGTTAATTGACCTCAGCCCACATGTATGCACGTGCACACACACACACACACACACACACACGTGCGTGCACCTCAAATCACATGTTAAACGAGAAACACTTTTAGTCGCACAAGACAGCTGAATAATGCTTTGTGCTTCGGAATGGAAGATTCCCGCAGCTAGGTTTTTATCTAGGACAAACCTCTATGTGAACACGCTGTATTTTGGCCTGAGAGTTTGCCTGCCATACCTTTCCGTTTTGAAAAAAAAAAAGGAGGTGTTTACGTGTGATGAAAACATACCTCTGTGCTAGACGTTAGGCTTGTCCCGGGTTGCAGCTCTCGTTCTGGTGGATGGGACAAGCCCCTGCATGCTGCTGTGTGACAGACGCACACAAACACACACACACACACACACACACACACCGCTGTGTTGTGCCAGGCGGTCGTTTGTATTTAAATGTGGGTGAAATGTGTAAAGCCATCTGTGGGCTGCCTGTAAACGGTAGATTAGTAGGCAAAAGGAAAGTTTGTCACCACAGGGGGAGGGATGTTCTAACTCTTGTGTCGGCACATCTGGGGAATACAGATGGGAGGAATGAGATAGGAAAGGGGCACAATATCTCATTCTAACTGCTTCCCAGGTAGTCTTAATTGCCTCTTCTCTGGTATAATATAAACATTGGTACTCGTTGTCACCCACACACACACACTGAAGCTGATGTAACTGCGACCTGTTCCTATGAGGGGCTGATGAATATGCAGATTTTTTCATTTCCAGTGCGCAGGCATGTGTGTCAGGAGACATAAAGAAACGCAGGCATTATGCAATAGGCACACTTTATCCAAAATTATGACTCGACAGAAAGATTTTACCACGTTGCCAAACCCTGGCTATGGGCGAGTTTGTTATGATGAGCTGACGGAGCCGTTTTATGTCGGCGCACCCTAACGGGGGCAGTGAAGCTCCAACTGGAATCATCCCGGTTTACAGACTGAGCAAATTTGTTTCTAAACCGTCGTAGCAAATCCTGGCGGCGGCGGCCTAATTTTCACATCACATCCGACGTCGTCCAGTCATTTGATTTTCACAGGGCGTTTGATAAAGAGTGTCACCTACCAGAGCGACCGCAGGATTTCTCCCAGAATTCACAGTTGGCCTGAAGGTGTAGCGCGCTGTGCTCCAGTGAAGGTGTTGGAGGGGGTTTGGTTTGGCCAGTCAGTGAGGCGTGGGCACTGGGAAGAGCGCCGGCCAACATGGCATCAGCACGGCACGTTCAGCCAAGTTGCCCAGTGGTTCCTGGCCAGTGACGGGCTTCCCGGCGTCAGAATGCAGTTTGACATTTTACAGTGCGTTTCCAGCACTCGTAGCTTTTCACTATAAAACGGGAGACCCCAGAAGTTGGGGCTCAGACTGAGTGTCATGTGTGTCAGCGTGCCAGTTGTTTACCACACCATGCAGGAATGCAGTGGAGCGCAAACCCACTTTTTTTATTTGCTATTACCTCATTTAGGCTTTGCCTCTGGAAATCCCTTACTGGACAGATTTTATCAGGCGATATCGAAATCTTGATCTTTCACACAGTTCCTTTTAATTAACAGAGGAATCAATACTTTTAATCAGTTGTAATGGTTATACTTCATTAGGAGCAATGGACACAAGAATAGGAATGACTGCGCCTGTTTTATTCCTCACATTTTTGTCTGGCTGAGTTAGATCACTTAAGAATAGATGTGATTTATTATTTGTTAGGGGATTTATGTTTAGAAAAGAATACAGCCATTCAATTCACTTGGGCTGTTCTCAGGTTCTGGATGGAGCCTTTTAACATTATTTTATTTTATTTCTTAGGTCCATTAAGCAAATGAGCAGTTATTGCCTTAATTGAGGAAGGCTCTCTTTAGAGATGGATAAGTGAGCACATTATGGCAGGTTGTTTTTTTCTATGTTGGTTCACTGTTCATCCTGCTGCGTGAAATGACGACCCCGGGGAGGCTTTTTTTTTTTTCTTTCAGGTGTCGTTAGCTAGCTAGCTAAAGTACCCAATGTGTGGACAAGAGAGCAACTCCAGCTATACAAATACAGCTGGAGGTGGGTCGAGGTCCCCAGGTTTATTTACACACATTCACACGCGTTAATTATAGACCGCCTGGCTGAAAATTAACCCTCTTATCCCATGCAGGGGTGAATTTGGTGTCTACTTAGCTTTGTCTACTGTAGAAAAAAAAAATCCTTCTTTCACCGATTCTCTACACGTGCTGTAATCCTCCTGACAGAATCGTGTTTTGTGAGCTTGGTATTTGTGTGACGAGACATGACAATATTTCCTGCTGTGGGCCAACAGTCTCCTCATCCATTGTTGGTTTTTTTTCTCTGAATCTTGGAAATCAGGACTTGATTCCCGAAAGCTGTTATGCTGCACTCGATTCTTATCAAGCTTATTTGATTATTGTAATTTATGTATTTTTTTGACTGAGTTTATCACAAATTAACCATCAAGCTTTTAGTCTACATTCTTCGGCCCACGGATGTAAATGCACATGGATCTCGGAAGACGCTTTGCGAGACACCCGGGCGAGGAGGGGTTAAGTTTGCCCCAGAGCTGATGGCAGGCCACTCAGTCACTCCCGCCCACGTGGAGGTGGAGGGTGAGGGGGGTGTGTGGGGGTGCAGCCTGGCCCACTCACTCAAAAGACAGACTGCAGAGGCTGACCAGAGCCAGAGTCGTGACTGAGGTGTGTGTGTGTGTGTGTGTGTGTTTAGCGGGGGGTTGTATGGGTGGCGTTTGTGTATTGAAAAGTCTGAAGGACCACCAGGTAAAATTTCATTCCTGGCAAATGGCTCTTAGCAGTTATTTATCTCTGAGAATATTCTACTAATAAGTACAAGGTCAATTCATCTCGCATAAAGTCGGAGTAGATCCACACTAGAGCCTATAATCACAACCATGATAGACGGCGCTGTAATAAACTCGCTAGCAACATGAGGCGGTACGGACAGTCACAACCCCTGGAAGTAAAGCCGACACCTTTGTTGACTGGGAATTGGCCTCCGCTGTTGCCAGGCCAAGGCGAGGCGAGTGCGATCATAGTGCAAACTGATATCTCATCAGCCCCGAGCTCATGCTGTTCCTCCTTCGGCCAGATTGTGGAGAGGTTAGTGTGTCCCATTGGCTCCCATTGATTTTGTGCCTGTCCAAACACCACCGGGGAGCCATATGTTACAATGACCAATCATTCTAGCTTTAATGTCGTCCCGCTGCCTATTGGACCGTTAGAAGGAGGGGGGAGGGGGGAGGGGGGGGGGGCTCGTAAACTCCTGACTTTATCTTTTTGCTGTCAAGTGGGCCAGTTGCTTCCCCTGCCACTAAAGACCGCCTCATATGAATGTTGGGGTTTTGCTCTGTATCGATTGTGTGCAGTGAGATCTTGTATCCCAGTAGGCTTTGCTCCATTGTCTGCTGTCATTGCTGTGTGAGTGTGTGCATGTTCATACCCGTGCGTGTGTGTGTGTCTGTGTGTGTGTGTGTGTGTGTGTGTGTGTTTTCACATTTGTCTGTTGTGTGTTGATGATCCTAAAGAATGTAGACTTCAGCATCAAGGAAGTAGTCTGGGCTTCCCATCTGTCTCATTGACATCAGTTTTTTTGTTGTGTTAAACTTGCTGAAGTCTGAACCGTGAAACCGTGGGAGACATGATGTTTCAACAACATAATCTCCACTCTGTGTGAACTCTCAAGCCGAAGATGTGGTTCATTGTTGCTAATTAATGCCGCTGTCACACCCTAGTCCTACACACACATGCTTGCCGTTTGTCATGTTCTTTGGCAGCCCGCGCACGGCTTTGCTATATCGTGCAGCCTTTTCGAGTGGCCTGGCCCCCGCAGAAACTGGAAAGGGTGACTGAGTGGCACAGTAGCTTGCTGCCACACAGTTACCGCTGCGAACACAAGCCGGAGTGTGTCCGTGTCCGTGCACAGCAGAGTCTCAAGCATACTAAAGAGAGTACATGTTCTTTGACAGCTTTGCTGCCAAAGCTTGACAGTTGTTTCATAGCCGGTGCTTCCTCTTTTCCTGCCCTGTAAATGCAAGACATATCTATATGAGAGCTAGTATTTTCTTTTTCACAGGCTCAACTTTTTCTGTCTCTCTCACTCAAGCAGCCCCCAACAACATATTTCATGTCTTTCCCTCTGTTCAGTTTTAGCTGTGGTTCCGCTGTCCCTACTTTCAACCATGACTACAATGCTTCCTCTAGGCCACCATCTGCCATTCATCCAGCATTTCTGTTCATTCCCTTTTGTCGCTTGTTCACTCTACAGCTCAACTGTGTCAGACCCATGTTGTAACACCAAAACACCCATAATGCTTCAGGCCTGTCTCCCTGTATAGAACGTAATCCGATCCCCCTGGAGGAATGCAGCAGGCCTTGGGGACGGCCAAATCGAGGTACAAATCAGCCAGTCGGCTGGCGGATAGTATATCTCCAAGTGCTTTTGAGCATGTACGTGTAGCTCCGCAGCGGGACAGCAATTGGCAGTGTGAAATCATTTCAGCTTCCCTCTCCTCCAACCCCCCAGCCCAAATTTATGATCATTTTCAATATGAGACAGTCTACTGCATGACAATAACAGTGGTTGACAGTAGCTGTAAGCTCCCTTCTTACAGCACAGTCTGTTTTGTAGACAGGAGTTAAGAGGGCAGGGGCTTCTCTTCTGCCGAACAGATGGTGTATACAGTACATAGCTATGCAGTCCCACAGCATGAGGCTGCCAAACTGCATGGGATGTCTTCATAGGTGGATTTGCTTTTAATCAAGAGTGTTTTTGGGGACCAACCAACCTTAATACTCTGTATAACTGTTGCCATAATATGAAAACATTTTTGTTTTTGTATATCTCTCTGCATCCAGTAGAGAAAATATACACCAACAGTTATGATAATTTTTTGGTGACTGTCAAAGAGATGCAGCATGAAAAAGATGTAGCATGAAAAAGTTATTGAATATAGATTCAATAACTTTTTCTTTAGATGCAGCATTTTGTTGCTGTGTATGCAGTGTTGATGCTTTAATGCACTCTGTCCTGCATGGCCCACCCCTTTATTTGTGAGCCCTGCAGTTATTGTACTGTAACTTAAGCTTGGATAGCTTTTGAAGGGGAACATAACAAAATATTTAAGGGGAAGTTGGGGTTGACTGAGTGGGGATGGCTTTGACGGGTTACAAAAAATAAAGAATAAAAGGAAAATGCAAGAGGCTTCCGACCGCAGCAGAAGAGAGTCTGGGAGCAGAGACTCCCTTCAGGCAGTCAAGCTGTCAAGTGTCCCTCGCCGAGTCCTGAACTTACTCACTGACCTGACCGTCAAGGACACACGACCCTGGCAACAGGCCTGTTTTGCCCGGAGGGATTAGGGGCACGACCTGGGCAGCCCACCGCTGCTTGAACCACACTACCCAGCAGCACCTAGTGTCTTTAACAGCCCCTCCCCCTCACTTACACTACCCATCTTTGATTGGACAGGCACTGTGGAGAACGCTTTCGAATGCGATGCTTTAACTGCCTTTAATCTCTCGGCTGCTCGTAAAGCCTGCACAGATGGTACCTTCAGCATAATACTCTGCTGGTGAATTTTGAAAGTGCTATCTCTGCAATATGGAGGTCAGGCTGGCGGCAAAGAAGGATGATTTACGTTACAGTCACTTTTAGCCCAGAAGGGTTGCATAATAGCAGCTACTTCAGGGGCTCTGTCACAGCTTCTCCTGATATATAGGGCTCCTTCAGGGGGCTGGGAGTGGCGGGACAAGGTGTGTGTGTGTGTGTGTGTGTGGTGGGGGGTAGTGTTACATTCCTCGCTGAGTCAGAATTCCTTTGGTCTGTAGAGAAGTATTTCCTTTGTTGCCCTCCCTCCCTCCCATCCCAGCCCCACACTCTGCCATTTTTTCTTTACTTTTTTGGCAGTCAGGTGTCCCTGCTGGCAGGAGAACCCACCACACCCGTGCAGTCAGTGGCCTAGATACAGAGAGAGGCTTGAGGGGTGGGCGTGGGCAAGGGGAAAAGGAAGGGATGGCAAAGGAAGGGGACTCTTAGGGGCCTTGTTGTCTTGGCAGGAGGAGGGAGGAGGTGGCTGGCTGCGCTGTCCCATTGCCTCACCACCTGTCCCCCGAAAAAACCACAGTCAGTCTGCCAAAACTGCAAAACTGAACCATGGCTCTCTCGGACGCAAACACTTCATGTGGAAAAGTTGCTAGTTACAATATTAATTATGTTGTTGTGTACTTGAATCCTGTTATTAATGGGACATTTTAACTGTAATTGTTTTATAGAACAATTAAATTTTGCTTGCCAATTCTGACCCTTATCCCCTTGACACTGCCATGCGTGAATGTCATTTCCCACATGATAAGTGATGGGGCTATTCTTGTATAGGATGAATTGTTGGCTCCAAACCACACAACCTTGTTTGTGATAGCGGCAGAGGAGCATTCTCTCTCAAGTCCTGCAGGTAACCTTTCTAGTTGGGGTGGGTGGGTGGGCGGACGTGGGAGAGGGGGTGTTAATTAATGATGAGGAATGTTATCTACAGTTCAGGCACTGTTTTATTTGGGTCAGCCTCATGGCTGGTATGCTCTGTTTGCTAAGTGCGGGTGCAAATATAGACTGGCCTCATCCCCTCTGTATGCGTCTAGTAATTGCATTCTAGAAATGCCAACATCTCGGCTGCCAACGAGCCCTCCTTGGGAGGTGCGATCACGCCTGTTGAGGCATATTATCTCAGAGGCAAGCTGTGAATGAGTACAGAAAACACTGAAGCCAGTTGGAGTTGTTGGAACATATCGACATTTCTCTATTGATTAACATAACATGTTGTATTATATTAGATAACATTGTTGTGTATTAGATGGTGTTCATGGGTCAAGTCATTTTTGACCGTCTAGCTTACTTATCTAGTATTTAACATCTGGTAGCACAGCATGAGGTGGGATTTGACCTCTTGCAGGTGTAGAAAGTCTGATTGGCCATCCAGGCACCCAATTTTTGAGCATGTTGTGGGTGTTGAGGAGCAAGGTTTTTATCAGGGAAAAACTATATATCGTATCTTACGTGGGCTACTTCTGATTAAGTAACTTCAACTTCTCCAAGTTAGAATTTACAGCTCAATTAAGATTTTAAAAACAGCTGAAGCACCCATTCCATTGTGGGAAACTGCTAATGCTTATGTATGCAACCTAGTGTTGTCACGGTAACTGAAATTTCAACACCACTTCAGCGCCATTGTGGATGATTGAATACACTATTGAATTTCATGAACATTCGATGCTTTCACCAAATGTGTTCGGCAAGCTGAAATTCCATTTCGACATTACCTCGGGAGGCTGTATACGTGTGGATTGGAATAGTTCAAAAGAAGAAAAAGTTTTGGAAAAGACGGAGCCGCAATCTGGCTCTTGACTGTGGACTGCAGTCAGAGTCAAACAGTTGAAAATATTCAACAGGGTCAAAAAGTCCACCAAGTCTTGAACTCAAACCCAGTCCACGTAAACTGGTTGACAGAATTAAATATTAGTATCGGTATTAAAGTCAAAATTCTGGTATGATGACAACACTAGCGCTACCCCAGCTGAACTGCAGACACCATATCTGTATCCTGTCCAGCCGCCCCTCTGCATGTCACCGCTCGCACTCAGAACAAGCCGCCAACAAGGCTGCTTTGTAAAGTGGCTGCCTGGGCACTGGCGGACCTCTCCAGGGTTAGTGGGGACATATGTTCTCGATAGACCTGTGTCGTCAGCCCTTCCCAATACAAGCGCCAGTTGACAGCATGATGGAGAGCGGTGGAGGACTCGCACAAAGGTGGTTCTGTGCACGCGCGGGGGCCAGGTTTGTGTCGAGACTGGAATCCAAACACGCCCACCGGTCCTTCCCCAGCTGTCTGACCTTCATCTTCGCCGCCTGAAGGAAAACGTAGCCTAGAACTCCTGCAGAAAGATGTCCTCACTGTCACCAAGACGACAGACCAGACACATGACCAGATAGACCGTATGGGAAGCCTGATTTACCTTAGAGTACGCTAGAGGACACACCATATTTTTCTTTATTTTACTGTTTTCCACATTTTAGAATGATAGTAAAGACATCAAAACTATGAAAAACCACAAATGAAATTATGCAGTGACCAAAAAAAGTGTTAAACAAATCAAAACTCTTATATTTGACATTCTTTAAAGTAGCCGCCCTTTGCCTTGATGGAAAGGCAAAGGCTTTGGAAAGAAATTCATACATAGGCATCAACTTCACTATTTATATTTGTCTAAGAAAAAAAAATTCAAGCATTTAAGCATAAGCCTTTAGATCAAAATGGCTTTAAGATGATGAAAAACATGAGGTGTGTCCAAACTATTGACTGGTAGTGTATGTGTGAGTGATATTTTTGGAGCTGTGAACACTACTGATGGTGAAATTGGTGGATACTGGATGCTGTCAGAGGAGCAATATAATAAGATCCCTTTCTGCTTTTTGATCATTTTATCAACTGTGTATTTTTTTTTTTATGGCAGGTGAAATTCTTGAACCCACTGAGGCTGGTGATTGTGATAAGTAAAACAGCAAATTGCGACAATAGGCATGTAGCATTTATGCAGCAGCTATGAAAGTCTTGCTGTAACGTGCCACAGGTTCCATTTGTGGGAATAGCTTGCATACAGCCAAGCATGCACCCTTAGCACCCTGTCTTCCAGATCCTTTCAGCCTCTTCCATTGTTCCGTCTCTGCTATGCTCCAAAGCTGATTACAGCGCCTTCTCTAATGAAAGCTAATCCTGTGTCACGGCATTGTGGAGGAGGGGGGGGCAGGCCTCGGCACGGCACTGCTAGCAGGGAATGTCTTCTTTAGGGCCTGTCAGTCGACTGACTGGCTCTCGGAGGAAATGCCAGAGAGCGTTAACGTCTCCGCAAACCTGCAAATCTACAAGGTGTTTTACACCGAGTTTGAGCTTTAGTGTGCCGGCCTGTTGGCCTTTAACACTTTCCGCATAGCCTAACCCAAACTCGTAATGGCCTGTAATAAATCATGTTTACTATGTTCAGTCTAGCCGTTCAGCAAAGCTTGGTTGGAATTGACTTGTCTAAATCACTTGTGATATCTGGGCCGGGGTTCACTAGGTGTTATCTGGAGCTTTCAGTTCTCTCTAACACTTCGGGTCCCGTTGAATCACATCTTCTTGTCCCGTGTTGCTCCTTTGCTTGCACTGAAAATAATGTGCAGTATTGTCTAAGGGAAAACCCCTTTCTTTATTAACACTTTTCTATCATACATTCTAGTTACACAGGAATATTTGTTATTACATCTAATGTCAGGGGGTTTTGGCTCTACTATGCTTTCATTATTGGTTCCTTGTAATTTTGGTGAACTAGAAATTCCAGCTCATCCTACTCATTTTAATTTTCCCTGAGTATAAGTGTCAGCTAAATGTCTAAAATATGAACGTATTGTAGATATGATACTTCCTTCTGGGGCTATGAAGATTTTTGTTTGATTTTCAGAGAAAGTTTTTTAAGCCTGAAGAGTATGTTGCAACACTGTGTTGCAATTGCGGTTCCTCTTATTCATGAAGTGGCCAAATATGTGAAAAATGTTTCAGCAGCTTTTTAGAGCTTTTTGTGGAGCAGATTTCAGAAGCACCGAGTTGACAGGAGGTGCTATGGTAAAATGCTCAAATATTTCTACATTTTTAGTTACATTTACAGCTGCAATCCCTAAGTGCTGTAATAATACCTTGGCTGTCTCACTCACCACTTGAATCTTACATTTCTATATGGAACCAAAGCTCGCCATGTTGCTGGCTGCTTTGATCAGTGGAAAAATTTTAGCTTGCAGCAAAGAGGTGTAAAAGCTACATCAATATTTTCCTTCACGCTCAGGCAATTTTAGGGAAGAAAGTGCTTTCTTTTTACGTTGTCATTTTCCACTATGACTTTCTGGACAGTGAACTGACTTGACTGTCAGTCGTCAGGGCGTGACATACAGTTTGCTGTGGACTAGAAGTCCTGCGAGGACGGTAAATCTGTCCAGAGATATCCATCAGTGGACTGTAAGTCAGGGAGCGGATGGTTTTTGATGGACTGACAGCTTCTCTCACACCAGCATGCTGATTTTTTTTTATTTATTTTCCCCTCAGCCTCGACTCTCCATGCATTTTTATTTCGTTGACTGATCTCTCCCTCTCCCTGACTCGCGCCCCTCCCCCACTCCCCCAAGCCCTGAATCGCTGCAGTCATTTGCCAGCCGTGAACCGGGTCCTCGCCGGCCTCTCACTGTGTCATTGATCCCCCGCTGCATTGATAGCTCGCCGCACGCCGAGCCACCACCAGACAGCCAGCACAGGGACGTCCCTCAGAGAACGGCCACCCACCCCCACAACAGTGTTCAGCGCCCACTCCCATCCATCCATCTATCCATCCGTCCCTCCGTTCGCCCACGCCAGCCTCCCACACTTCCAACCCTAACCTCACTAATTAATCGGGGACTTAGTCAGAGTGCTGTCAGAGCAACGGCGCATTTTGATCACCTGCTGCTGCCAACGCTTTTAGATTTCTCATCTAAAATCTGTTGAGCCAACAGCAGGATTTACGTTTGCTCGTCACTCACTCGCAGGCTGCTGCCGCTCTGGTCTCTCAGGCAGCGCTGTACTGTATAGGCTGTTGTTTGTGTGTGAGAGCTTGATGGTCTTTGACAACCCTCACAGCTAGGATGGATGGTGGTCTTGGGCGTATTGTTGGCTTGTTCGGTACACAGCCCGTCTGTCATAATCGGGGGATCCCTGGATAATTGTCATTGAGGGGAAAACCTCTGTGCAGAGTGCTATTCCCACACAGGAGACACAAGTTATGCGGTGAACAGCTGTGAAAAGCGCCATCTCACGTCTGTTGTTTGTGTTAAGGACGTTCTGCCAATGTGTTGTTTTCTAAGCATATTGGAATGTACATGATTAACTGTCCAAATGTACACATGATAAGGCATACACTCCCAAAATACTTGTGATAACCAGACACGGATCCACATAACGGAGCACTAACGTAACATGCTGCTGGCGACTCATTTTTAAGCCAATATTTTGATGGATGAAAGATTAAGACTGAGACTCCACAGCGCTGTTTCCTTGGCAACCCCTTTTACTCACTTTTATCTAATATCTCTCCTGTTTGTTGATGCGATGTAAAAGCTTATAACACTGCAGCAGATGATGATGGTGGAATGAGCAGTGACTCCGCCTCTTTAATGTAAATGTGTTATAAATAGTCCACTGGTAGCATTAGAGGGAAGCTAGTCATTAGAGCTACAATTGGTTATGACATTGACTAGTGTCCATAGATTAGGGAAATGGGGGGACTAGGCCAGTCTGCAAATGCCATTGTAAAAAAATTATAATTAATGTAATGAAATGTACAAAGTATACAAATTAGTACATGCTAGGAAAAGGGAAAGATATTTAATTTGTCATTTGTGAAATAATTCAGAATAAGTCTCAGTTTTTTCCTTGTGTGTGCGTGTTTTAATGGTTTGCATGAGGCTCCAAATATACGCACATTGTAGTCTGCAAAGACCCCCTCAAGTCATTCAATATCATTATCAAGATTGTTTTGTTTGTTGGGCCTATTAAGTTCCTCTGCGTGTGTATGCGTGTCCTCATGGCACGATATCTTTCTTGGATGTAGGCCTCCTGAGTCTCTGTTGACAGTTCTGCTCTTTCCCCTTCACATTTTTTGCTTCCTCTGACACGGCCAAGGGCTTTCTCTCTCTCTCGCGCTCTCTCTCTCTCTCTCCCCTTCTCTCTTCCCTCTCTCTCTCCAACTGTCTGTCTCTGGGAAGGTGGGTGTTGTTGGCTCTGTCCTCCTTCCTGCCTTAACCACAAAAGTAACCACCCCATTCCCGTATTGCACACGGACATAATCGCAGCTTGAATCGGCGTACTCAAAGGCACGAGCTTCAAAGCCGCACTCTGCTAAGCGTTTCGTCCAGAGCCAGCTTCCATCTCTACTAATGCATGCTAAAGAGGTTCACGCCAATTTCTAAGTGACCTTTTCTCTGTTAGCCCTTAAAGCCTGCAGGCCTTTTGAATCCACGGTCTGTCTACAGTGGCCAGATGGGAAGCCTTTGCTCCATAGGTTGACTACCATCGCTCTTCATCCTTATGTACATATGACACAGTATGGAAAGCCTGAGTAGGTTTCTTCTTCTCTGTATTGAGTTTCACATTGCAAATACCAGGTGTATGAATTCAGCTGTGCTGCTGCATCGGCCCAAGAATAGACTCCAGTCCTATTAACTCTTTCTTTTGGAGAATTGTCCAAGAACTTGAACTTGGGAAATTAAGTGACTTGTGTTTGAAAGACCAGATTTTGAGACGCTCTTTTATTGGCAAGTAAAGAAGTACACACTGTACTCCAGAAATGGCTGCCCTTTTCTTCCCATTCTGGCCCATAACTCCTTAAGAGCTCATACAGCAGTTAAGAATCAGTGTCTAAAATGGTTTTGGTTACCTGATATACCAGGTGATGTTTGTTGCCTTCATATTAAATACTTTTTTGCATCCTTTCATGTACACAATATTGTTTTTCTGAATTGGACTGTGGAGAATGGAGTTTTCCACACTGACTTAGACCAGCTTTGTACACAGTAGAAGCTTGTTTATGGGAAGAGGGGTTTCGTAGGATTACTGTTCATTTCTGCTTTGATTTCTTTGCTTCAGAATAATCTCTAAATGAAGCTGGCAGCCATAAGTCCCCTCTTAAATATTCTTGTAATCCCATCCATATTATAATACGCCATTTACACTGTGGACTGTGGGCGTCATTCTGCCACCAGAATTCCTATTATGTTAATTGTATGTGAGGAATGCATCACTTCATTAGAGTGCTGACTTATGAATTATTGATTGACAGCTTTATAGGCTTTCTAGATGGGCTGAAGGAGGAGGCAAAGTTCTGTAAGTATCGAAATGCAAATTTGAGGCCTAATGTAGAGACACCATGTTGATGTGTGCGTGAGGTACAGTATGTAGCAAATAATTTATCACCTAACCAATATATTGTCTTATATGGTTCAACAGCTTCAGTTCTTAAGACAGCCATATGATCTCAACCTTTTGCATTATGCATGAAAGGTAATCGGCTCCAGAATGGACTATGCAGGAGTGTAATAATGAAGTAATGAAACTGCTGCCAAGTGACATTTGGAGTTTAGATATTTTCTATTATACAGTATGTCCTTTGTCTCCTACCGCCTACAGAAGCTCATACATTCTGTTCATCCTTGTCTGCTAAACATATCCTTCTATAATTCAGAGTAGTTATGTAATTTAATTAAAGAACCCTGACCATCACTGTTTGGGAAATGAGTTGCACACTCTTTGTGCCCTATTCAACACTTGGCAATCGTCCTGCGCGCATACAGTACACACAGTGGATTCTTCATCACTAAAAGGCTTCTAACTGGAAACAAGTCTGCTAAGAGTGCGATTGAAAAATGTTGAGAGATGGAGGTTTTTTTTGTATTAATTTTTTTTACTTGTCCATTACAGCCTGTCTGGTAGATTCAACTCATTGTATTCTTTTATGCAGATGATACAGCTACAGTATAATGGTACTATGAAACATTATGACACATTAGTCAGTGTCTTAGTGGGCATATAAATATAGTTTTTTTTTCTCTGTGTGTTGCCTATGGCATGCCTACAGCAAACAAATTCTGCTGCACGCCGCTCCATTTTGGCTGTGTTGAGCTGTCTTACCTGGCGCTGTATTTACACCAGTGGATCAGATAGTGAGCTTCCACTTAATTTATTACAGAGAGTTTTTTTGCTCTACCAGCCACTTACTATGCCTCAGGGTGAAGAGCACAGAGCAACCTCATTCAGAAAGGCAAACGGATCAGGGGAACAGTGTCTCGCGTGAACCAGGAAGTAAATCTATAGATCTGTATCATGCTCTAGATCAAATTTCACACTCCCGTCCCATCGTTTGCATAATAATATTTCACCGTTCAGTCAATTTACTTCCGGTATTCTACCCTCTGTCCGTACAAATTGACCTTTGACCTTTGCTGCTTTCACACATCGTTCTCTAGTCTTTGTTCTGCCTCAGCTCCCTGTTGGTCATGCTGAGCTTTCCATTGGTCATGCTGAGGCTGAGGGCAGGGAAATTGCTGGCGTGGTGGCTTGTCTGGGGGGGGGGGGGGTAGTTCTGACGTGGGCACTGCCAACCAGAGTCTCGCCCACACTCTCCGAGGACTCCCGCTGCATCATGCCCTGTCAGCAATTTCTTGGGGTCAATTCCGCATTGGATTGAAAGGTGCTGTGCATTGCAGGATTTAGGTTCCCAACCCTGGAATTTGAGGATTTTATCTTAGTTTGGTGCTTCTCTTGCCAAGCGGTCTGCTGTTTCCGTTTCCAAAGGAATTCAACCAATCCAGCCATGCCCGCTTATTGGCAACAATCCCAGCCAGACTCAGACAATGCAGACTTAATGTTTTTGGGTGTTTTGCTTTTTTTTCTCTAGAGGCAGATATTATCAGATAGCTGGTTCTTTATGCCCGTCTGGGGCATCTGTAGTCAAGTGAAATTGCTGGTGTGATAAGGCAATGTTTGTGAACCCCACTGGAGCGTGAGAGAAAGGTCAGAACTGTTGTCTTAACTTGTATTTTTGCCAGACATAACAAACAAAAAAATGACATTCGCCATGGGCATTGCTGTGCAGATTTTTTTTAACTCAATATAAAACTGCACCATTGCTGTCAGTGGTCAGCACTAGTTGGATGCCCACTGGCAGATCATATTGTGTGATTGAAGCTGTATCACTGCAGTTAAAATTTTTTTGACTCTACCAAGTTACAGAATGCATTCATGTTCAATGGTTTGGAATTTGCATTTGCTCAGTAGTTCAAAAATCTCTCTCCTGAATAACATCGGTGACCGCGATTCTACTGTCGTTGATTATCTATTTATAATAGATCTTTTGCACACGGCTTATAGACAGCTGAGAAGGCCAGGAAGGAAAATGAGCAACAGGAATTGTAGACATCTAATGCTGCCTGATCAGGCCAGCCTCTCTGTTGCACTATATATTCTTCACTAAATGAAAATGGCCAGGGGCTGCTTGGTGAGCTCTGCAATAGTCTGTCTCACTTTCTCCAATTAAGCTGATCCGTCCAGCGCTGTACGACTGCACACCTCCCGCTGTCTCATTCCTCAGAGAGATCGCGTTAGCTCTGAACTAGACCAACCTGAACATTTCAAGCTGCCCGTTCTCCCACTGCTCATCAGCAGTTTCAGATGCGCTGCACTTGGTAGTGCAGATTTCTCAAGAATCAAATCTGAATGTCTGCTGTACACTCGCATAATTATTGCTTTCATGAACAAAGGTGGTTGCTGGTGTTGATGAGCTAAGGCCTTGTGTGTACAAGACCCAAGACCCAGTACTAACATACTGTAGAAAGGAATGGTTATTCTAACAAAGTGTCAGATGTCGGTATAAACCATATTGACCAGCACAATATTGTGTTATACTTTTTATTAAAGAAACTTGAGAGTTAATTTAACACCCCCTCCAGAGTTTCAGAGGTTTAGGGCTCTACTAGTGTTGCATTTAAACTTAATGGCTGATGGATGTCTTAAAATTATAGCTCGCAAATTACAATGCTAATCTGAGACAAATTACCAGGGAAAGTTAAACCAGACTCCTGGTTCTCTCTCTCTCTTTCTTGCTCTCTGACTCTCTCTCGCTGCTCTCTTACTAGATATGAGCCTGCAGTGCAATTTCCCAGTTACATAAAAGAAGGGGGCAGAGAAATGGTGAAATTAATGAAAGTGAAAGCGATCAACTAATGGAGACCAGCTTTGAGTCATACTGAGTTTCAGGCAGGTAGCCTCCGGTCAGTCTGTGCTCTCACAGCGATGAAGCACTGCAAGATAGGATGGTTGTTTGGATGCACAGGGTCATGCTCAACAATTGACAATTGGTGTGTGTGGGCATGTCCTTATCCATCTGTTGGAAATGGAAGGGTTTGGGAGGAACAAGGTGTGAAAGTAAAGTTATGGAGCTTGAGACGACAGCTGAGACTCATTTTTTTCTGTCAGACTTTTGACTGTCAAGAGCTTTGCAATGGCAAATTAGTGTAATGGCTCAGAGATGTGGCCCCATTATTTAATGCAGTTTTTGACACCACCATTTATTTTCTTGTTTTAATAACTGCACACAACCAAGGCCTAGACGCAAGCTTTCCCTCTTGCTGTAGTTGTTCGTTCAGGTTGCACTCTTTTTTTCCTCAGCCCATGACTTTTCGTTTTTGTCATGAGATAAAAGCTTTTTCTTTAGATGTGCCCGCTCAGTGAAGAGTGTAGGACCTAACATAACATTGTGCCATGTAATGCTCTGGCAAAGAGGTGGGTGTTACTCTTGCTAATAAGAGGGCTGTTAGAAATTCCACAAGGGGAAAGTCCTCAGTATTTCCATTGTCATGACTGTAGGAAATGGGAGGATGATGTGTTGAGAGGTTGCCAGTGCGCCAACAACCACAGCTTTCATGCGGAATATTTTTTCTAAAAGAATAATGTTATTCTTTACAATTTGAATTTTAGAATGTGTTATGTCACTTCAGCGGGAACAGATGTGGCCCGCTCGACATCCACAGCTACTCTGATGGTAACAATTGCTTTTCTGCTCCAGCTTTTCTTTGCGGGGACACCTGTCCTCCGCAAACGAAACCTCTCCGCTATAGGGCTGTGCAAAAATATCGATACAGCTGAGTATTGCAATATTTTTTTCCATGATACTGTATCGATTTTCCAGCCCCTCATATCGATACATTAAAAAAAAAAGGGTTTAAACGGATTTAAAATGCGGCGGAGCAACGTTTCAGCCGCAGCTAAGCTAAGCTAAGCTGCTAACTTTCTCCGTGATTCATCCAGAAGAGCTGAATCTAACACAAAAAACAACTAGCTTTACAATATAATGTCGGAGCAGAGATGTGGCGCCACTATTACAACTTATGAGGCCGAACATAGTGCTGGGGAATCAGACAAAACAGAGTGTGGAGGAGAGGGCGACCACGGGAGCTGTAACAGCCTTAGCCCCTTAAGAGCGATATGGGGAATCTACAGCCGTTTTCTCAGTTTTCTCTGGTCATAGGGCTCCAATTTCAAAAATAATTGCACTTTTCTACTACATGGGTGACCTAGTTTTAATAAATCATCATATTCACAGCAGTGAAATAGGCCTTTAAATTTCCCTCAAATCCCTTTGAATTAAATAGTTTTGACTCAATTTGTCCGCTGAGTTATCAATATAATGTGACATATTAGACTACCCAGATGGTACACAGCAAGTTGTATTTTCAGCTCTATTTTTAAATTTTCAGTAAATTATGTATGAGTATTACAATGTATCGCAATATGTATCGTATCGCAATATGTATCGTGATACAATCGTATCGTGACCCATGTATCGTGAGGTCCTTGCCAATACCCAGCCTTAGTCCGCTAACAGTTGGCAAATACTCAACTCAAATGTTGACAGCATGTCACACTGGCTATGGAAATGCATATTCAGTGATTCGTCCCAGTGCGCTTCCATCATGCCTGCAATATTTGTGACATCACACTGATGTTGCAAATTCTTGACATAACTGTCATTTCAAAGCTAATTAAAAGCAGCATCTGTAAATGACTGAATGACCTTTCAGTCACGGTGCAAACTGATGAGGACGTGCACAGACCTGACTGTGTGTTTAGGCGGAGGTTCATTAGAGTTCATATGCGTGTTTATACTGTATGTTCCCACCTTCTCAGGGGGCGAGTGTGGTGTAGTCACTCAAGTCAGAAGCCACAAGGCCCTGGCATCGGGCTAGAGTTGCACAGCAGGTGCTTGGGGAGGCCGGCCTGGGGCCCCGGGGTAATTCTGTCTTGGATGGGGATTTCTGAATGCCCCAGGTACCTGAGTGGAGACACTGATATTGTTTCAGAAAATGTCAAGCTCATCGATTGTTTGACATGAACAATGTTTGTCTTAAGGGTCCACTCCATCATTCCCTTTATACATAAAAATGTTAAAAACTGTAAAAATAAAAGGTTTTGATTTCATGAAAGAGGAAAGCAGAAATAAATTATTAACACAAATGTATTGACACTGTCAGTTGTCCTAAATTAACAACATGATGCATTGAAGGATTTGTAACTGTATCTGTATAACCTCAAACAAGGCAGCAGACATCTTATTGCCCATGGGTGTTTTACATCGGTAAAGCCGTAGAAATGCTGGAAATATTTCGGGCGATACTGAAGGAACTCTGCGAGTCCAGTGAATGTGCAGTTTGGTCGTACACCTGTTAGAAAGCTTTAAATACTGCAATTAGGATACCAAATTTTATCTGTCTCTAAGCACAGTGCGACACAAAGATAAAGTGGAGGTCTGATTACCGCTGATGTCACCTTTGGGAAATCATTGGATCTTAATTGTGATACCCCCCCCCCACCAGCTCAACAGTATTTCAGTAATGGCTACTGGCAGAGTGCATTACTCACACCAGTATGCTATGTGCAAAGTCTGCTCAGGGACGTTAATTAAGAACATGTCTTATTTTTCAGCGCTGTGAAGCGGCTGAATAGTCTATTGGATATGGTCTTTAATTGTCTTCTTTTTGTCCCTTGTATTTGTTGTTTGCGGTTGTCAATAAGTAATATGTTTCTCAGAGGGGTATAAAAAGGAAATATTAACATTTTAGGTTCCACCAAAAGCTACCGTTGATAATGGCGTCATTTACACCTTAATACCTTAACTATTAGCTTGTTTTTTGGGGTGGACATTTGTTATTAGGACAACCTTTGTTCCCCTTTAATTTAAAGTTGGTTTGAAGACTCTCATGTGGTTATTTACATAAAAAAAAAAAAAAGCAAAAGAAAGAAAAAAGAAAAAAACATGCACCACCTATTTGTTCCGCTGTGAATAGATTGGAAAGTTCACCGTTTCACATTGAAATGCATGCATGCATCGGTTGTATCCAAAATTACTAGAGCACAATGAATTGAATTGAAGTGAAAAGCTTCTTTTCAAGACACTAATTATGGAAATTGACAGTAACAGAGATTTGTTGTGGAAATGGGTCCTCTAATTTCCATGATGCCTCCAAGACCCTCAGAAAAAGATAATTGTACTCTCAGTCGTCTAAATAATTCTGACTGACAAATCAGTAACTACATGCCAGACTGCGGTATAGTTATATTACTGTCTCTATTCGTCAAATCATATACATAAAGCAGAGGATATTTTTTAAAAATTCATGGGAATGGTTTGACACATTGAGCACTTGAAGACAGCATATCCACAGACTTTAGACTTTTTCCCCACATGAAATGCTCTTTTATATTAACAAAACTGAAAATGACAGTATTTTTAAGTGGATATCTGTTTTCTGCTCAGTGACTGATATCTACAATTCTGCCACAGACATTGCCAGGCGAACCCACTGTCCCTAGCAATTGTGCGGGTTTGCTGTAAATGCTGTAAATTAAATGACTCGCAGATCATAGCAGCAATCAGGTAAATTGTCTCCGAGGGTGGGCTCCAAGCACGGGAGGAAACACTAACCGCCTCTCCTGCAGGGAGCGGATCCCCTGGAAGATGCACGCTAATCAAACAGCTTAATTGCCGTTTCCTCAGTGATGTGGAATTACCTGTGTATCTTGATTATACTTTTGCCAGTGAAAAATAAAGTACATCAGGATTAAAAAAGATGCTACCATCTGCATTTACCACTGAAAGACTGAACGACAGACTAAACTCTCCTCTTGTGTTTCCCCCTTGCAGCCGTCCCGTTCCCCCCCAGCCACCGACTCACGGCCAAAGAGGTGTTCGACAGCGAGGGGAAGCCCAAGGTGGATGTGCTGAAAGCCCACCTAACCAAGGAGGGCCGCGTGGAGGAAGGGGTGGCCCTGCGGCTCATCGGAGAGGGCGCCGCCATCTTGCGCGCAGAGAAGAACCTGCTGGACATCGAAGCTCCCGTGACGGGTCAGTAGACAAAACACCGCACACTGGTTGTACACATGGCCTAGTATAGACATACGAAAAGCAGGGCTCAGACAGAGAGGTTTGAATGATGAAAATCAGTATGAAAAAGTAATAAGTGAGTCATTGTGCCTCTAGGCCAAACGTGGACCATGCTGCAAGCCACAGCAATGTATTTTAACAAGTGCAGAGGGTCAATTCGCCCAGTTTGTCAGAACTAACAAGCTTTCTGACACTCACTCCCCAAGGCTGCTTCATGCTTTAAAACACCCCACTGGAACAGACAGGCCCAACAGGGACTATCTCTGTTCCCCCATTGGCCGACTTTGAAAACACCTGCTAACCTTGGAGAAACGGAATAGGAAACGTTTGCCTCATTTAATTAGAGCCATTAACCATTCCGGTGTTAAAAAAAAAAGAAGAAAAAAATGCAAACAAAACGAAAAGCTGAAACATTTTCTGCCACTTCTTTGCCGTTACTCATTTTTCAAGAGATGTATTTTTTTTTTTTTTTTACGTTTGAGCAATTCTCTCAGCAGCCGCCTGCGAGTTGAAATTCAGCTGATTCACATCTGCCTCTGTGAAGAAACCTAGTCGGAGGCAGACGCATATGCATATATGCACAGATCTAACGCAGCTATTGTTGCCTTTCTTCCTGGTCAAGTGCCTGGTTCCCCCATTAGACTTTCTGATGAGGCTTCTTTGATGTCGTTGTAATCAGAGGCAGAGAGCCACTCGGAGGAACTATGGCAACCCATCATTTCCTAATAGAGATCACTCCCAAAATATATATATTTGTAGGCCTATGTACATATTTGCATTTTATCCTGAGTAAATGTATGTGTGGTCCCTATTTTTTTTTACACAAAAGGCTAGGTCTCCAGTGTTTGCTGAGGGCGTTATGGCAGGAGAGTGTCTTGTTTAGCTGTTAAAGTAGAGCTTAACGAGGCTCAAATAGGTCGGGCAATTGCGAGCCTTCTTACCTGCCTCTGTGTTTATTACACACACATAGAGAGTCAGGTGTGCTGTACCATTGAGAAAACCAATGAGCTTCAAGTCTGGTCAGATTGTCGTTCCAATTCCAGGAAGCCCTTAAGCTTTCTTGATTTCAGATTTTGCAATGGGTAAAATTGTTGATTGACCAGTAAATCTAGTGCCTTTGTTGTATGAAGTTGATAGAAACAGAGGTTAGCTTCTGTTCTGTGTTTAAGTGAGGGATTCTGAGAAACTGTGTGTTTGTGTGTGTGTGTGTGTGTGTGTGTGTGTGTGTGTGTGTGTGTGTGCGCGCTTGTGTGCACGAGCATGGCAATGAGGCACTTCTTTCCCTCCTACACAACACCCCTGCCTCAACCCCTCTCCCACTCAGTAGTCCTGTTAAAGAAGGATCTCAATTGCTCTCTCTCTCTGTCTCTCTCTCTCTCATGCAAAGCGCGCACACACACACACACACACACACACACACACACACACACACACACACACACACACACACACACACACACATACACACAGGCCATTCCATATAAACATTTCCTTGTTTCTCAGTACTAGCCTCTTCTGTCTGTCCGCCCTTGTTTTATCTGTCTGTTTCTTGCTCTCTGTCTGTCTCTTTCTCTCTCTCTCTCTCTCTCTCTCTCTCTCTCTCTCTCTCTCTCTCTCTCTCTATCTCTCTCTGTTTCTCTCTCTCTCTCTCTCCCTTGCTCTCTCTTCTTCTCCCCTTCAATACACACCCCCAATCACAACATGACACATGGTCATCAAATTTGTATGTAAATATTTATCATAGATGCAAGAGACCAGAACGACATGTCTCTCTCTCTCTCCCTCTCTCCCTCTCCCTCTCTCCCTCTCTCCCTCTCTCCCTCAGCCCTCCTATACACTCTGACACATAGTCACTTCCTGGTTGAGCCAGATGGCAGGTGGGGTTTCATGGAGGGAGGGGGGCGTGACGAAGGGAGCCGGCTTAGGCCACAGAGTACAAGCTGCTCCCATGGCCCTCGCACAAGTCAACCATCAGCAGAGCTTCTGCAGCCACATCACTAGGCAACACCTAGTTTTAACACTGTCCGTGCACTTGTTACCAGTTTGGCTGCATCGCATAGAAAACCAAGTTGAATCCAAGTTGGAGCTCGATCACTAAAATGCACCGATACACGTTGCACTTGAAATGCTAGTTTTCATGGGATGCATAGAGCACACTGCACAGTATAATCACTAAAGAGCATTTGAGGGTTTAGTTGTTTTTACTTGAATAGATCCATTTTGTCTGTATTGCATATTGTCATTATGTATGTATAATTATTATTAAATGGTGAAGTATTCTGTGTGAGGAAATGTTAAGACCTTGATTGGGGAGTAATTTGCTCTCTGCAGACCGTACAGAAGGCCTATTGAGACAAGCAACCTTGATGAGGATGGCAGTTTTGCTCTGTGCTGCATTGCCAGTCCTTCCTGACATCCTTTATACCTTTCCAATAGGTTCTTATGCAACAGCCGTGCAATAGGAAACACACTTGTATGAATACTCCCGCCATGCATCACACCTTTTGACATTCGAAGTAAAGGCGAATGGAAAGAAGGCAACCGACTTACACCCGAGTAATTAGTTCCCTTACTTTTTAACATTTAGTTTATTATTAGTAGTAGTAGTAATGGTAGTAGTAGCATTTTAACATGATTATATAGTATTAGAGTTTCTCAGCAGATTGCCTTTGCATAAATATGTGCTCTGCAGGATTTTAGCTCTGAAAAAGTGCCAACGCAAAGTGCGGAGTATTGTTATCATCAAGTCTGCTCAATCAAAAGATGATCTGGCATTGTCTGCCTCCCCGTGGATTTCTGTAGCTCAATGAGCTTGGCCTTTGGAGTGGCCTGTGTAGGTTCTGAAGCCAGGTTGTGTAATGCCCACCACCCACTCAGTAGCTGCTGCCCGCTGATATGCTGCTACTCAGGGAGATCACTCTAGCGCACAAGCAGGAGATGGCCAGAACAAATTGTATCTCACTCCAGATAATGCACTCCCACCTGCTCTTCTTATGTGGGCTTTGGTTCTCGCCTCGTTTTTTTGTGTCTATGTGTTTGTGTGTGTGTGTGTGATGAGAGGGAGGGAGGGAGGGAAAGTGTGTCTGTAGGTGTACTGGAGCTGAGGGAGAGGTGGATTGTATGTGTTTGCTGTGATAAAGCAGAGGAGTGAACCATCGCAGGGTCTGTTTGATTTGCACACGCATCGACCATCATCATCCAGCAGCGCCTACACAGATGAGGCGACCGCAATTCACCGCGACCCTTGCTTCAGGTCTTCGTGGCCTGTGTTTGAACTGTGGCCATCCCCGTGTCACCCTGCTTTTGTTTCCATCGCCGGCTAATGACAGCTTTGCTAAAGGTCGGCTTTGTCCAAAGCTGGCGATGCCATCCTCCCACACACAGTGTTTCTGACGTGTGCTTCAGGTGCTTCTGCGGCCACTTGCTCCCTCTTTGGATGCCCACCTGCAGTGTTGACTTTTAAAAACATGGAAATATTGTTAATTTCCGAATGAAGGCCGTGAGTTTTAAGAGCGCTCGTATAGTTGCGGTTTGAATCTAGCCCCCACATTTCAGCAGCGAGCAGTAAACAATATATTTTAACAATAATTGCTCTCTTGGTGGTCATCCATTGGACATACTGCACTGCAGAGCACAGTCTGTTGTGAATGTTATCAGAACAATTGCTTTAGAGAGGAGCTGTTGCCTATTGCATGCATCTATGTGTTCCCACACAATGGAAACATTGCGGTGTTGCCGTTGCCAGTGCTCTTACAGGTCCTTTATCAGGTCAGTGACAGCTGAGGAATTTTTTTTCAGTGATATGAGTTGTCATTGTTGAAAGGTTTCCATGCCATTGAGATGTTTCCATAGCAATAACCAGCCTTGGCATCATGCACGCTCCCTGGTTAAGTGCCATGAATCAGTAGGATGCCTAATTTTATTGTCCTTTCATTTCAGTGCAAAATATATTGATTTTTTTTTTATTGCATTGCATCTTGAAATTAAATGATACCTTACCTTGTTTATCCTTCAGAGGTGACCAGCATGCATGTCACCAAAATAAACAAGAATATTGGTATTGTTGGACGAAGAACATTTATCTTATTTTTGCTTATTTTGATGGTTGTGTATTTGTGACATTGTATAGTGGGGTTTTAACAGGTTTTACAGCCCAAGGGTTATGAAACTTGCTCAATACATACAGCAACTGACCATGTCCACTTTCAATTCAAGTTAAAGTTAAAAACAACTTAATTAAAGTCACTTGTTTTGTTTTCAGCAGCAATATATTTTATTAATATAATAACAATTCCGTAATAATTACAGCTTGAGTTGTATCTATTCAAGCACCATTTGTGTCGTTTTTGTTCCAGTAAATCCATTTTGCCAGGAACCTTCAGCCGATCTAAAACAGACCGGTGCTTCATGCTGGTAAGGGGGAGCGCTTGATTGCAAGTGAGAGGACACCTTTAGAAATCGGACGCAGATTACAAGGTGCCTTTTTGAAGTTTGTCCCTACTGTGGAATTAAACAATTTACACAGTGCGGGTTTAATAAAAGACAAATGGTAAACTGACAGTTTACGATGCAGTCGAGGAGAGCAGATTCTCCGAGCTGTCTGTCTCACGGGGGTTGTAACTTGAGCTAATTGCTCTCCAACGCTGTCCTCCAGTTCGCACTAATTGGGCGTCTCTCTGAAAGGCTTTTTCACAGGCTTCCATTCTAATTCTTGCTGCTAGATACAGTTCATAGAGCAACAAACAGCCATGTGAGAAGTTAGCATGTGTCCTTTTCAAATTAAATTTCACTCCATTCACCCTGTTGTTAATGACTTAATTAGTTGATTGCATGAAGAATAGGTGAATTGCACCACTTTGACATCATGCTTGGATGCCACGCTTACTGCTGTCATCGCAATAGTGTTCACATGAACAGTGTTGATTGTTACCTTTGTTTTGTGGTGGCAAAGGTGATTTTTCACACTTGTTTTCTATAGAGAGGTATAAAATCAGAAATGGAAAATGGTTCATTATATCAGTGTGTCTGTTGGTGCTGTTGGCTATTTTGATCTAATGATACACTGTACAGACTTATGCATGTTCTATGTATTAAATGTCTTGGCATTTGCTGGAACCTAAGCTCTTCATGAAGGTGCATGCAAGTCTCTGGATATAACATCAGAGGTCAGGGGCAGACTGGATACTTTGAGACCCACTTCTACAGCCATTAACCCAGACTCCCATTTTTTTTTTTAGATGAGAAGATTTATTAATGGGAAAAAGATATCTACAGATCAAGTATCTACAAAATTGAGCAGGAGCTCTTTAATCAGACGACCCAGCATGCACCCTGTCAGTCTACGGCTGCTAAGCAGCAAATCTCCGGTGGCCTCTGCGCCCCTCGTCTCCCAAGGGAGCAGTAGAGTATAGGGTCACACAGGGCGATAGGAAAGCAATCCAGTTTGAGTGATTTGCGGTTCCTGATTTCAGGCGTGGTGGGCCTGTCCCATAACGATCCCCAGACACTACTTAACAGCTTCCCGGCCCGCTGTTATGTGCCTGTATGGAATAGAAATAACAAAGTAATATGTCATTAGATCGAAATAAGTCAAGTTATATAGTGGCTTTAACAGTGGTGAGAGTAGATTGGAATTCCTGTCAGTACTGTTGGGGTGGGGGGGCTGTATGAACCAGTCCTGAGGAATTCTCTGTAATTGTTATAAAAATTGGTTGCTTTCATTACAACGCCCTTAATAAGATTTGATCAGCAATGCATTCGACTGAAAGCTTCCCAGTGGTTTCAGCCAATGAACTTTTAGTGTATTTGGCAAGGCAAAGTGTGCCCAAATTAAGTCTTAACTAGCTAGTTCCTGAAATGAATGTGTCCCAAGGTGATAAAGAGGCAGAAAGAGAGTGTGGTATAAAAGCAAACTTGCCTTTTCATGGAAATGCACACTCACTGTTGGCTTATTTTCACCTCTGCACTTAAATATTGCCAATCAGTGCTTGGTAATCTTACAGTACTTTGTGGTGGGAGAAAGTAGGAGGAGAAGAGGCTTACTCATGGAGGCACTGCGACAAAGACAGTTGGATCTGTATGTACATACTGATAGGGTCTGATGTTTCTGATGGCATTCATAGCATGACATCAAGTCAATGTGAATACTGCTGCCAACATGCAGCTGCTGCCACAGAAATACAAGCCATAATGCCTTCTAGAGAATGTGACTTGCCACCATATTCACATTCTTTCATTGGTTTTGAAGGGTATCGATCCAGGCAAGGCTCCCATTATTCATCCTATACTGTACAAATCAACATTCCCTGTGTGATGTAATGCAACCCATGCTCTATTCTACCTCTGTGTATATTATCATGTATCAAGCATCAGTTGAGTGCTGAAACACTAGAAGGATTTCAGTTACAAATTTACACAAACGGTGTAATTTTTTTCCACTTTTTTAAGCAACAAACTAAATATTGACTGGATAAATATTAGTGTACTAATCAGTAGTTGAAGCTGCAGGAGGTTTTCCCAGGGTCCAGGAGAAAACCTGCCATTCCTCACGAACTCACACCCATTCTTGCAGCTTTTACGTCTTAATCTAATCTAGTTTTACAGAGATATACATTGTCAGAGCCTTTCACATCTGATGGACAGAATGGAAAGCAGCAGTGTTATATACTGTAGCCTGTCATCTCCTGCTCCTCAGGTGTAAAAATAGCCGTTGTCCTAATGTGCTTTTCTTTCCCTTCATGTCATATTGCAGTTTGCGGAGACATCCATGGGCAGTTCTTTGACCTGATGAAGCTGTTTGAAGTAGGAGGATCACCAGCATCCACGCGCTACCTTTTCCTGGGGGACTACGTTGACAGAGGGTATTTCAGTATTGAAGTAAGTCTTGTGTGTATGCGTTTTTTCTTCTTTTTTTTTTTTTTTTTTCACAAGTGCTAAATCAAGTGTGACACACACCATGTGCCCTAGCGAAGCTGTGTTTATTAATAGCTTTCTCTGAGTGTAGTTCAAATCAGGTTGCAGATATTGGAATGGTAATATGCTCAAGACTGAAGTCTCTAATGTATTTTTTATATATATATTGTAATAACAAAATGTAGACCGGAAATGCTATTTCTTTGGCGTATGTAGAGAAAGTCAGTCAATATAAGGCACAATGCAAGTATTTAGTCTGGTACTGCAGGTAGGAATTTGCTTAGATATGTATTTCCTGCCAGCTCATCATCTGAAACATGATACGTTTATTAATAAAACATATTTTAATGGAGAGTTGTGCCTATCTTCTCTGAGGGTTCGCAGATATTCCAAGGTTCCTCCTCTCTTTGAGCGAGCTTGAAACGTGTCACAAAATGTACTGCATGAATGTTTCATTATAAGTGGAATTGCTGTATCATGCCACTCCGTGAAATTGACAAAGTCTGACTTAATGGTTTATGTTTCCAGTGTTATATAAAGATGACACGCTAACTCACTCTCCGATCCCCTTTTGTTCTTCTCGTTTCAGTGTGTGCTGTACTTGTGGGCCTTAAAGATCCTTTACCCCAAAACACTGTTTTTGCTGCGTGGGAACCATGAATGTAGACATTTAACAGAGTATTTCACATTTAAGCAGGAATGTAAGTAATGCTTCGGCACTTTATTTTCCCATCAAAATTGTGTCCAAGCAGTCTGGCCTGTGAAGCTCAGTGCAGAGTGGAGGGAGAATTGAGTTATTCTTTCTAAAAGCGGTTCATTATGCGTCCAGTACTGCCACTGACCTCAAACGCTCACAGAAAAGTGCCCTCTGGCGTGGTAACGGATTCCGTCAGATTCTTGCCCTCCTTGATATTTACACATGTCAAAACTATTTCTGTTGGACTCAGACGGAGTGGGGAAAAAAACACAAAGGCACTGTGAAATTACGCTGTTTTTCTAAAATGTCTTTGGGATGTTTTTTGGCGCTTTTTTCGAGAGCCTTTCTGTCCCAGTGCAGCACACTGCCCCAGTGTGAGAGAGCGTGTGTTGTTTGACTTGGCGGCGCTCTCACTCCCTGCCCTGTTTTCCCCCCCTGACAGGTAGAATTAAGTATTCAGAGAGGGTGTATGACGCATGTATGGACGCCTTCGACTGCCTTCCCCTGGCTGCCCTTATGAACCAGCAGTTCCTGTGTGTACACGGAGGACTGTCCCCAGAAATCACAAATCTTGACGACATCAGGAAAGTATGTGTTTGATTCAAGACTCTTTTCTCTATCATGTCAAAAAGTTGTGTGTGCGTGTTTACCAGTGGGTGGCTGTTAATGGCTTTGTAAATACAATGAATTTGGTAAAAATCAAAGCATCCAGTCTTTTTCTATTCATTCAAAGTTGATGAGAAAAATGCTGCATCCATTTTAGTAGGACGTGCTTTGAAAATAATAACCTTGGTGGCACTACATGAAGTAATTCTCCCAGATCTGTCTCAAATAATGTTCAGAACTTGGACACGGGGATTGTAAGCACCAGTCTGGTCCTCACTCTGATTAAAAAATGTTGAAGAGTCGGACCCCGCTTTCAGACTAATTCAATAATTCCAAATGGATTTTATGGCTGCAATCAGGGGGCATGCATAATAGAATTTGCCCTATTGAAGTGTCCATCATGCCATCCATCCAGTAATCCGCAAGCTTTTGTTGGAGAAAGAGCTATCCTTGGCTCAAAGCAAAGTCGTTTACGTTAAGACGTCATTGTTCCAAATGAATGGCTACCACAGAGCATGTCCCGCCCTCTTCAAAACCCCTACTAGTCTATTGAAAGGTGATCGATGTCTTTGACAAGTCATCTACACTTTATGTCCTCTACATTCGACTCATTTTCACCTTCAATAGAGTTTAACATCACTTCTATGAGCAAGTGCTTTGGGTACCAATTTCATTATGATCTTGACGGCAGCAGCCACAGAAAGAGAAATATTTTCCTCTCTGATAAATGCACAATTTATGCACAAGTCATTTTCTCACTGAAGGAGTCAAACAGACTGACGGAGTCCTTAACTTTCTTCCCACAGCTAGACAGATTCAAAGAGCCTCCGGCCTATGGACCAATGTGCGATCTGCTGTGGTCCGACCCCCTGGAGGACTTTGGGAATGAGAAGAGCCAAGAGCATTTCACACACAACACAGTGCGAGGCTGTTCCTACTTCTACAGGTGAGAGCTCACGCTTTTACAAGGCTGACTTGTATTTTGTCCCTGATTTCGAGAGCGATCTGATGTTTACAGATATTGAAAGCTGTATCTGTAATGGGGAAATTGAACTAAATCTCCAAAGAAACATTTTTTTTGTTCACTTTGAAAGTAGCAAACTAGTGTCCAGATATCAGCTGTATTTACTGCCATTGTAAAATGCTAGAATCACACAAGGTCCACGATCTTGAATCCATGCGAGAGTTTCTAAATTAAGCGAATACACTATTATTTTTCTACGCATTTGACCATGGAATAAGAAAGGGGAGCCGGGTAGCTGTTACTGGCTACATGAACTGAGGAAAAATGTGTTCTCATTTGGTCTTTTGACCACTTTCAGTATAAGGAAAATTTAATCACTGATGAATTTTGGTTGTATTATCTATGGAAACATGATCGCAGCAATGCTCCGAACATTTTCTAAACTTTCCTGACCACCCCAGACAGAATATTTAGTCATCATGCATACAGGTATGGAAGTAGACAAAATACTAATGATAAACAACTATAAGACAAAATAGCAAAAAATAACCATTACACTGTCACTGACCAGATAAATCAAGAACCTCTCCTGCCAAGTATTCATTTTCTAGGCCCTTTCCATTAATTTTCTTGGTTGTCAGACTCGGCATGAACAACTGAGTGTGAGTAGGAGCCCCACAGTAGTAAGAATATGGTCTGCATTAGTAGTCCCAAAGACTTCTCCTTAGACTGTCGCCAGTATTTATGTAACCCACATTACCTTAAATTGAGCCGAGTAGCTGAACAAACAGAGGAAATGCTGGGAGCGGGCAGCTCGCACTGTCACAAAATGTAATGAACTGGCACATTACCACAGGGCACAGTCCTCTCTAAATGCGTTCAGTGCTCCCTCCGCTCATTATGGCCTGAGCGATGCTTACTTGGCCCTGGCAAGCCTGGGGCAAGCCAGCAGAAGCAGTCAGAAATGTCCCCGGGCTTCTAATATGCAATTTTTTCTTCTCTTTTTCTTTTTTTTTTTTTTTTAAATAACAGGTGCTTTATAGCCGCCTAATGAATAGTGTTTTAATGCCACTGCTTATAAATGAACTTCCTGTGCTGCTGTTATTGTAGTGGGTTTGGGTTTTTACATCGTTTGTTAATGTTTATGTGAGCCATCAGAAGTGCAATTGCAGTTGTGTTTGTGTTACAAGAATATTTGCCCAGTAAAGAGGTAATGGCATTGTTGTCACTTGACTGAAAGAGACAGAAAGGAAAGGTCAGGTATGTGGCCTGTTGACCTCAAACTACTGATTTGATGTCCACCTCTGTCACATGTTTTTGCTGTACCAGCATCCCGGTTAACCTTCTGCCATTTGGTCAACATTCCTCTGGAGCCTTGTTTTCATCAGTGTCCTCCACTTCATCTGCCCAGGGGATGGCCGCTAATTGGCATCACACTGGCATTCTGGATTTATGAGACAGTTTGAGCCAGACCGAGAGAGAGCCATTCCTCTACACCCCCCCGCCAAAAAACGTCTGTTTCCTTGTTTCTCCTGCCTTGCAGCAACCGAGATCTTCCCCCAGCGCCGTAGGCCCCCTCGTAACAGTTTTACAAACACAACTGAGGCATGAAATTGCACATGTTTTGAATATGGTTGCAATCATTCTAGCCTCTGCTCAGCAGTGTAGATGTAACAGCATAAAGTGTAGAAAATATGTTTTCATACTTTATCATTGGTGTTTACTGAGGCTATTGGATGTAAAAGTTTAATACTTAAATTTCAACATAGTGAACATGGGAAGTGGCATTCAGTACACACATGCTGAAGTCTCTTTTTTTTTTCTTTGGGATCATGTACAACTTGTCATGTTGTCCATCAAGCTCATTAACATCTGTGCCTCGATGTTGGACAGATGGGAAACACTCTCAACTCAAAATGCTAACTGCCAAAAACGAACTAGGCCAAAATGTATTTAGTCTACCGAACAGGTCCAAATGGCATCTATCTACATCTGCTGCAGGAAATCAAGAGAAAAGTAAAATATTTATTCCCCATTCTTCCCCTCCCAGACACCCCACCCTTTCCAAAAAAACACTATGCTGTTGGCTTATTTAAATTTTTAATTCCCTCTCAACTCCCACTCCTTCCTATTCACGTCCCGCCTGCAGAGATGTATTGTGTTTGTCATGCATGCATGTGTCCTTGTGTCTACAGGCACCAAGATATCTAATTAACCTTTCCTGACTCCCATGATGGATTTTCTACGGATTTGTAGTTTTAAATTATTTCCCCTTTTTAATTTTTGACATATGTGCACCAACACAGACATGCATATAAATGGTCTAAAAATCAGGCCAATCAGATATACAATATAGCTGACATTAAATGAGAGTGTGGCCTATCACAAACTTGGCCAAAACTCTACAACAGCTCTGTCCAATCATCTTGAAGCCTGTTGTATATGTTGATTACAAGGAACCATGGTTGGACTAACTGTATAAAACTTAGTACAGCTATCAGAACCTCTATTTTGAACACGCACACCACATTTCATGCTTTACTTACAAAGTCTTTGGGAGTGTGGGATGACAGCAGAGAACAAAACCGTGTTGGGAGATAGCGAGTATAGAAAGAGGTTGGAATTTCAATCAGTATGACAAGATGAGGCGTTCCCCGCTGATTGAAGTAATCACACCCTGACAAACGTTTTGACAATAAACATTATGATGGGGTCGCCCTTGTTTGATCGCTCCGCTGTCTGCTATGTCACACAAGGCTGTGAGCTGCCCTAAAGCTCCGTCCCCTTCGGTGTGAAAAGCATAAAGCGACTGTTATGCTAATGAGACGCATCTAGAAATGAAAGAGTAAAAAAAAAAAAACACTTGAATTTAGCCTGCAGTATTGTTTAAAAAAAAAAAAATCATCTTCCCACGTTCAGTAACATTGCTTCAGATGTACAGCTGAGGTGTCAATTTGAATTGTCAATCACTTTGTTGATTGCAAGATTTCAGAACAAAACAGGAGCAGGTTGCATGGCATCCGTTCATTAGACGGCATCCCATAATTCACAGGTACTGAAGTTCACCGGGTTTTCATAATGTTTGTCTCATAACTCTTTGAAAAGTACTATTTCTATAGCTCTTCCACTCATATTTGAAGTGTTTCAACATCTAGGCATCTCACTTAAGAAATGCTCTTTGGCAGTGACGTGACTTGTGTCTATTTCATTGAGGGCAAAGGAAATTTCCAGTGGCAGCTGGTGCCGGGGAATGAAAGGCTGTAGAATGGAAAACCCTGAAACCTTACTGTAGTTTGCTTGTTGGCAGTTAGTTTTGGCCTCTCTGCTCGCAGGCTGAACAGATCAGCAGGAGTACAAAACATGCACAGACCCTTCCCACTGATCCCTTTTTTTCTGTAAGAAAAAAGCCTCGCATGAATCATGTGTCATGCTTGACATTATTTGAAGAGTTTTATTCTAAAATGAAATTTGAAAAAAACGTTTGAAAAAAAAGGACACCTACTCCTCTTACAGCACAATATAATTGCTGGGTATGAAAGTAAAGCATATCATGGATTATTATTTAGGGTATGAGTCATCAGAAGACCTTTTGCTTACAAAAATGTTGAGTTCTTTTTGAAAATTAACTGAAATTTCAAGTAGAAAAGAAGTAAAGTTGATATATGGCGGTTTGGAATGCACACCATTTCAACATTTACAGCCAACCTCTCAAGGCAGCATACCTTTTTATCAGCCACAAATTGGTTTTAGACCAAACGTAGCTTGAACTGAGTGTATCCACTGCGTCTCTGTGAGCACAATCAATATACTCATGACTTATTTAGTTATTTATATTGATTATTGTGCTCCATCTTACTGGGATTTTTCTTGATTTATGAGTAAACCAAATGTCTGTCTCTTTATTCAACAGCTACCCTGCAGTCTGTGACTTTCTACAACACAATAACTTATTATCTGTCATCCGGGCCCATGAAGCGCAGGATGCTGGGTGAGTGTTGTTTGCCGTCGGCCCGCCACTTCTTTTTCCCCGCCGCACCGTCTCACAGCAGAGAACATCAGACCTGGATATTAATTGAAATCCTCTTCCAATGCTCGGAGGGTTCGCTCGAGCCCGCCCGGAGTGCAAGTTAGGCCGGGTTTGAACTTTCCGAAGAAATCCAGTTAATCCCAGAAATGAAATTGAATCCATTACGAAGAGCAAGTTGGCCAGATGTGGGGCTGTTAATGCAGATGTTGTCAGGCATTCTAGTTGAATATCATCCTGTTATCCTCGCAATATAGGAAGGCAGAGGTTAAAGTGATTGGGAAATCGTCACTATATGCTGTTTATCATACATCATACATACAAACACATCCAGTGCTGTACATCTCTGCCAACAAAACAGTGAGAAAAATACAAAATCTCTACCAAACTTATCTTATCTCTCACTGTGTTGTTTTCCCTTGATGAGCGTTTTGAGGCTACAGTGTGCCTTGGCATTGGAAAGCCTCTTTCAAGAGTTGGGTTTTAAAAACAGAGGGGGGTGGGTGGATGTGTCAGTTGGTTTCCCTCTAAGCAGGGCGAGGGCGGTGGGAGGCACAGCACACAGTTGTTTACCATTGCACTCCCACAGTGTGGTCACATGGGACACCTTGCCTGGTCTCAGAGGAGGCTGCTGCCCCAAGCTGCCTGAAACCACACATAGAATAATGTTATTTATTTTCATTTCTGTTTTTCTGCAATTGCTACCTTTTTTTTTCTAATCTCCTTGAAAAAGAATATGTTGGGGGGGGGGGGGGTTGTTTTTGCCAAATGCGGTGTGGCGAATAAGTCGTGTCTTTTGTGTGGCTCATTTGAGTTACTTCTTTTACTTTGTTTACTTGACGCTTTGTTCCATTCCAGACATCCAAAACAACAAACACAGCACAGACTTTTGCTGGGAGAAAAAAGAAGCAGTAGTTGGGTTTGAATGAGGGAGTTGATGCTAGCTGTGCAGGTATACAGTAAGGGCATCTTTCACCTGTAACACAGGGACTTGCTCTCCTGAGACCGAGCTGAATTGACCCCCTTGCTGATACATCACCTGTTACACTCGGGGGACAAACACAGCCAAAGTAAACACAACAGACTAGAACAACACTTGATCCTAATCATATCCCAAGGGCTGAACGGCAATGAGCAATCCATGAGTGATGTATTGTAACCTCTGTGATCCTGGCTGATGCTTCTCATTTCGGTGTCTCACCAGATATCGCATGTACAGAAAGAGTCAGACCACTGGCTTCCCGTCCCTAATCACCATCTTCTCAGCACCCAACTACCTAGATGTCTACAACAACAAAGGTAAGGAGAGTGAGAATATCATTATCCATCTTGGCTGCAGTGGCACAGAACCTGAATGCCGCTCCAGTGTCATATTCACAGGTTGTGATAGGGTGACATCACACTTAGTAACCCGAAGGTTTCCTTAAAATCTAATAATTGTCACACAGTGAAAGGATGAGCAGCTTCCATGTTGCATGCATTTACATCCTATAGGATCACATACTATTTCTAACTGCTTTGACAAACTGGTGAGAGTCTTGAAAAAGTTATGTTCTAATATGGGTTTGTCACAGCACAAGTGCATCATGCTGTACCCATACTGGCTCGGTTTGGTTTGGTTTGGTCCAGGTATGTTAGCATACCTGGATCAACATATTTGATACTGCCAAAGAACCCAAACATACTTGCAGGGCGTCTGCAGAAAGTCTTAAAGTGTGTTAAATCATATCATCTAAACTCGAGGCCTTAAAAGGTCTTAGATATAATTAAATTAAGCAATTTAAGCCTGAGATATAGTTTGGTAGGTGCACAATTTCATTTTCACTAGTGAGAACAGTTTTATATTTCATTCTACCTGGCATTTAAAAGGTCTTAAATTTGACTTGAGGAGACTTGCAGAGACTCTGATTTGCTGCTGGTAAAGCACCCAAACCCCACTTTCAAAAGCTGCTGGCAGGACCATCAGCGTTACAGCAGTGACACGTAAACAATGTACACAGCTGCTCATTATTCCAATGGAAAACCACACCGTCCCATATCCATAGTGCACCAAATGTGGGTACAACAAGCTCGGTGACTTTGCCGTGGGTCAGGTCATCACAGGGCTGGACCCGGTCTGAACTGAGCTGGCCTGGCACCGGTCCACTTGGCTTGTGGCGTCTCCCTGCGCTGCGCTACGGTGCCCACGCAACAAGATAGACTTGCCTTTTGTGCTGTGAGTCAGCACTTTACCCCCAGAGAGAGCGCGGCGGTATCTGCCTCAGCTGTGGGGGTGTGTTGGGGGGGTGGTGGTGGTGGTGGTGGTGGTGGAGAGGGGGTGGAACAATCACGGGAAAGCCCGGAGATGTGAATAACAAGGGAAAAGGAAGGGAAAAGGCGATGGTGCTGTTGGACGCTGTTCCGCACTTCTCTCACAGTGAAATACCATCACGGAGGTGTATATTGAAGGATTGGCTGGTGTGAGAACATTACGCAAGGGACCAAGGCTTTCATTTTTTTTTTCCCAGACCAAATTTCAGGTGTATTTGTTTGATTTAAGATTAGGTTGTATTTGTTTACCCTTTTTCCCCATGAGCTGCCACAGAGCCACTTTTCCTGTGGTGCACAATACGGATAGTCAAGAAGCAGCCAGGCAGTTTGCTCGAGCCCGTCTGGTTCGGTGTTTATTATTAGGACCCCATTTGCTCCCTGCCAACTAATCTTCCTAGGGCTTGCAGTCAGCACAAACCAAACAAACAAACAAACAAACTGGTGTCAGACGCGCGTTGCTTTTAGTTTTGGCATCCCATTGCCTTGTGATCCTTTGTACCCTGCAAAGCTCAGTGGAACAGCTAAAGTATCGGAAAGGATTTAGTCTATGCGCTCATCTTGGCTGCAGCTGGTTGACCTTCGGTAGATAAAATGCCTCGTGCTACATGTGTGGTAATCTGAAAGAACAAGATTACTGGCATCGTCTGTATTTGTTTATATGTATTATTAGAAATGAATTCATTTAGGGTTTAGGCATACAGATGCATCCTACCTAGCGGCACTACATTTAATTCTCCCATCATTTACTGGCTGCCTAGTAATCAGATACAAAGATAATGGGCGAGAAAGACAGCAATGCCCAAGAAAACAAACGTTCCTCCAGCTGAAGGTCTTGCCAAAGATTCTGTGTTAAAGCTGTTTAAAACCCACTAAGTAATGGTTTTGCAGTTATTTAGTTCCAATTCTGTTTTATCATTTGCATCTAGAGAAATGACTTGGCTTGATGTATTCTCCCCAGTTTACTGTTACACAACTCCATGAAAAAAGCACCGTTTACCAATACAGTCCCATCAGTCCTGCTGATGCTCTTCTAATCAGTCATGTGGGTGGGGTTCACCGTTGGAACCAAAGCCGCTGTAATGAATTGCTCTACTCTTAGCTTCTTGCCGGAGCTCGGGGCCCTCAGAGCATGTCCCGTGATTGATGGCCAATCGAGCGGGCACATAAATCTAAAGGGAGGAGGGAGGGGGGAGGGGGGGGAGGAGGCATCAGCAGGTCCTATCAATCTAGCACTGGGAGTTGCCAGATTAACCAATGAAATTCCTCCACGTTCCCGGAAAACGGGGAGCGGGCAGTGCACCTCCCATCAGAGAGAGAGAGAGGGCGGTGGATGTGTATGGGGTGACACCAACAGCCTTGGAAAAGCTCAGACTCCTTGGCCAGAAGTTAAAAGTATGTGGGGCGGTGTTGTAGCTGAGTCAGCATAATCAACACCTGAATGATGATTCCATAAAGACGGCCTCACGACTGTTGCGCATCCCTCCTTTTTTCTCTTTAACCCCACCAGTCGCACTCGTTGGTCTGCGCTAAGCACCAGTCTCAGATGGACGCTGACCAGCTGTCTGTCACAGCGCTGACCCCTCGATAAAATCAGAAAAAGCGCCGTGGACACGGCTGAGCTGGCAGGGAAGCCGCGTTAAAATGAAAACACAGCAGCAGCAATGATTTTGCAGTTTTACTGTTGAACCTTTAAAGTACTGAAGTGACTGCAGTGGAGAGGGAAGGGGGGCGGGCAGGGAGGTGGGGGGGGGCGGGGGGGAATTGGCAGTTATACACTTTGTAGATGGCTTGCGGTTTTGTATTAATGGAATGGTTTCCTCTGCATCATTATTGACTGGTCCTGAAAGTCAACAACTGAATCCTAATGGTTGCGGTGCCTTCATGGAATAAAAGTGAAATGACAGCGACGATGCCAGCGCTGCTGACGCCGTTTACTTCGCCCCCGAGGCAGCGAAGGAGCGCTTGGTTCAGATCCATCTCACACCTGTTAAGTGTTACGCAACCAAATTAATGTCTCTTTCCCCTCTCGTGTTATTGTTCGACGATGAGGTGGAAACAGGAATGGACTGATGGAACGGAAACTGAAATGAATTTTTCTTAACAAAAAGGAATGTGCCGTTGCCAGGGGAAATCTGCCATAGGGACATGGGGTCAGGACATGACTGCGGTTCACTCTCAGGACAAACTGGACGGGGATCGCTTTCCCCTCACCCCTGTTTCCTGCCTGTGCTCATGTGGCGATAGGTAGGCACTAGAGATGGGTTGTATGAGGGGAAGGGAGATGGAGTGGCATGATTGGCTCCTGGCCTTACCGCTGGAATAAATAGCAGGATGGAAGCCAGGGGCAGTGATGACGCCAGCGCAGCGGGGAATTCATTTTTCCCCCTCGTCGTGCGTGCCACAGAGAGGAGTTTCCCTGGGTGGAGATGCCCGCCCATTGACTGTTAACGCTGGTCATGACTGGGCTTTCCTTTAGTGTTAAGCTTACTCATTTAAAAATTAATTTTATACTGCATACAATAGGAAAAAACAGATAGAAAGCAGAACCTTTTCCATACAGGTTTGGATGAAAACCTAAGAGCCGGTTATGAGTTCAGTTGGTGACAGTGACCATGTGTGAATACAGTAGGTATAAATGAGTGCTGCTGCAATTGTAGCCATTGACTCAGCTATGACAGATATGAAAAAAGATCATATAGAAACGAGGCATGCATACCGCACCTGTACGTGCGGCGCAGCATCCCGTACACATCAGACGGACGGGGAACGCTAGATGTAACCGGCTGGGAAGGTAAAAACAGCTGGAGTGGAATACTAAGCCGGTGGAACGTGATACCAGAGGCTTTGGAGAGAGACAGACCGTCAGCATTAAGCCTCCGGGCAGGACAGGGGGAATCTCCCCCTGATCTCCAGGCGGATTTAACAGTCCTCCGCGTTACCGGGGGAAACCGGCGCGAGGCACTCCCTCATGAATAATTAATGAGCGGGGCGACGCCTCTGAATATCTGTGTTACCGTGGCAGCGGACTCCTCGTCGCCACCGTCGGAGCAGCAGAGACATCTAGTGGTTATCATGCGCCGTTTTAATATAGCAGTCACTGAAGCAACTTTGCATGTCATTTGTGTGTGTGTGTGTGTTCTGATAGCGCTGTGCAGGTCACACTTATCTGTGTCATAACGCAGTATCAAAAAAATAAAAAAAAAAAGGCCTTGACCGGCTCATGCACAGAGCCTGGTGAACACGTCTGTGGAGCGGCGAGGTCGTCTCTGCTCCTTTAAAGGGAATCAGATATGAAGGAGTGTCGGCGGGGGAGCTGACCTTCTCCCCCACTCTGCCTTTCCCCTCTGGGCTCCCATGGCTGCATTCAATCAAGTGCCTCGACAATGTTTATGCAATATGTGATGTTTATGCAACGGCTGCCCACGCGTGCGCTTGCTTTTCATGCACGCCGACACACACACACACACACAGAGCCCTGTCTGAGTGGAGTTTGTCAGACTAATGCAATGCCTTTCTTATTGGGCTCGGATAGCGGCGCGTATTTTGCTGATATTGATAATAATGCCACATTAATTATACAGTATATCGATGTTTCCTTGCAGGAGAATTTTCTGTTTATGTCGGAGGATGTGTGTTCATTTGCGTAGCCTGGTGCACAGAGGAGGCAGCAGTGGAATATAACGCTTGGCAGTACTCAAGGGACCACTTTGATCGTGTAGTTACTGCACTGTATATGCAGAGCCATGCCCTCCACACACTCGCAGACACACACACACACACACACACACACACACACACGCAACACACACAGAGGCAAACCCCAGGCCAGCAGGATGTGTTTGTCCCCATCTATGTTGCGACAGGGTTTATAGTCGCTAGCCGGCTGCTTGGCATGCCAGGTTTGATGACTTGCTATTCTGAACCCGGAGAGACGGGGCAGGAAAGTCCCCCATGGTGACCCAGCCACGGTGTCCGCTTTCTCTCCTCCTCCCCCCCCCCCCCCCAGATCTGGGCCACGCAGGCTGGCCGCGTGTGTGGGAGAGGCTGGGGCATTCTATATACAGTGTGGGGTATATTTATGTTTGGCGGCTTTTATGTTTTCCTCGGTGCCCAAATTCACACCGCGCCTCAATCATGGGTGAGGTCGCCCGCAAGAGGCCGAGGTCAGGATCTGGGAGGCGGTTTTGTATGTCAGTAGTCCACAGAGCGCATGTGATTATGACGAGGGCGTTCTATAAAACGAACTGGGAAATGCTTTGGTTTGACTGAGCGGTTCTCCGGTTGTCATTCTTATCTGATTAGTTTCTGCCTTATGCAGTAAGCAATTATGATTATGACTCCCAGGCCCATGTATGGATCCTGAGGCTGGAGTTTGGTTCCCAATTGCGTAACTTTATGTACCGTGATGGTTTCATTTCTTTAAAACCCTCTCTGCCATCTGCCCGGATATGCAGAAAGTAAAAAAAAATTGCGATTTCTATTGCTGTTTTTTTTTTTTGGGGGGGGGGGGGGGGTGTTCAAATCATGGAACTGCCAATCAGGCTGTCTTTAATAATCACACAAAACACTGCTAATTGATTTTTTTCATTTTGCTGCTGCAAGTCCCATACTGTCAACACCAACCAAACCACAACCACTGTCATCACTGTTTCATGATTAATACTACTGCTTGAAAATGGCTAATTTTAAGAAATCTTTTTGTGTGTTTTAAACATATATATATAGCAGATTTTTTGATATTTGAGCATTTGAAGCAGCATAAGCGGGAGTGCTATGATGGTGATTATCAGCAAAAGTCAGAGTGCTGGTCAGACTGAGCTGTTGTATGATATAACCTTTGCATTTCATACGTACATGTGGTTTAATGTACTTGTCATAGGTCATGGAGAAATGGCTGTTTTTATAAGGAGTAGACCGGTGGTCATCATACAGTTTTCTTCGTTTTGGTCGTATTATGACAGTTGTAGTTTCTATCTCCTCTTGTTTTTTATGTCTCTGTCCATCATTATCGTGGCTTCCTCTCTGGGTTCACTCTCTCTGTCCATCTCTCCCTCCCTCCCTCACCAGAAATTGACGTTTTCTGGCTAAGTAATGAAGGGCGCCTGGCCTCGCGGAGCCCAGATGCTGAGCCGTGTGTTTCTGTGATGTTATTCACGTATCCAATCCTGTAAATGACAGACACGTTTCAGCGGCTCGGGGGTAATAATCAATACGCAGAAGGAATGTTCTGCAGGGGGAAAAACGGGGGATTGATTTGAAAGGCCAGCTGTGTGCAGCAGGTGAACAGCGTCAGGGAATCGGACCCGTTTTTCCCCAGACGCCCCTACCTGCATTTTAATGTGTGGGTGCAATTTTCCAGCTGAAATTGACACGCCTTGGTGTGTTTGCATGTGTATCAGTCCATCTGTCAGGGTAAGGAATGGACAAATGTTGACTGTTTACACATCATCTTGAAATGCTTTTTCTTCTGCATTTTTGGGCTGTGTAGGCCGTTGTAAACAGTAGCTTCTTATCCACTGTCAGAGTCAAATCTTGACTGACAGGCAGTGCTTGCCACAATGTCTTCATTGACGTCCAGCCTAAAGCAGGACTGTCTTATAACTTGGTTTTGGCCTCTTCATGCTTTCTGAAATGGTTTTTAATCAGATGGAGCTTAGTAGCAATTGATAGGGATTCATGATGATGTTGATTTTGTATAATGATTTTGTACTAATGAGTCAAGGACCAGAAATTGAACAAAAAGATCAAGGCACTATTCACTCGTACGCCCACCTTTTGATTAAAAGCAACAAGTTCACACCCGTTCCCTGGGGGTTGTCAAAAGGCATTCTGGGAAATATAGGAAATCACTAACAGAAGTCAAAGTAGACGAGGCAGGGTGAGGGAAATTGGGCACAACAAAAAAGTAAATTACCGCACTTCATCACAAAATAACTCCTGGAATGCAGTGAGCATCAAAATGGATGATATCTAACAGAGGATCTGCGGGTGGATTTGTCCTTTTATGAAATGGCAGTCTTTTTAAAAATGGCCAGCACTTCAGCCAGAGTTATTATTCAGCAGTTAGAGTTATTATTCATCTTAAAGGCCAGGGCACATTTGGAGTGAACCTGTATACAAAGTGTGGTCTCGCGCCTGCTCATCACAACTGCTGCTCCACAGTGTTTGAGAACGTACTACTGGATGACGCTTTCAATTAATGTTCAGTTATTGAAAACAGATGGTATGTGTGTCTGTGTGGGTTTTTTTTTTAATGGTCTGTTGGACTTTGCTGAACCGAAATCCTGATTTCCAACTGCTGCTTACAATCTTAAGAGTGTTTTGAAATAAGGTTGTGTCAACCTGAAGTACAACTCTCACACAACTCTCGTTAGAGGTGTTGGAGATGGTGTTGCATTATTAACACATTAGTAACACATATTTAAGTCGTAAGGAAACAGCCTTTTGATGGTGAATATATTCCAGCCACCAGGATGCAACCATGGTGTCTTAGGAAAAGGAAACTGGGAGTTTCAGGTGTTATATTGGAATTTTTCTGTATGCCATTAAGTAACCACTAAAAATATACAGTTTTCCAGCAAGTAAAAGTAATGAGGTTTTCATGTAAAAATACAAGAAAATGAAAAACGGTCCCTTTTTGGCGTTTTTAATTGTTAAATAGGTGTATGTGATGTGGAGAATCGGCTTACCAGGTGGAAAAGTCATATTTCATTTAATTGCGACTTTAAACACGTTGAGCCATATCTCAAAACATTTACTCTTTACAGTTATTTTGTTTACACCCTTATGCAGAAGGATTTCCTACATGATGGAGTAGAAAGGGGGAAGTGCACTTTGACAGGACGTATGGGCTGCTGATGGACACATCATGGCCACTGAAGCTGTGACCTTTCAGTTCAGGGGACGCTCTCTCTAACCACCGTTCATTTTGTGTGTTCAGGCACCAGAGACACATCTATTCTGGCACAGTTGGAGATATTTTACCGACCACCTCTTTTTCTTTCTCTCTCTCTCTCTCTCTCTCTCTCTCTTGTCTTGTCTTCCCTCCCCAGCGGCGGTGCTGAAGTACGAGAACAACGTGATGAACATCCGACAGTTCAACTGCTCGCCTCACCCCTACTGGCTGCCCAACTTCATGGACGTTTTCACCTGGTCCCTGCCCTTCGTCGGCGAGAAGGGTGAGACACACACACACACGCGCGCACACTCACACACACACACACACACACACACACATGAACAGTATTCTCCTGCAATGACTTTGTAATTCAGATGAAATGAGAACATTGAATATGAGCGGTTTTGGATCGAATGTTGTTTGCACCACTGAATTGTAATGAACACTCAATTCCCTGAATTAATAATGAAGCGAGTCCGGCCTCGACAGAAATGTAGCGCAGGCACACAATGTCGCGTGCCGCTATTTATACTGTAGCTGCTTTATATTGCACAAATACAACACATATTACATATGATTTATGAGCAAGTCAAAAGGTGCTCACATGCAAACTTACAAGTGAGTGTATGGAATCACAAATGCTCAACAAAATGAGTAAAAGTAAGCCAGATACCCACACACACCTGCCCACCTATGTGTAGGTACACTTACACACACACACATAACTTAGATGGTTTTATACTCAAATGTCTTAAGTCTCCAAGCAAATGGATCAGAAACTGTCAATCAAGCTACAAAGTTGAATACATCCTGGTTTTCAGTTGTTTTTACCTCTGCCAAGTTATGTTTTCGCTCGTGTCAGATAGTTTGTCCGTCCTTGCGACCTGATTCCCATGACATTCGGTGGACAGATAGGCCTTCAGCCAAGGAAGAATTGATTCGATTTTGGTGGTGATCCGGATCTGGGATTTCCGCCACGAGATGATTATCGTTTTTAAGCCATAACTATGAAACTAGCGGAGATACAGGCTTAATTCCAAGCCCCGAGGGTGTGTTTGCAGTGTCAAGAAAAGCAATTTAACTTAAAATTTCAGTGATAAGAATGATGTCTTTGGGTGTAACGGCAAGTTGGAGAATTGTTCAGTGTTGGTGGAGGTGTGCACCCTTCTAGATGATGTGTTTGCGGCACTTCAAATCACAAATGCTGCAATCATTCACCTCACTTTGCTGTCCTGTTGCCTTTTTAATGTGGTCTTTAGCACGCTGCTGACATCTGCCATTACCCAGCTGCAGTCCTTGTTAGATCTGTGTCAATTAATCACACATAAACTATTATCACTTACACACACACACACACACACACACACACACACACTCGCTCACTTGCTCACTCACTCACTCACTCTGGGTAGCTCATTTTAGATGTGACCCACCCATCGCTATTCCCAGCAGTGTGTGTGTGTGTGTGTGTGTGAATCACCCATGTGACCCCGCACACACGCACACACACACACACACACACACGACGTGATGCCGCTCCACTGGTTTCCCAGACACAGTTTCAAGGTTGCTGAAATATTTCTCAGCAGATACTTCTACAGAGATCCCTCATTCCTCATGTTATGTCGATAACTTTTCCTCATGTTTCAATACTGTATGTATTTTCCATCCCAAGCTAAATGTCACGCTTGTGTTTCACTTGCTACAGGAGTCTGTTAATGATCCCCAGCCTTGACTGAGGTCTGACAAACCAGATTAAACCATATTATCCTCTCTGTCTCGTCATCGTATTACCACGTACTGCCTTTGCCTTTAACCAGACTTTGTCTCTTTTATTTCTCTGCAGTCACTGAGATGCTAGTGAACGTATTGAGCATCTGCTCCAATGACGAGCTGACGACCGACGAGGAGCTGGACGGTAAGCTTCGGGCTTCTCGGCTCACCGGCTGCACAGAAAGCTGCTCAGTCACAGCCGCCGCAATTCTCACTGCAGTTCACCCCCAGGTCCACTAGAGGGTGTCCTCAGCTAACGGGAACACCACACACAGACACACATTCAGTCTCTCTCTCTCTCTCTCTCTCTTTCTCTCCCTCCCTCCCTCTCTCCCCCTCTCTCTCTTAAACACACCGTGCCTGTTCTGCCCTTTTATCAGAACATTGAAAAACCCATCCAGTCGCCCCCTCAGTTCAACATGGGTTCAGTTTTAATCATTCCTCGGCTTTATTCAGCAGCAGAGGGCAGATGCAGACGCTGTTCCACGCCTGACAATGCCAGCTGAGCCGCGGCTCCTTAAAAAGTCTGCCAATACCTCAATTTAATGCCTTAAAAAGCATTAAAGTGTCTTAAATACAGTCATTAGAGGTCTTTATTTTCCACCATGCACTGACAGGTTGCTTTGTGCTGCATGTACACTCTTACATTAATACAGAACAGGGTTAGCAGTACAATGATTTTTTTTTCATCGTATCTCGATTTCATGTCCCTTAACAATTACTTCCCTGCTGTCCTTTTTCTTATACACACCAATTCACATATTCAGAAAGTTTTTTTTGGCTGTGTCAATCAATATTGGACTTGAATTCAAATCCATGTAGCATTAAAAAGGTCTTAGGAAGTGTTCAGTTTGTCTGACACCGCACCCCTTGAGGAGTCTGTTTACAAAGTCCAAGCCGTGTGCGTCAGTAAACTAAAAAGACAGAGGAGAAGGAGAGGGGGTGGGGGGGGGGGACTGGTGAGATCATTTCCTGTTTGTCAGCGAGGGGTGGGGCCAGGCAGAGTAGAGCAGAGCGGGGGGAACTTGCCGTCTCATTGTTGATGAGCTGTTAGTCTGGGGTCAAACAGGCGACTCCAAAATGGCCGCACCACAAACCCCGCTGATAGCTCGCCAGTCCTCCGCGTCTGGTCATTCTCCACCCACTCATCCACTCACCGCACCGCTGTTCGATGATTCATTCTGTTTATTTCTCTCCTTTCTCACTTTTTGCTTGTTTCTTTTCCAATTTTGCTTTCTTCCTCCACTCTTTCACACATTTGGTTCATTTCCCACTATGTTGACATTTGGACTGTTCTTTGCTTTCTTATTCTCACTCATAATCTACTTTTCTTTGTCCCATAATCTCTGATAATCTTTTTTTGTACTACTCTTTATGTGCGATTGGTTGAATATCCATTATGTTGATATTTTCAAGCTCACTACTATTTCACGTATTATTCTGTTTCTCTCACATATTCTCTCTCGACCCTCTCATGACCTCTCTCTCTCTCTCATGCTGTGATGTTGTCACTGCCACGGTTACCTCATCTAATTTCTCTTTTTTCTTTTCTATGTTTTCCAGAGTTTTGTGTTCAAGGCATCGCTTTTCTTTACACTCCTTGTTGTGCTTTTGTGCCTCTTATCTCACTGTCTGCCCCTCTCTCTCGCTCTCTCTCTCTCTCTCTCTCTCCGCCGCCTCCTCTGTCATTCTCCAGCCATCCATTGATCTCTCTGTCTTTTCTCCTCTCCTCTCCTCTTCTTCTTCTCTTCTGGGGGTGTTTCTTGAGAAGGACAGCTAATATATCCCCCCAAGAAAGGTACAAACCCTAGCCATGCCGGTGTGCGCTGCGGTAGATAGACCTTTTATTCCCCATGCTTGCTCTCTGCATTTCAGAAGTCCGACTAACAAAGCACCGCCTAACATGTCTGCTGATCCTAGCTGTAGATGTTCCCTAAAAGAGGTCTAGGCAGCGTTACACAACCACACACTCCTGACGCCAAATCTGCCATGTCAGAAGGAAAAAAAGCCAATGAGAAACTATTTCCAAGAAGGAAGTTAGATATGATGATGTCACGTTCCTCAGCTTAGAGCATAAGCTTACTGCACATAGATAATTCACATTTATTAAGTTGTGCTCTCACTTTTCACATAGTACATATGATTGCTTTTCAGTTAAATACTCTAATAACCAGCTGGCTATGTGAATATATTTGCTGTACACATTGAAATAGGCAATTCTGCTAGAAGGGGTAATTCTAATATTTTACTTTTGTCCACTCTTTAAAGTGATGATCTACCATAGATTTACATTTGGTTAAACATATTCTAAAGTAGCTCAGTCACTAGTTCCTTCACCGATGAGAGAGAGAGAGTGTTACACCAGATATCAGACTGCTATCTCTTTCCTTTACCCAACCTTTTACCACACACTCATTTCATTTCCATCTCTCACGCTCCACTCTCATTTTCCAAGGTGGGGCCCCATAGGGCCATGGAGCTGTTATCCTGTGAAAGGCCACTCTTTCAGCAAAGTTTTGTTTTCCAGTCTGGGAAAAATCCTACTGGAGTTCCCATTACCAAAATGCAGGACTGGAAAAAAAGCCCTCTTCGCAGATTTAAGGGGTGTTCTTGTCTAACTGGTAGAAAACAAACACATTTTGGGCGTGGATCAGGCCATCGATCGCAAAGTTTTACAAACGTCACAAGGTTCCATCGAAAGAAAGTTTGGATTAAAAACTGAAAATGTTTCTGTACCATCTGAGGTAGACCACCATGTAGGAGTTAAAGCGACTAGCGACTTAACCAAGACAGCCAGCATGAACGCACTGAATGCTGAGAATTACTCTGCCAAATTGCTGTGATGCGTGGTTGGATTTGAAGCATTTTGTATCATCTGAAGAAATGGAGCTTCAATAACCGCATTGTGTTTTTTTCGTGATCTGATGTTTGCTCTGATGCACACCTGATTAAAACTTTGATGATCCAGAAAAAGTTATGTCGTAGCACATTTGCTTAAGGTACTTTAGGGCACTTAAAAATGTAAACAAACGCAAACCACACACACACTGTGCAGTCTAGATTACACTCCGACCGAGCGTGTTTGTGTACACATGGGGATGTGTGTGTGTCACTGTGTACATGACTGTGTGCCCTCTGACCCTTGCAGGTGCCACAGCTTCTGCCCGTAAGGAGGTCATCCGCAACAAGATCCGTGCCATTGGCAAGATGGCCAGGGTATTCTCTGTGCTCAGGTAACCACACATGAAAACCTCTACTGTGTTCTGCGGCGTGTCCGAGCTTTGTCACCATCACCGAAATTTCAATACTACTCCGTTGCGACTTGTGAGAGATTGAATTGGATGTTTAATTCTATTAACTTTCAATACTTTCAACAAATGTGTTCTGCAAGCGGAAATTCCACTTCAGTGTCACCTCCAGAGGGCATGCAGATGGCAGAGGGATTAAAATAGTTAGGATTGGAATAGACAGAGCTGGTTGGAGACACTGGGCTGCAGCAGTCGGTGCTAAATTTATCGCAACAAAACAGCTGAAAACATGGCAACAGTGTCAGACAGTCCAAAATGTCTTGAGCTGAATCCCAGTCCACCTAAACTGGTGCTAGGAGCAAAATATAGAACTATTTAGCTTATCGAGCAGACACCCAAACTAGCAACCACCTACAAACACCCTAGCAACCACTTGTAATCACCTAGCAACCACCTAGTAACACCATAGCGACCACTAGTAATTGCTAATCACCCGCATTTTCTTCAGCAAATGTACCTTTCTAGTTTTATTATAGGTTCTCATTCTCATTGCAGATTTTAATATTTCTGTCTAAGTTATTGATTTTCATGTTGAACTATGGTGCTTTCCATGGTGCTTTTGGTCAAAATAAATCATATAAATCTAAATAAATAAAAATATCAATAAATCAGTGGTTGTTTTGCTTGATGATTTTTCTTGTTTGTGGTGGTATTGTAGTAGTATTCAAATTATAAATATAAAAATTATTATTGATATTGAAGACAAAATTCTGGTATTAGGACAACACTAGGTGCATCCAGTCCATCATACACAGTTTGTGTGTGTGTTTGTGTGTGTGTGTGTGTGTGTGTTCCAGAGAGGAGAGCGAGAGCGTGCTGACGCTGAAGGGCCTGACCCCAACAGGCATGCTACCCAGCGGAGTGCTGTCCGGCGGCAAAGAAAAGCTGCAGAATGGTAAGACCGTCACCGCACACCCCAACACCCCCATCTATGATCCCCACAAGACTTACACACACATACACACACAGGTCCCAGTCCACCTCACACAGTGTGCAGCACCGTTTTGAATACACTGCTATAGCCCAATGTTTAGGGAATACATACAATCTCCTTCCCTTCCCCTCGTTTTTGTTCGAACAAAATGATATGGTTTCTATCGCTGCCTGTTAATAATAAAAATAGTGAAATCTTTCAGGCAGCTCCAATAGATTTGTTGTCATTTTTCCACCGTATTCTCTGTAATAATCTTGTTGTTATGTATTTAGTTAAACATAAGTAAGAAATAACAGCTTTTCTGTATAGTTTTCTTTAGCCTTTAGCAGAACTTATTAGGGCTGAGGATGCAGGTGATCAGTAAGTAATTTGCTAGTTACCCTGGATGAATGACTGTTCAGTGTCAACTCCCTGCAGACAGCCCCTTCTTCCCAAACAATGTCAGATACATTCAGGAGATTTTCTTTGTCCCCTTGTCTTCTCTAATGTGTCTCCCTCTTGATGTCTCGCATTTTTGCCCTGTCCTCCCATCCCCGTCCCTCTCTGTAATCCACTGGTTTTATCTCAAATATTATCTGTATCTTTTTCTTTCTCCTTTCTCCCTAGAAACTGCAGGTATAATCGGTTGTGCAAGTATTCTGTTCAGAGTGTTTTATTTTTTTTTTGTGAGACCAGTATAGAGTTCACCCTCCCATGTTAAATTCCAAACACTCCGTAAATGAGTTTGACAACCTGCTGCCGCTAGGAAGTAAAGGCCTTTCTTGAAACGCCTTTACAGCACATCAAATTTGGTTGGAATCCTGACAGAAATGGACACATTATTTCCCAAAATTGAGCGTAGTTTGAATCTCTCCAGCGCTCTGTCAGGAGAGACGAGGGACTGGCTGTGATTCAAAGGATGAATTGGAATTGACATAACCAACTGTGAATGAAAGGGGGATCGCTGTTATCTGCCTTGTCATCCACAAAGTAAAGCAGAAATCCAAACAGCTTCACTCTGCTCTCGTAGGTTCTCACACACAGTTTCAGTTCCCTGGTCTCTCTCTATATGCCATGTGCTGGACCAAGACCAGGGAAATACACACACAATCCTACATCACACACATAAATAACACACGAAGCAATGATTTGGACTTCAAAGAGCAGCCATGTAATTTACCAGAAAAGGCTGGTACCTCTTCGCCTTAAAGGAGAATGCCACTTAATTTCAGTATTCACATATGTTATTCCCACGACATTGGAGGGTTCAGGCTGAATTTAGGACGATGAAGGATTCTCTCCTTAAAGCTGCACTCAGCAACTTCGAACGTTGGCAGCTCCAAAGGGCAGCAAGAGGTAACTGTTTGAAAAATTTGAGCTTAAATATCCAGAAATCATGTGGCGTGATGTCAGTATGTGACATAACTGCACACAGCACGCTCATGTTTACCAATCCAGCCGGTCTGTGATGCTTTATACCAAAGGGACAAGAGAGGAAAAAGATCTAACGTTGGTGAGTCCAGCTTTCTCTGGACAGAGCGCTGCTCACTGCTGTTTAGGAGACAGTTTGGATTTCACTCTTGAGTTTCAATTCATCACTTGTGGGTGGAGAAGTGACCATACCCGCCAGAATTGAGGCGAACCTAAGGCGTCTCAATTAGTGCAGATTGGACGCTCTTCTCTATTGCAGCCCCACGTTGTGATTTAGGCTGATAAGACAGGTGTATCTTTATATAAAAATCTTGCCTAGTGCAGCTTTAAGCAAGAAACAAGGAAGAAAAGGACTAAGTGCACAGCATGGAGCTGATCCACTGACAGTGAGTAGGAGACACAAAATACATTTGTTAGGCTTTTTTGTAGTAGTAGGTTTCAAACCAATAAATGCTTTGTTAACTCAAGAAGAGCATTTTGGCTGCGGTCAGTCAGCTTTGTCAACTCTCATATACATCTGTATGACATTACAGATTATCTAGTATCTAGCAATGGGAGACAATAGTGAATGCTCATTACAAACTGAACCCTCTGAGGACTTAAGGATAACATATATGAATATGGAAACTCAAGGGTATTCCTCTTCAAGTCGGCCATTTGGAAGCAGCAGAGACTAAAGAGAACCACAGTAGAGGTAGAGTGATGTTCAGAGATTCCTGTTGCAACATTGGTAGAATCACATTGCCCCCCTCCCTCCGTAGGCAGACGCCAATGTGCTTCTACTGTAATGTTGGATCCATCAACCACTGGTTTTGTTTAAACCTCCTTAGCCTCACTCTGTGTCCGTTGCTCTCGTGTCCTTCTGTAATTTCTTCTCATCCCCATGGCAAAAATTTAGTTTTCAGTATCGTAGAGCTGTAATTTATTTTGCTGTCGACTTCTACCTCATATCTGTCTTTGTGTGAACCTGATCTATACAGTCTGATCTAAATCTATACTCTCAAGGATGACAGTAAAAAAAAGAGAGAATTTGGTAAGTGGTAAATATACCAAAGGTTTTCCCTTTTACGTTTTCTTCTTGGCCACAAAGGTATGTCAGCACTTTTGATGTTTTGTATCAAAAGATGCTTATGCTGCAGTTCCAGATGCTGCTCTACACCTCACACAACATAGTAACAGTGCTCCATGTGTCTTCTCTCTCACATTAGCAGTCCGGCCATAATCATCGCTGCAACACATGCATAGTCCACTCAGATCTTATCCCTGTTTCCCATCCATCCTGTTTCAGCTTCTCCTTTCTCCATGTGTGCACTTAGTTAAACACAATGGCAGTCCACTAGTGTATTTCCAGATTTCATTTTTTAATTCTTTGCCCTTGTTGTATTTGCCATCAGTGCTGTCCTGTCGCTCCCTCAGGTATCCATTCTGTGACACCTTCTAGCACTACATCTAGCCCTTTATCAGACCTTTTAGCACACCATACATCTTCAAAGTACTCAGGTGATACACGCCTTTCCATGAAGCTGTTCGCTGCCACACACCCTTGTCACCCCCCCCTTCACAGATCTGGAACTCAAAGGGAAGTTAAGACTCTGCTTTGTCCCTCTCTTCTTCTTCATCCTCCTCCTCCTGCTAACATCCATGTGTCCTTTTGTCATAAGACGTGGAGATTATGTTAACGTTTGTTGTCGGCATTGGCTCTCTTTGCTGCTCATTGACTTGTTCCTGGGACAAAATGAACTCCTCTGCTCACTTCTCTCATTCGTTTTGCAACCCCCCTCTTCTTCTCTTCAGCTACTATTGAAGCTATTGAGGCTGACGAAGGTAAATGGGTCTGGCTGCCCTCTTCTGTTGCTTCCAGGGCAATAGACAGGGGGCTCCGCTGGGTTTTCATCCATCTCGCTGGTGCTTGAATAGAGTGTGTTGGGTGTTTGGGCTAACAAACTGTGGCATAGTATTAACCTCCCCCAAAAAAACAAAAAAAAACAAACAAAAATATAAAGAAGTAAGTACAGAAATCCTCCTGTCACACATGTTTTAAAGGGGAACAGATTTCATAGCACAGATTTCATAATCACAGAGCTCATATATGTGGAACTGTGATTTTTGTGAGTGCAAAGCAAATATTATGTGGTATCTCACTGAAATGGGCAGGTTTGTATTAACTATTAACAAGACAACACCTCAGTATGCAGTTATCAAAGACATCCCTATTAGAAAGCCATAAAGAGCTTTATAGACACAGCATACACGAGAAGCTTAAAAATCCTATAGCTGAGTGGAACCCAAAGCAGCGAGTTAAGTGTTCAGTTTAGAGGAGGAGGAGTCAGAGCTCATCAGTGCTGCTTTATCTTGGATGTGATACACCAAGGAGAACAAGCCCTGATTTACTGTTAGTTGCAGAAACTGTCCCACTGAGCAATTTTACGTTGATTAGACGTTTAAAACACGTCTAAATGGCCATAGCCGTCTAGGCTAAATTAAGTTTAAATGGGGTTGAAAAGTGAAAGTTTATTAGATGTCTATACATAGACAATATTATCCTGGACTATATGAGAGCTACGCATAGACGCAATGTTGAAATTACTTCTTGTGCTGAGATAATTATCTTGTAGGCTAGTCTACAGGACTTCTCTGGTGCATATTTTTGGTATTTACAGATGTTTATTCATTGTAATAATGTATTTACTGCTTGGTCTAAAATAGGTTGATACATAGCCGTAATGATCCCGGGCTATATGAGAGCTAAAGCATAGACGCAACGTTGAAATCACGTCTTTTGCTCAGTGGGGTGGGAATCCACAGTTAATACAATAAATGAGCAGAGTCACAGGGAATTATTTAGTTGTGAGGTAAGTTAAGCTTGTTCATTTATCTAAAGCTGTATGAACGTTCCCAGAGGTAGAGAGTCACTTAGGAAACAAACTGGTACTTTATTTGAAACATTCAGTCAACTTGATTTACATTTTTTTGTGAATATGAAGATACCACACCTTTAATTATATTTTATCACATTGTAGTGTAGCCGCTGCTCTGCCCTCACACAATAAAGTGAAATCTTGCTATGAAAGTTTATAATGGTATTTCCCTTTTGAAACAGCTGAAGCAGTTGTGCATTGTTGTTGCAGTGATATGAATACAATCCACTATACAATACGATTTGACTTGGAGTCGGACCTGAATTTGGTAGAGATAAACATTTATTCTCCACAGGAGGCTTCGAAATGCAAATTGGATTCTCCCCAAAAGCAAATTTTTAAGTCGCCACTGGCGCAAGAACAACCTCAACTGCGAGCTAAATAGTAGTTTGCCAGCTGCTATTTACGTTGGAATTGTTCAGTAATTCCTCTCTAGCGCCCATAGAGGACGGTCCATTGTAGTGTCGAGACACTTCTCTGCTTCTTTTTCCATGTGGATCCTCTGTGGCCCTGCTGTGTCGTGTTCTTTTCTGTGAGCTGCTAATAACCTGTGTCTGACCTGTGCTATGCAGCAACACAACTACACTACCCATCAGCCCCCTATCCACACTCCCCAATTTGCCTTCTAAAACAATGCCCCCTCAATCCAGTAACGGATCATCTTCTTTGGAATCATAGTTTTTTATCACCATCAAGATCCCAGCCTCTATGAAAGGTGGAAGTGACAAAAATAGAAAATTGGGCTGAAAAGAAATGCGATCGAGCTGAATAAACAACTTCTTTAAAATGTCCCACTGAATGGAATAAAACTGGAAAATCAACATTGGAGTGTTTACACTGTTACATTAAATCAGTCTGATTTTATTAATTTAAGTGGCGTTTTAATAAATCAGCTGCCTATTGGTTTTTCTTATTCCATTATCCAGTTGAATTGAATTTGATCCTGTCTTCACTTAATTCAATCCGAGTCTCAGCAGCATTGTGACTTCCACCCCTCATACACTCCAATGAACCCGAGTAATTGCTGCATGCTCCAAGCAGGCTTAACAAGTGGTTAGCACCCCAAGTACCTCTGTAGTGTCTTTGTACGTGAGCTCAGTCTCAACGTGGTTCTATTTTGTGGGAGTGAATGTCTCGGTGGGCTCCACTCTAGTTTTTTTGTTTTGTTCTGTTTTTTTTTTTTCCTTTCCCCTCATTCTTTTGTCTCTCTTCGATCACTCTCCTTTGTCCCTTTTTGTCGTTTTAATCTGTGATGTGCTGGGGGGGGTCTGGACGTTTGGGGTCCTCAGGTTTTCTTGTGCTGTGCCTTTGAGTCAGGATGATCTTTTACATTTGCTTTAGATATATATATATATATATATATAGATGTACTGTATATTTTTAACCTTATGTCCACTCAGATTTTTATATAGAGTGCATACTGTATGTAGAATTCGCATTACAGGAGTGAAATGATTTTATTATAGTTTTCATGGTGCTCCCATATTCATAGGTGTCATTTCACAGATAATTAACATTGCTTGAACTTGAACTCGCACCTTCTTTGACTGGATATCAACGTAATTATAAATGTTATGATGAAATGAATGAATGAATTATCTTTGGAAAAGCACGGCCCAGTGAAAACCTGTTGACCCTGATGCCAGGAACACCCCCTGTAGTTTTAGTAGGATTATATAATCCTGTTGTCAGTCGAGTTATATCATTTTGAACCTCTGGTAAATGGTGTTAATGTGTGTTCATTGTATAACAATGAGTTGTGTCCTTATACTGATTGAGTGTTATCACAAGCCCTAAAATTGCACAATGACCAGTATGGTAATATATATGTTCTTGTCCTTTTTAAAACCCATTTTAAATATTTAAAGTGCTTTATAACAAATGGTTGAAGGCTTAGTACAGATTGACATCATCCTTACAGATTTGATGCCAGTGTTCCAGTTATTCAGATTAGTCGCAGTCTTTATGGGTCAGAAGAGCTAGAGGAAGGTTAATGTAAACAGGCCTGTCCAGCTGCTCATCTGTCACTGATGACTGATTCATTTAGCCAACAGCTCTTCAAGCGCAGCCTCTACAGAGCTGTGAAGCTGCAGTTGTTCTGTCAGTAAATGGTCTCTCCCTCACAATGATTTCACGGCACAAAATAAAACCAAAGATAAGCCAAAAGCATTGATGTGTGGGTGGGTGTGAGCAAGAAAAGTGTGACTCCATTGTGTTTTTTTAAACCCTCCTTACCTGCCCCTCTAAAATCGCTCCTGATTTCCCCCCCCACACACCTTTCCCCTCCTTCTTCTTCCGTCCCAACAGCCATCAAGGGCTTCTCGCCCCAGCACAAGATCACCAGCTTCGAGGAGGCCAAGGGTCTGGACCGCATCAACGAGAGGATGCCGCCGCGGCGAGACGCGCTGCCCTCCGACGCCAGCCTCAACTCCCTCAACAAGGCCCTGTCCTCGGAGACCAACGGCACGGACGCCAAGGGCAGCACCAGCAGTGGCGGCAGCATCCAGTGAAGGCCACCCGCGGGCGCCGCCTCGGCCCGCGGGGCTACGCCGCCCTCGGCCCCGTCCCGGCCCGCCGCCGCAGAACAGGGGCAGAGGGCGAAGGAGCGGAGAGGTGGGGGAGGGGGAGCGCTGGAGTGCGGAGGGGGGAGGGGGTGGCGTCTCCCGCTCGCATCGGGGGGACATCTCACTTGCTAGTCTTTGGATATGCCTTCAAAATATTAGTTCATAGTCAAAGTTATTGCTGGTTCACATTTCTGAATGATCAGGCCGTGCGCTTGATCTTCTACCACACCACAGTATGTCAGAGAGAGTAAGATCTTAAAGGTGATGTTTTTTTTGAAAGACCCTCGCTCATTTACACCGAAATGGAAAGTTGTGTAACTTCTTACTAACTATTGTACGTTTACAAAATACAGCACTAAAAAGGACAGAACATGAGATAATGTTTTTAACATATAAGGGTGTACAAACTAAATAAGGACTATTTATTGATAACTTTTTTTGCTACTCTTATAAAATAGCTCTGAAATGAATTAGGCAGTCTTAAAAAGAATGTTGCAACGTTGTCAAAATGCCAAATAATGGAACGTTTTATGGTTTTGTACAGATTATGCTTACCTCAGGTTCTTTTGGTGTGTGCTTTGACCTGATTTTTCTGTATAATGGCTAAATAACTCCGTAATGAATACCTATTTTCTTGAGTTTCATAACTGGAATTTACATTTACCTATCTATCATTTGCAAATATGTTTATTTTTTGTCTCTTTTGGGAGGGGGGGGGTAGATTTATTGTGGCTTGCTGGAATTCTTGAGTGTTCATTTTTCTCTTTTTAAGTATTGCGAACAAAGTAAAAATAGAGAACCTATATTGTGTAAAAAAAAAAAAAGAATACAATAAACTTAAAGTGTCTGCCTATGCATGTTTTATAAAAATCAAACAGAGGAAATAGAAAATCTGAATACCTTGGCTGTGGAAGCCTGTTTTGAAATATATTGCGCTTTAGTGAACATATACTGGAAACGTATACCTGCATACTTTCAATTAACACCATGATAATGCTCTATGCCTTCAACTTCTTTTGTAATTGAAGCATTTAACTATCTAAGATGGATGAGAAATCATATTTTTATCCTGCGCTTGTAAGTGCACACAGTCCAATTACGCATGTTTGACAATTCTCGTGAGGTGTGTGGTTACATGTGGAACTCAAAATGCATGATAGCTGTTCGTGTCATATAACGGTTTAATCGGTTTCGTTCTGTTTTGTAAATGTGCCACAGAAAGTGTAATTTGATTATTATTATTACTATTATTATTTGGAACTCTGCTTTGTATATCAGTTACAGGTTTGATACTGCTCAATACTTTAAGATGAAACGAAAAAAAAATACTTCAATCTTTTTTAAGAACTGCTTAAGTGCCCAAGTAATTCACTACACGACATGAAGCCTTGCTTTTGTAATTTAACTTCAAAACTGTTGGCAGATGAGGCATGCACTTGCAACTATGAAAAGTATTTTATATAACTGTTCAATAAAAATGTGCATGAATTTCAACTTGAAATGAACGTGCTTTGTGTGTGTGTGTGTGTGTGTTTGACTAAGCCGGGCTGTCCTACTCTCAGTTCTCTGCCAATGGATATGCAACCATCCAAAATAAAATGTAATACGTTCCACAAAATAATCCTTTGGGCATTTTTGCATGGTGACTGAATGGAGCTTACAGAGATAGTGACGTGATATTCAGTGTTGCCATATTCCCACCAGATGATGGGGAACACCCAGAGTCGTTACACCTGCAAGGAAACCAGAGGCCAAATTTCATTCTCCAAATAAAGTTCTATTCTGTTGAAGGGGGAAAGAACTGGAATAAGATACAGTAACTGGAGGGTTTATAAATGCCTTCCAAGATTAAACTTGATTTCTAACTTGCTTCCACATGAACTTAAAGCTGCATTAAATACTCTTATGACCTTTAGTGTCTTTTAAGTTGTGATTATCATTGGAGAGGTAAGGCACACTTAATCGTATACTGGTTGACAGTGACAGTGTCACCAGTGACTACTCAATACCGAGAAGTAACCCCGTTTGATTCTGTGTTTCCTTTAAGGGGGTAAAAATATCTTTCTATTTTACTTCATTTGATTCTTTTAATGCAATGCATTTTGCTTGTTCTTTTATATGAATTTTATCTTTTTATCTGTCTTTTATCTACCTTCTATTAATGTAAAGCACTTTGAGCTGCATGTTGTGTATGAAAGGTGCTATACAAATAAAGGTTATTATTATTATTATTATTATTATTATTATTATTTAGCGACCCCTATTGCTGACCAGTAGGAATTGCAACAACATTGACAGAACTTGTCTCCTCCACAAGTCCCTGGCACAGCTCCCCTCCCTTCCCCAAGGCAGCCTGTGGCCTTGGCACAAACAATAGTCGCATTTTCACAATAGAGATGAGTAAGATAACTAATTAGAGCGGGGATCCAAGAGAAACAGGGGCTTTTTTGTTTTTTCCAAAACAGAGTACGGAAAAGTGAGGTTTGAAAATCAGAAATCTCAGCACCTGGTGAAGTAATTATTGAGTCACTGGTGCTGATCAACAACTGTATCACCCCCCATTGATTTGGTCTTCCTTATTATATAGTGGGCTCGCTGTTGGCACATTTCACTTTTGGTAATTGAGTTTTCATCTGCTGCCTAGAGCTTAGTTTCTAACAGGACCCCTCAACAAAGGAATTTGGCATTGACTGCACAATAAGTACATGGGAAACTGCAGCTTGGCAATTCCACATAACAAAGGTGCTTCCTCTGGATCAACCTGAGTAACTTCTCTGATTAAAGACAAAGCCAAGACGGCGCAAACATCTCTGTTTATATAGTCACAAAGGTGTGCAGCCTTCCTCTTCTTGTCACACACATCAGAGTCAGTTCAAATCACTGAAATAAAACAGGAAACTATTAGAAAAAAATGTAAACTTTCATTGAGCTGTCATCTTTCTGATCTCGGCGGGGATAGAGAATCATTCCTCAAAAATCCACTCTGCCTCCTTTTTCCCCAAATCATTTCTCCAGATAAACAAAATATTCTACTGTAAAAGAACCATCCCACCTAACTAAGAACCACTTACTGACCTTCATTTATTTATATCTGATTTGTAAGGGCCTTTCTTTGGTCTGTTCAGCTGAAGTCGAGGCACAATGCTCCACTGGAAGGAAGTGAACTTTGACATCCTGTTTTCGGGAGAGCCCGAGCCTCCTCATTGGCTTCTCTGAGTTTCGTAGCCCCAGAGGAATAACATGCAGCCCCAACTGAGACTGTTTACAGCAAGACCTGTGTAATGAGTAATGGCTAATTGCATTGCCATTGAAATGACTGAGTTTGATGCAATAGAAGGAAAAGTGAGACTCCACACTTTGGACCAATAGTCCAGAAGTAGAGACTTTCTTCCTGATGTTATATCAAATCCACAGCCCAAGCAATTTTAATTAAGCACCCCATGATAAGTTGGCTAATCAGTTTGCTGTATCATTAAAGTTTAGCAACAGCAGGTGTCAGAAGCTTATAACACACAAACCTTTGTTATACTGTATGTCCCGTCTATTGCTATAACACCTTTGTTTCTGCCAGGTGAACTGTCAATGAAATACAGTGCTTGGTGGATTGTATCTTAAATACAGATCTCAGTCTCAGTAAGAGCATCAAACTGTATGAATCTCGCTCAGGCCTTTGTGCTCCAAAATCTGAGAGGCAAATAAACTGTATCCACTTCACTCATTAAAGTGTAAGAGTAGAGTGAGGCTCTGCAGCCTTATTACTGCTACAAGAGGAATATTCTTAAGCAGCCTGAACAGTGTGGTGAACTCACTAAGGTCGTCTGCATGGAGGCACTGTTAGAAAAACAATGAAGAATGGTGAAACGTCACAGCTGGTATTTGAGCAGCTCCCTTGGGCTGCGAAGACTTTAGTCTTCTGCTGCAGCTGTTTGCTTTGCTCATACTTAGGTATCATTAACCTAAGATAAAAGAGACATTTTATGATTGTAAATAGTTTTGAATTTGTGCTGTTGGTGTATGCACTTCGATAGGTATGAATTGGTATGACAATTGGTATGAAGTTTTTAAATCTGCGTGAATATGATCTGATGTGCCTTGCTATTACGCAGCGATAGCAATTGGCTCAGATTGGTAGTGGAGGTTTATCAAAGATTTCCAATACTAAAACCAGTTACTTCACCCTATTCAGTGGATGAGGATTTTGAAATGGCGTCACTAACTGTCACTTATTCCAAGGGCAAACCTTGGAAAATCAATTCCTCTGCATCCTAACTTATCTAAAGATATTATGAAGATGCAATTCTTGGAAAGCATGGGTTGTCATTTTTTCCAAAGCTTGGTTGTTCTTTTTGCCAAAGCCATCTCCTTCAGAAGAGTGGTGACATGCTTGACCTGGGTGATCACTAATGAAAGTCTCAGAAACCTCCCAGTCTTGTCCTGACTGGTTACACTGGCCCTCAAATGTGAGGGCAGGAAAAAATAAGTGACAGGAGTTGGCGACGCATTCAAACACAATCCTCAAATCCGAGTTCCTGTCAATTGGCCCCGAGATTTCTCGCCCACTGGCTGCTCTGCGCAGCCCATCCCACACACACACACATACACATCAGGAGGGGAAGCCAGTGTATTTCCTCCCCTCCTTTATCTAAAGGAAGTGCCAAAATAAGCATCAGCGCCAGAGCGGCCAAGCTCGGACACCTTTTCCACTGGCTGCTCAGTTCTAGTCTGAGAAAGGGACTCGGAGGGGTTCACGGCCGCAGAATCACCATGAAGACCATCGGGGTTCTTGTCCTCCTTCTGCTAGCGTCGTTCCAGTTCTTCACAACAGGTAGGGGAACCATTCAAACCTCCTTTGATGGGGTTACATACTGTAGATAAGTCAGAGCTGCAATAGACGTTCTCAGCTCTCCTTAATCTAGGATCAATCAGTTTCGGTTCCAAGAAACTGTCACTTCAACCAGGACAGGGCCTTCAAATAATTGATGCCTAGATTAGTGTATAAAACAAAACTGAATCTAATATGTTACAATGGCAAAATATCTGCTGATGTCAGAAACATTTCCACAATCTGATTTTTTGCCAGAGTGATTTTAACAATATAAATGTTTGAATGGAAAGAGAGTTCTGAGAGAGTATTTAGCAGCAGGACTCGTCCATATTTTTGGTGAAATGACAGATAACTGAGCTTGAGGTTTTGCACTTGCTTGTTTGTTTGTTTTTTGTTTTGATGTTATTTAGTTTGGTCTTGGTATGTGCAAAGATAAAGATCCAGAGGAGTACCACAGTGTTATCCGAAAGCCACTCTCACACTTTGAACATTACCTCAGGGACATCCAGTCTGAGAGTGTATTTCCGTTTGTCCAGGCTGAGATAAGCTGTGTGTGTGTGTGTGTGTGTGTGTGTGTGTGTGTGTGCGTGTGCGTGGTGTACGTGCGATGTGTGCGTTTGTCCTCGACTTTCCTTGAGTAAACTTTTGGACTAAAGATTGAGAAAAAAAGATTAAAAGTTGTATTTGTTGTGTTGCCGGTGATAATGAAGGTAAAAATGCATTCTAATTAAGAAAACAAGAACAAATCAAAACCTAAGAAATGAAAACATATCAAGGAGTGACAAATGAGTGTTGTTTCTTGCTTGAAGGACAGGAAAAAGAGGGTGGCTCTTGATTGTTTGTTTTTCTTTTGCAAAGCTGGGCACATATCCAAAAGAACCTTTAACTGTTCTGCGCCCGCCAGATAGGTGATCTGACCGCAGATAGGCAGTGGGAACCAAGCTGCTCCCTCTCTCACAGAGAAGAGGGGTCATTGTCCTGAGAGCGAAACGTCCCGACTGGCAGCAGATCCGCCTCCAGCGTTTAGCTCTAAACATCTGAAGGAAACACCCATGCCATGGGCACCGCTCTCCCAGCTGGGACATCTGCACCCAAGGGCTGGAGCTTTTTCTAGTGCCACAGCACATGAAGGAAAGGAAAGGAAAGGAAAGGAAAGGAAAGGAAAGGAAAGGAAAGGAAAGGAAAGGAAAGGAAAGGAATAAGAAAACCTGAGAAAATTACAATTCTGTAACCTGTTAAGAGAGATTAAAGAATTCTTAACACTAGAATGGTCAGTGAATTTTTGGGGTTTAAGGCCAATAAGCTGCCACTTTAATGGGGTAAATATAATTCTAACCAATATTTCCTTTCCTTACTAGTGTTGTTCGAATTTGAAAATCTAAGAACACTAGTTTGTACAGAGAGTGGGTCTAGGGGAAGTCATTGAGGGCCATTTTGGAAGCTTCTAAAATTCAGAACAGTCATCATTCGCCTGCAGCTTGGCCTTCCTAGCATAAAATTTCCCCTTCCCAAATATTTGTCATTCCCTAATCATGAGGATCTCCACATCTGTAGTGGCAAGGAAGGTTCAACTGCTGACTCTCCCGACAAGGCTCATAAAGCGAGACAGAGCTGCGTGGGGTCACCGCTGGAACCCCGGGGGTCAGCTCCTCAGCGGCGAAACACGGGGAGCGGACACGGGTCGCAGCTGACAGCAGCGAAGACGGGAAGGCTGCCCCTGCCCTCTCAGCCGCACAGGGTCAAGGGACAACAATAGTACGTCTGGGACAGGATGCAGCTTCACACTGTGGCGGGCTGCGACCAGAGGATATCCACCTCCGACACGACACCGGCCACCGCCACTATCTGCACTTGTCATCCCTAGTCTGACACCAGCGGAGGGGCCGCCTTTGTCTCAGGCGCTGGCCGGCCTTTCAGTGCATGCCAAACAGGAACGATGCAAACATGTCTGATGCTAAAAGGGGAACAGATCGTTCTGAGGAAATGTTTCACATAGACAAATTGATGCTGGCTCTTTCATGACGGGAGCATTTTTGTTTCCTAGATAACACATCAGAAGAGCACTGCCTCAGACTGGGGCTGGGCGATATGGTTGAAATCAATATCACCATAATCATCAGGATTTTTTTCAGTGTCGATATATATCACGATATGGCTTACATATGCAAAGTCACATTATTAAATAATTAAAAATGAATGTGTGCCATTGAATGGCAATTCTAGGTAAACTGATATTTTCAAATAATATTCCTTAAAATGTTTCATACCTCATTTTGTCAGAGTTGCCACAACGCTGATGATGGCTTAGTGCTGAAACGCGTCCATCGTTGGTGCTCTGTAGCTGCCCAGTGAATTAAAAAGATAAAGGACATTATGAGTGCTGGCTCTTCCTTCCTCATCTATTAACTTTTGGCCGTGCACCTAAGGAAGATTTTTTGATTGAGTTGTGCTCGCACCTGGCGGAGTTTGGACATTACATATGCAAAGTCACATTATTAAATAATTAAAAATGAATGTGTGCCATTGAATGGTAATTCTAGGTAAACTGATATTTTCAAATAATATTCCTTAAAATGTTTCATACCTCATTTTGTCAGAGTTTTTAAATAAAATGTGCTTGTTATCATCAATTTAGACAGCAGAATTGTGTGTCACGATATTGAATTATCACCCAGCCCTACTTCAGACTTTTTACACTATTTGGCCAACTGTGATGTGCCTGGACACCAGCTTCAAGATTTTGTTTACATAATTCACCACTAGATGTATTATCACCTACTGCTGATGAGCGATTTTCAATCTCACTGTTGTGTTACTATGCTATGCCCCATAGTCTTGTTTTTAAACTTCATTCAATGCATGACTGTGTTGTACATAATGCAAATGGACATGTGTGAAGTATTTGTAAGTTCACAGTTGTGTCTCTTCTTCCCAGTTTTATCAGATGAGACAGATGAATCAGTACAAGCAGTGCCGATAACATTGAAACCAGGTGAGTAGCCTATAGCTCAATCACTTTATGCAATGATATTTAAATTATTTCCTCAATAAATCCTGAGGAAAAAAATAAAGAAAATGAGACGATAATTTTAATCCTTTTAATTTTAGTTTACCCAGATTTTTATTCCCACTGCATTTTGCCCCATCCAAGTTTTTCTTTCCTTGTGAAACCCAGTCTCTGCTGATATTACAGCCGTATGTTTTGACTCGACTTTTTGAATGATATGACCAAAAGTGTGTTAGTTGAGCTTTGGCTTCATTTCTCCTTAACTGATCTTATGCAAGTGTTTAAGCTGTAACTCTATCTCAATGTCTGTATGTCTACAGACCCAAAACAACCAACACCAGACCCTGCGCTTCCTGCCCCTGCTGCTGCTGCTGCTACTGTTAAGGCTACCACTGCTACCACTGCTACCTCCCCTAAACCAACTGAGATCAGTGAGTGTCTGTTGAATAGATAGATAGATAGATAGATAGATAGATAGATAGATAGGGGAGACTGGGGTTGATTGTAACACTTTTAACATATTTGTCCATGTGTTTGTGTGCGTATGTATTTGTGCAAGAGTCATGTGTGTTAACTGGGTTTAAGTTGTGACATGTTTATTCTGTTACAACTATCCCCACCCCAGCCATTAAAGTCACATTAATTTGACGTATTTCCAGTTGAAACAGGATGTTGGGGCGGGACATAATGCAGGATGTTGGGGCGGGACATAATGTTGAAACAGGATGTTGGGACGGGACATAATAGCTGAATCCAAATGTCTGGACTTCACCGCACTTGCAGACTCGCGGGCCTTGCGGGTGTGTTCCCGGGAAGTCTGCGCGTGCTGAGGGCTTCACTGATTTAATTACCCACAATTCATTGCAATACGGACGTGACGCTGTAGTTTTTCCAACTGCTGACCAAAAAACAAAAAGAACTTATTATGAATGTGTAAAACAATGACTTTATTAAAACGTTACTTGAATCATGTAGGCCAGAAATAATATTCAACCACATCATGACACAGAAATATGTAGAAGTATAGGCTCTAGAGGTAATCAAAATACATTTTATTATTGTAGTCTTTAAGTGATGGTAGCCTATAAAAGCTGTGCAGTGTAATGCCAAATATCCAGGCTATGAAAAATGGCCGATGTAAGAAATACCCAATTTATTTAGCCATAGTCCGGTCCTTATTTACAAACATTTCTGTATTTGAATGTGTGTAGCCTATATGTTGTATAGAAATGTATGAGTATCATTTTGTTCACTCACAAAACAAGAACGATTACATACGCAAGTGCTGCAGCGATCACCGTGTACAAGACTGTAGTTGTCGCTAGACTGTTGCTTCGAACGTTTCCACAGCAACGAGTGAAACAGACTTGAGGCCTGTCTATCAGCGGCTCATATAGCCTTGCTGTCTCGCGCCCTCGCAGACTTGACGTGATGACGTCACGGTACGTATGACTGAAGTCCACGAGGGCTCAGTCCACAAGTCCGGAGGGTGGACATTTGGATTCAGCTAATGTTTGGAGGGATCATTCAAAAGTGGCTGACTGTGTAAACCAGTGGGACAGCAGAGTCTGTTTAGGAGAGAAATGCAGTTTTATTTGATGGGAGGGGCAAAGGAGTTGTTAAAAAATCTGTGATTGTGTTATTGTTTTGGAATTTTTATTTATGGCTACTGGTATACAACAAGGTATCCTCTAAAAATAGGTTGTTTTGCAGGAAGTAAAAGTAATGGGGTTTTTTATATATAAAAATGTCATTGGCATTTACTGTTAAATAGGTGTATATTGTTACATGTATAATTAGCTAACAAGGAGAAAAGCTGATTATCCTAATCTAAGTTTGATAATTCTGATGGTAAAAGAGAATGTGCTATCCAAAAAAAATGTTTTATTAAAAAATTACATACCTCAATATCAGAAATTTGGCTGTAAATTTGTCAGTTGTCTTCAAAGCCTCTTTCCTTTCCACATGTGGGCTTGGGATTTAAAGGAGCGACTACAGTTAATCACATGATTTCTACTTTGCTCCTGATTGGAGGAATTGAAAGCATTGCAACTATCCTGTGTTGTGACCATCCCCAGTCTCCCCTAGGTAGCTGGGTCACACAATAGTTTGTGCTTATATTTTAATTCCTAATGTTTTGTGGTTCCAGAGAAGATAACACCTCCGACCCCAGCTGTTGTCCAGATGACTGTTTCTCCTCCACCTGCATTACCAGAGCACAACGATTCGGTCACTCCAGCCTTGGCTCCATCCAAGGACAATAACAGTTAGTCTTTGTCCAGAATTGAATGAACTACACAATCTTGGTTTTCATTGCTTTGCTGATGATACAGTAGAGTGGGTACAGGGGGGAGCAAACAACCAGAACAACTGTGTTGTAATTCCTTGCTCAGCCACAGGAGACCGGCTCCCAACAGCTTTAAGACTCAGCTAAAAAGTCTTTAAAATTTGAATTTTTTGTGATTTTTTTGTAGTCCAATATGGTCATTTTCTATTTGTTTTGTGTGTGTTTTTTTACTTTCTGCTATGTTTGCATTTACTGTATTTCTTTTTGCTGTTTTACTCTATGTAAAGTACTTTATAACTTTTGAAAAGTTGTATAAAAAAATATTATTATTATTATTATTATTATTATTATTATTATTATTATTATTATTGCTATTATTAGTATTATTGTTCTAACTATTCATCACTATCCCTTACTGTTTGAGATTTGTCATATTTACATGACATTTTATTCATGTGTGTATTAGCTGCAGTAGAGATGAAGAACGACACAGTGGCACCAGTATCTACTAAGGATGAGAGTCAACCAAAGCAAGGATCTGACAACTCAACTGAAACTTCCAAGGCTGACGTGACACCAGGTGAGAGGAGACTTGGTCCAGGTGGCATTCATCAAAATGGCATTTGACCAAGGAAATATGATCATATATGATCATTAATGAATGGGGTTTTGTATTCCAAAATGTTCTTTGCTTGTTGTTAGATAGATGGATGATTGCAGCTTCTAAATAATGAAAAACCTTCATGACAGCAAGGTGTGACCTTTGTTAAATGCTGGATGTCCCATTTTGGATTGACAACCTGTTTTGAATTTTATTAGAACCGAGTGACAGCAACAAGGAAACACCAAAACCAGGCAAATGTATGTACCAGTATCAAATAATATCACCTTTTTTTCCACTAAACTACAGAGAAATGACTAATGAATTGTGTCCAAATCATGTCTTGTCATGTGATAATCAAAGTTCCCTTCAGAAGCAAAAAAACAATTAAGGAGAAAGCTAAGATGTGACTAAAAAGTGTTTACTCTTGCCATAATTTAAATGTTTTGACCTAAATGCAGTATTTAATGTGCAAGTTTGACTCAGAAACAATGATGATCTTTATTTTCTTTATTGTTCCCCAGCTGCACCTACTCCTGCTCCCACCCCAGGTACAGTGAGTCACTGATATATTTGCAATTTTTTAGTTTTCTATAGAATTGGTATTTTTTTAATTCTTAATACGTATATATTTATTTCCATGATTTATATACATGAATGAAATTCTACTGGCCAAAATATGAGATATGACACAAAGCAATAGCAATAGCACTTATTACTTCATATATGGATGCTTTTATCCACAGTGCTTCACTGTACCATGAATGTATAACTTTTACTACTTCATAACTTAAATTCTTGGTTTCAATTTACATGAATGTCTTTTTCAAGGACCCTGGTGGAGATTTGGGTTTGTTGTAAATGTGATAGTAAAACATGATTTTTTTTTTTAATCTCCAGGACAGAAAGAAAAGACAGAAAAGGACACCAAAGAAGAGAAAGGTGCTGGTAAGTTACTTACGTTGATGTCATCTACACAGTCACATCACATATGGAATAAATGGATGCCTTTTTAAATCATAACTCATTCTTAGTCACAATAAAAAGGGACTGGAAGCTAATCTAAAAACACATTTGTTTTAATAGTTTCTGACACTGGCACTCAGACTGGCACTGGAGAGAAAGCACCTCCCAAATCAGGTAATGTCCTAACTCATTCTTAGTCACAATAAAAAGGGACTGGAAGCTAATCTAAAAACACATTTGCTTTAATAGGTACTGACACTGGCATTCAGACTGGCACTGAAGAGAAAACACCTCCCAAATCAGGTAATGTCCTGTACTGTACTGTAAATTGGGTAAATTAAGTAAATTGGGCTCAGTATTATCAGAGTTGAGGTTATAAGACCATAATGTGCTCCTGCTGGCCTTTTCCCTACTCTGTGCCTCCATTATCATTCCAATTTTAATAATGAAGCACGTAAACATGTTGTCCACCTCAAATGATGCAGGCACCCCATGGGCCAATCAGCAACAAGATGCATCATCCCTCCATGTTTCCTCAAAATTGGACTAGCAGTTACAGCCTTTTAAAGTCTGAAATTTAATTATAGCGCCCCCATTAGGCCAATCAGTATTTCATCATGTTTCATCTTTAATAAACACCACATGGTATAAACTGTATGAATGTTGTTTTATCTTCAGACAAAAGGCTGCTGTGGATTCTCCTGCCTGTCCTCGGCGTGGCAGTGGCTGCTGTCGTCTGCATTCTCAAATTCAAATGCATGAAGGTCCACGATCACACAGGTAGCCTATTAAAGCTGAGTGCTACATGCTGAACGGTATTAATGCTTACATTTCAATTAATAAGGGATAAAAGTCAGCATGAAGTGGACAGATCAATAAAAATACAGTCTGTGTTTACAAATGTCTGCTCTTCTCTTCTCTTCTCATCTCATCTCATCTCATCTCATCTCATCTCATCTCATCTCTTCTCTTCTCTTCTCTTCTCTTCTCATTTCTTCTCTTCTATTGTATTCTATTCTGTTCTTATTTCTTCTCTTCTCTTCTATTTTCTTCTTATTTCTTCTTTTCTCTTATCTTCTCATCTCTTCTCTTCTCTTCTTATTCCTTCTTTTCTCTCCTCTTCTCTCATTTCTTTTATTCTCTTCCCTTCTCTTCACTCTTCTCATTTCTCCTCTCTTCTCTTCTCTTCTCTTCTCTTCTCTTCTATTGTATTCTATTCTGTTCTTATTTCTTCTCTTCTCTTCTCTTCTTATTTCTTCTTTTCTCTCCTCTTCTCTCATTTCTTCTATTCTCTTCTCATTTCTTCTCTTCTCTTCTCTTCTCTTCTCTTCTCTTCTCTTCTCTTCTCTTCTCTTCTCTTCTCTTCTCTTCTCTTCTCTTCTCTTCAACAGAGACCATTGATAACGGCACTGAAAAGTGAGTGTGAACTTTGAATTTTGAAGACATGGATTCTATTGTAACGGTCTGAACTACCAAAGTACTCATAGATGTCCTGCTCTCTCTGCCTCCTCGCCTCCTCACAGCGCGTCTTTCCAGAGCCGACCTGACAGCACCAAAGACGGAGTGATGCTTCTCGGTGTCAAGTCTTCAGGTGGAGAAGAAAACGGTATGTCGTTGTCTTCCATCAGTTTTTCTGAGCTCCTTCTCTCGCTGCTGTCTCCCATCCTCGGCCACGCTGTTTCAACAGACTCGCAATTATTCCAGGGAAGTTGGGAGCTTTTAATATATCATTGTGCTCACTGGGCTTTGGTGGTGCGAGGGAAGGTGTTTCCTGTGATTTCGCGCCCCCGCCCTCCAACGACCAGCAGGGGTTGAAAGATAGGGACTTCCTCACATAAACACAGATTATTTTGGAGGGGAGCTATTGTGCGGCCGGCAAATGTCAGTGCGGCCCAGACACTGTGTGTGTGTGTGTGTGTGTGGGAGGAGGGGAGAGGGTGGGGGAATGCGTGTGCACGTTCACGTGTAATACGCAGTTTGTACACACACTCACTCCACCCATGTCGAAAAATCTGGGCATGAAATTCCCGTACCTTCCTTCCCTCACACAATCAGGCCTAGATCACTGTAAGCAAAAGAGGGAAATGGAGTCAGGCTTTAGGAATCCTGCTGAGGAAGAACGTGTTTAAGCTGTTTGAGACTATTTAGTCGATTTTCTTTTTGTATCGCATTTTTTAAATTCTTATTTTACAGTTTAAGAGCAGGGTGCATTTGTACTGCAGCATTTCAAACATATTTGTGGTTAAATATTTAAAAAGATAGAAAATATGTAACAGTTTTGCCAGCTGGGATGTCAAATCTTTGATCCTCAACATCACAGTTTACAGAATCTTAAACCTGATTTAGCCTAACTAAAATTGCTATTATCATTCCTTTATTTAAGATGACAACAACTGAAATGAACTGCAAAATCCCTATCAACAGTTATCACTATAAATAACATAACTAGTTTTATCTGGCCTAAACTACATGTATTGATCTAATGGATCTATAGGCCATCTGGTTTCAAGAAAGTGTACAAGTGGCCCAGTTGACCTTTTGGGTGAAAGCATAATTTTCCTGTTAGCAGTGTCACATACTGTGCTGTGTGTCAGTGCAACACTGCCGTCTGGTGTTGAGTAAAGGGAAAGGGTTTCTCAACAAGCCAAGGTACAATCAGAGAATGTCTTAAATCTCATTTTCAGGTTTTAGACAGAACTCCTCCTTTGATCTTTTGATCACTTAGCCTGCTGTGGCTTCATCGGCTGCCTCCTTTGTTCTGTATTTCAGCTGCTGCGAGATAAAAAGAAGGGCAGGACCAGTCACATGGAGACCGACAGCTGGATGAGTCAGACCTATCGCCCACACACTGATGGTCCGGACGAACTGTTTCTATCTTTTTCTAATATTCAAACCTGACATAAGTCAAGTTTGAAAGCCAAGGAAGGCACGTTGTGAAGTAGGAAATATTGAAAAAGGGTTTGTGTATGATTCTGTATGCTGACAGCTTTTAAAGAAAGTTCAAATTGTCTCGTCCTTGAAATTGAATTTCACTTGCACCACATACTGTATAGGCTTTTCTGAAAATGAACTGTATTGACTGTGATCATAAATCTCAGAGTGAGAGAGCTTGTCTTGAACCAACTTTGTTCCTCAGGACTTAATGCTGTAAATCAGAGGGGGACAGGGGTTGATAAATATGGGTCCAGGGCCATCAAATGAATTACAGCTAATCAGTTTAATCACATGGAGTCATGGAGAAAATCATATGGACCAAACCAGAGATTCTGCATTACAGTCCCAGCTCTCCTCTCTTTGGATTGATAGTCTGATGTATTTCAGCATACTGTTGACTAAGACAAACCTAAATGTATTGCCACACATTTTTTTGTACAGCGCACTCAGTTCAGATCCTTCACATATTTGATGTAATAATTGTTCATGTCATAGTTTTTTTTATTACTATCCTATCCTTTGTTGCCCATCATTTATTTACCTTGCATTGTTTTGTAGCTTATGACGCCATTCAGTTGTTATTGCTTACATCTGTATTGTCTTCTCCAGTAGTTCAACTTCACCAAAAGAGGCTGTAAGAACAAGAATGGCCCTTGCAGACATAAATATTTTGAGGTGTTCCTTCTCTTTTCTTTTTATGTATCTAAGTTAAATATTGTTGTTGAAGTTTACTATTCCCCCCGGCTTCTCGACTGGAAACTTTATTGAACCAGCAGGCTCGTCTTACATGACAATATTGTCACCAGAATCTTTGTTTGTACATGCAGATAAACTTTGTGGAGTTTCAAATGGATAAGGAGAATCTGATATGCACTGATCATATTTTTTTCATATAAATTTTGACTAAATATTACATACAGTGATGACAAATAGCTGTGTGTATATACTGTAACTATTTTCAGATGTTCATGTACAGCATATGACTGGAATTTCATGCTCACATCCACTATTAAAACACTCCTAATGGTTCTGCTGCCCAATTTGGTTGCATCACTGCCTCATTAACTTTTGTTGTTTTGATGGGTCATCTATGGCAAATGACTCAAAACAGGTGTTTGGGTAATGGATACTTTGATCTATAAAATATAATATATAGAGTGAGAAAATTTGGTTAGTTCTCACTCAACAGTGAGCGATAGTAGCTTATATATTAAAATGTATCATTTCATCACACTGACTGGTACATTAGCCTTCAAAAATCAGCAATTCAGCAGTTTTTCTTACACACTGGGGACAGAGACAATGCAAAGTCTTCATACAGCATGCCAAATATTTGTCAAAACATGCCCTAGATTAAATGTTATCAACGATCTGTGCGCATGTTTTTGTTTATCTTGCTTGAAAATGAGGCTTAAGGTACTCTGTGTAACCAACAGCAGTAGGATCCATAGTCAAACAACATCCCTCCTGTTGTTTGTCTGTTTAATTATTCACCACTGGAGGGAGCAAATTGTCAACACAAGACAAAGTACCAACATGGTTTGGCCCTGACCGGTTCATAAAACAGTGTTTATTGCAGAAGGGGTTTCATGAGGTTGCAGTCAAACAGATGTAGGCCAACAGTATGAAATATCTCACTCAGTGTCCCTGCCTGCTCTATCTATACCATAGCTTGCATGCGGTGCAGAACTTATTATAAATTCATAACCAGGTCAAAAAACATCCAAAGAGTGAATCTCCATCATCTGAATTCCATGTGTATGAATCCAAATGAGTCAATAAAGAGAGGCTTTGCTGAGTGGATTGCCATTTTGCAGTCGCTGACCTCCATTTTTAATTGATTCCCAAACAGCGTGGCTCTCTCTGTGGCCTTTGTAAGGTGAGACTGGGTAACAGCTTTGACGGTGGGCACATTTCCATGAATGAGACAGTGAGGAGGCTGGCAGAGCGCCCATCGTACACAAGTAAAACCCCTTACCAGCTGCAGTATGGGCTATGTTACATGCAAGGTCCGGTGCCAGGCCTTTCCTTCAGCTTCATCGCATAACCCACCAGCCATAGTGTTAAGAGTCTCCCTCTTTAGGCCAAATATTTGTCCATTTCCATTGCCCAGCGGGTTTTCAATTGGCATCTAAATGTGGCGCTAAACTTCTGACAGTGAGACTACATACATGATAATTGTTCTGGTATTTGGAATTTGACTTTTCATGTTTTACTTGATGACAGTATCTAATCTCAACATGATGTTTGACAATTAGAAACGTCGCAAACATTCCCCTGAAAAACTTAATTATAACATCAGCAAACAAGTTTGGGTAATGACTAATTAGAGGCAGTTTGCTTAGCAATTCTCATCAGTGCTGTAGTGAATCTAAAATCTTGCCTAGCTGATATCTTCCCAATTAACAATATTGACTGGGTCCTTGTACCATCCTGGGACCATGTAATAAAATACCAAGACATTATACAGAACTGAAGTGCTTATGGTGGTAGAATAAAAGAAAACGGTTACTTTGAAGTGAACCTACTGCTTTGGTTTCACTGTTTTGAAACCATGTAATTTACAAAAAAAAACTTTAAAACAACTTTTAGTTCCTTAGAGTTCATTTCAAGCATCAGTCTGTTTCTGTTTTTACCAAACGTACACTTGCTGCCTTCTGCTTTTGTAAGGCAGCAGTATCACTGATTGAAAACTACTGTATGCTTCAGAGAAATAATGAGTAGTAATCTCAGCATATTAATTCTCCATATCAATAATATTTGCAACAGCGCAGTACAATGGTCCAATTCAGCACAATGAAAATTGCTCCCTTTGCCCTGTTGCTCTGGAGGCAGAGTATAATTTGACTTAATTCAAATTTATATTGTAAAATAGGCTCTTCAGATTGGGTTGAACTCATTATTGGCACACAGGAACAGCAACTTCAAGGACAGGACCCACATAGAAGCTAAAAAAAATACTACTCTGCCGTAGGCCTACATGTGCTGTTTTGAATTGATTGATATCCTGCATTTGACTCAATACACATGGATTGTTGGTATCATAACAGAGATAAACTTCTCATCTTTCATTGGAGCCTCATTCCTGTCAAATGAACAGAGTCCATGGAGCTTCAAAGTGAACTTTGGTCTATTGCATTGCCTAATTTTGCTTATTTGTGCCAAAAACACATAGTTTTCTCTTGGTGACCTCGTCTAAGAATGTCACAGTCAAAGTATTCCAACTGTGAGAAAATACTACAGCCCTAAGCAGCCGGTTAAATATATAGTACAGCCATGTTGATATGACAGGGACATTTAGCTTGTTGGGACATTTAGCTCCATGGATGATCTTTTTAATACATTTAGAATAAATGATAGCAATAACTGTCACAAATACTATATCACTGCACACCTAATGATTAGGTGAAATCATCCAAAGTCTCCAGGATCATTTGTAGATTCTAAATAATAAAAACATGATGCATTACTTAATATCACATATTAAATATACAGTGGGTTAAGTAATGACTCTGAAACTACATGCATCTGCAGATTAGAACAGCTCAATCAACTGAGTTCAGGAAGAGCTGCATATATCAGGAGCAGCAATTACATAAAACGCTTGAAGCACGACTTAAACAGAAAATACACCATTTGAATAAAGGGATACAAAACTCATAAATAAAACATTTCAACTGCTCACTGTGGCAAATCAAAAAATCTCTTTGCTATTCAACTTCTCTCTAATTAATGGACACTAAACATTTAACTAATTAGAAAGAACAGTTTTACTTGAAGGAAAGCCTGTCAGCTTAATGTGCAACAGCAGCAAAGCTACGAGAGACACTTGTAATACTGCTGCACCGCGCAACCAAGTATCTCCTCTGTTCCAGAAATGCAACTCAGCAAAATATAGCCAGGCTTAGTCTGCTGTTAAATTCCCCGGGGGGGAGGGGGGGTGCAACATGAGGCATGCTTCACTGAAAGGTGAGGGGTGCCAGCCTGGCATACCGGGCCTGTTGATAGGGGATAACAGAGGGTTCATCTGAACTGCCATGGATTAGTAATGTGAAGCGCAACACGTTTTATTTTTTGCCTTATTCAGGGAAACAGGAGTTGGCAGATGGAGCAAATTTGCAGGCAGACTTTGGTCGACTCACCTTACGCGCCGGGACTGAAGGTCAAAAGCAGCGGTGCTTCACATTACTGGCTCGGTCTCCCCTCTTTCATGCTCATTGTGAGTCTTTACACAGCTCAGCAGCTACGTTTTTCTGCTCTCAAAGACAAATGAGAGAATTTGTGGCAGCAAAAGGCAAAAGTTTTCCATTGTGACTGTTTATTTAACCTTATTTCACCAGGTAAAAGCACTGATAATTACTGATAGATTTGATTTCCCTAGATCTGACAATTGCTTTAAAGTCCATAAGAGTCTCCAGTTCCTTGAGTTTCAAGTGTCTCTGCAGGATGTTCCATGCAGTGGGGGCAGAGATCATGAAGGCTTTCTTCCCAAACTCTGTTCGAGCTTTAGGAACAGTCAGCAAAAATGAATCCTGGGGCTTCAGACTATAATGAGCTCCACATTTCTGACTAATATAGACTATCCAAGATACCTTGCATCTTGTGCCTTTTCTCATTCTGCGTATTATTCTATCATTTCAAAGATGTTACTTATCATTACTGGGTGCAAAAGTTTACCAGTACAAATTAATTTGAGTCTTACATGTTTCCATTTTTCCATCAAATTTGCAGTTTTCTGAATCTGGTGCACAGTGGGATCAATGTGACATGTTAACATGTGTCATGCTTGGGAACCACTCTTAGCTGAATAAGGACATTTCAGTGGCCTAGATATACTGCTGTTATGACTTTACTGCCATTGGCACACAGTAATATCACAGTATCTGACAACATTTTCGCCAAGGCTCCACATGAAACCTGTATTGTTGCAAACTATGTCAGTATCTGCAGATAAGGGAAGGACACTGGGAACTGGGTTCAGGTGCCGTGTGTGAAGGTATTTTAAGGACAGAAAATACATGTTGGATAAAACACTACAGATTTCAGTAAAGCTCATAAATAATAACTGGCAAAAGAGCACCGAATTTCAGTCTTCAGGATATGAAAATATTTCACCTTCTATGATTCTGCACTTTCTATAGTTGACCTCCATATAGATTTCTATGTAAACTGTTCCTGAGTTTACTCCTGCTTGTTAATTTTTTATGACACAATAAAATATACTGGGTCTTCTTCTCAGAAACCATATGGAACTTGTAAAAAATCAACTTGGATTTTGGTCAAAATCTCACATAATGACAACCAATGTTATATTATGGTGATCTCAACAACACAATTTATAAATGTATCTTTGAATCAAAGAATGATCCAATTTTACCATCCCACTATTTTCATAGAGGAAGAATTTATTTTCGAAAAAAGGATTTTTCTAAAGCTTTTCACAGTACTAATGGAATGTGCTGAGAGTGTTACTATCTAAAAGAAATGAAAAAGACAGCCACATTGTGATTATAGAGTTTACTGTTGCTTTAAATCAAAATGGTGCAAGGTAATATCTGTAGAAAGATTTCCCTATGTCCTATTCCCACACCATGATAAAGTACAGCAGCTTTGCTATAATCCCAGAACCACTGGAAGACTATTAAACAAACTGAACAATCTTCTGCCAAAATGAGTGTTTCAAGAGTTCAGTCAGACAGAACTATAGGCAGAACTTCTCTTACTGTCGGTAGTTTTTACCCACAACTTCAACAAAAGGCTTGTTTACCTTCAGTCTTCCTCATAGCACTTCAGTATGCCTACATCAGCACAGGCAAGCAACACTGGCTAAAGCATGTGACGTTTTTTTTTTTCTTAGGGGTATCCAGTTTTCCCCATGTGACTGGAGGAAAGCACTCTCTAGTCCGCTGGATTCCATTACCCTCCGCCAACAGGGCTGCGGGGGGTAAGGGAGGGCAGATCCAGTTACTGGGAGAAAATGACTGTTGAGAGCGTATGATTATGGATAAACTGTTGAGGAGCTGAACATCTGTCCTCAATCTCTTAATTGCCAAATGTACACACACACACACACGCAGAAAGATGAGATATTGGCTCGGTAGACCACCACATGCATAAAGATGACAACCTTCCCTACTTTTTCATGTGAAACACCCCCACATAGACTTACAATAGGCCATGGGCCGCTATTTGATGAGGTTTGTCCTAGACCTCCATCTGAGAAGGCTGATTTAGTACATAATTGCATGCCTGTCTGTGCTGCTGGTGGGGAAATTAAAGTGGACAGCGTGAAACCTCTGAGAATATGTTTCATGCTCAGAGTAGACATTTTTACATATTCTTTGATTTGCCAACCTCTAATAATGCTTCATTTTGCTGCAGAGTCTCTGCAGTTCCCCAGACACCAGTTTGGAAACCGCTGCTCTTCAGGTCAAATCCAGAGGTCACCATCTTTATGCATCTGGCCCATATTTCTAGGCCATTATCATGTCTCAGTACTAATTGTGCTGAAAATATTGCCCACTGCACAAGCTTTTAACGATTTTAAAGATTCCTTGTTTTCACTGTAACTATGCTAACTTAATTATGTTAAGTAGTCAAAGATGAAATATGGAATATACTGTCTTATTTCTCTGAACACACTGTAGGGTAGGCTATCTGTTTCCCACACATCTGCCTATTTAGTACAACCACTGACTCATATAGATGGTGGAGTTACAATAGCCACCACTATATGATTTTCATCAGCAAGTACTGGGTGTGCATCTGCTCTGAACTAAAAAAAATAAAATTAAATAAAAAACCTTAACTTCCTGATTCATTGACTCACATTAAAGCTTTCAAGTTTTCTATTCATCTTGCTCATAATTGATATAACAAACAAAATGACTGGAGATAGAAAGGATTTGCATTTAAAAGTGAGTGAATTCATGCTTGCACAACCTGTATCAATATCATCAGTGCATGTCTGTACCTTTCTTCCTCCCAAATGTTGCCCTAACAAGACAGTAAGTCTGTTTGCTGACTAAGATGCTGAAATGCGTAGGTGGGAGACTTAAGATTCTGATTCTTCTTTGTCTCCCACATCACAAAACATCTTTTGAAAGGTTAAATGGAGTGTTGTTGTGAATTGAATAAACAATCTAAGTTCATGAAATGAGCCATTTAGTGTCTCAACTGGGAATATTATCATTGAATACTGACACTGAATCGTGAGCTATGACCTGATATGATACCATCACAGTATTTCATTACAATCAGCAGGTTGTCATTGTGTATTTTATTTAAAACCAGTGATGTAGTGGCAAATAGAAAGGTGGGTAAACCTGATATAACCTTGAGTCAACACAAGGCAAACAACTAAAAGGCCATATCCTCAAGTTAACTTACAGTTTGATTGTACTTACTATAAATGTACGTTATAAAGGTTTATGTCAGGCCAAACAGGTGGATGAGCTCTATTCTGCAATAACAAGTTGAGTGCAGGTGGGTTTTTAAAACAAATACCTAATTTCACTCTACTGGCCACAGCCATCATGTTCCCAAATCCATGTAGCAACACAAATATGCTCCTCCACTATTGGTCAACTATTCCATTTAAAAGCCACTCCACAGCCAATCACGAGCGAGCTGATCGAGAGGAGGTGTTGCTTGGTAAATGTTTTCCTCGACGAAAGACGCGCTCTGATTGGTCGCAGCGGCAGATCAGCTGAGTGGGAGAAAGGTATAAATAATCCTCAGACAAGTTTTGAACGCTGCAGGCAGTGTGAGGGTATCGGTGTGTATGTTTGTGTGTGTCAGCGACGGGGGGAAGAGCCGCCGTGCATGTGTGAACTTATTTATGAGAAACTCTCGAAATTAAATTATTTTAGACTATAGAAGAGCGTAAGGTAAGTAGTCAAATGATACAGGTAGACATGCCGCTCTAACGACTGTTAATGCTGCTAGTAACTTATCCTGTCATGGGGGAAAACCGGGCAGGGTTTTACTGGTTGTCATGTTACCCAGTAATACATTTTGTCATTTTTAAGCGTTTATGTTTTTGCTAGTCACGTTAACGAGCTGTGTGACTCTTCTCGAGCTGAAAACAACCCGCTTCGTCTGTTGCATTGAAGCTATCACGTCATTTTTCAGGTAACTTGGCTAAACCAGAAGGAAGCAGCCCTCCTCTTGGAATAAGCAGGATTTTCACCATGGTTGCCACAAGCACATTAAAGACCAAAAACAGCGAATGCATATCGGAGCTGGTCGAGCGAAGATATGACCAGGCTTGCATTGAGAAAGGTGAGCTTACCGGCTGTTTGTGCATTTTTTTTTTTGTTTCTGTGCGGCTAACCCGCTAGTTGCTGGATACTTCCAGTTGGGCGCTTGTTTATCCCAGTGTGGTGCATGGCTGCAGCAGTGGAGGGGAGGGGGGGCGGGCAGAGGGAAGTCAACAGAGGATGAAGTCATCTCTCCAGCCTGGGTTTGCACAACAGTAGCCTACCTAGACATTACTTTAATCATTTCACAGCATCTTTAGCAGTACACTAAGCATTTGTGTAATGCAAAGCTGATTTTGTTTGATTCCTTTGTTTGGTTTTGAACAGTGAAGCGGTTTGCCCTGCTTTGTTTTTCTATCTTGTGTTTTTTTTGTTTTGTTTTTTCCTCATGTGATAGTGTCAACACTCATCATGTCAGGGCGTTGCAACCAGAGGGGATGCAAGAGTAAATTAGTTCCCACAGTCTGATCACGTAACTCATTTGCAAGTGGGGATTGGTGGAAATAGTGTTTGGCAGCTAAATTAGCCTAGACTTGGTGAGAGAAAAACCGTTAATGTGATCTCTTCAGTGCATGTAGGCATCTTAAAATCCATTTATTGTTCAGTACAGTTACTTTATTGTCATTTAAAGAGAAAGCTGCCTTTGATACCTCACACGGCATCCCTTAATGGTCAACCTGCTTTGTTTCCACCAGAACTGGACTTCTGGGATCACTGCTTGGCCGAACCCCAGAGGAACGTAGATGTCAGCGAGGACAGAACTTGTCAACAGCTGGCCAAGATGTTCGAGAACTGCCTGTCACGCGCCAAGAAGACGACGCTACACTGCTCCTCCGTGCTGGTACCAGAGAAGCTGACGCGGAGGATAGCCCGCGACGTGCTGCGGCTGGCGTCCGGCGAGCCCTGCGGCCTGCGCGGCTGCGTCCTCTACGTTCACCTGGAGCTGGAGAAGGGCTGCAAGCGGCTGGAGCGCATCGTGTACGACGCCGCTGTGGTGCCCACCTTCGAGCTGACTCTAGTGTTCAAGCAGGACGGCAGCGCCTGGCCCAGCCTGCGGGACTTCCTCTTCATGGGCACCTGCTTCGCCCCGGGCTTCAGGCACGTGCTCAAGCTCAGCCCGGGTTTCCGGCTGGTCAAGAAGAAACTGTACTCCTCCTCCTCGGCTGGTACCGTGGTAGAGGAGTGCTGAACGGGGGAAGAGGGACGGGTGGGAGTGGGGATGCGGGGTTTTGTTCTTTGGGTAAATGCACTGCTGCCTGAATGTAAATGACACTCCAGTGGTGTCTTATTTTCTACGATGTTTTTGTACAATACAGTTTGTCAATTCAACAATTAGTAGCTGGTACTGATTCAGTTTGGAACTAAAGAGTAGAAGCTAGAGTTTGATGCTTAAAAACAAGACTGATAGTTCAGAGACTTGCTTCACAGAATTTCTAACGGTACACATTTTTATCGACAAAATTGTAATATCCTGGATGTAGTTTGGCGTAATAAGAGCATTTTGCCGCTCGTGCACAATTTGAAGTTGTACATTTTGCAGATGAATGTAAAACTATGTTCACATCAACATGTTTGAGAGGGACATACTGTATGTTTTGTTAAGACACTAGCCACTTTGTTGATGCATCTGCGAGTTTCCAGATTTATCTAATGTGTTCAGCAACAGTAAACACACCTAGGCTTGATTAGGAGACTGATGAGGGAGTTGGGCAGTCTTTGGGGGCCATATGTAGCTAGCTGTGTAATGCTGTATTTAGAGGTGTGATGTTTAGATAAGCCATTGAGTGTCTTGTGAAGATGCTTCTCTCTTGGTGTGGGCTTCTCACACCAGGTGAATGTTGGACGCCTTAACTGCCATATAGAAATGTTTTTTTGTTTTTTGCACTTGATGATTGGATCACAGCTATGTGGGAGTTCAGTGTAATTCTTTTATCGCTTTTTTTTAAATATATATATATATATACACCCCCCCCCACCCCCCTTTCATTGCAAAGCCTTTCCAGATTGTTAAAGGGATAGTTCACCCAAATGTGAAAGTGTGTTTCCTTCTGACCCGTGAGGCACATAAAAATAACTGGAGGTCCAGCTGGTGATTAATCTGCTATGAATTGAGGGAGATTTGGATTTTAAGATTTTGGTGAATTATCCCCTACAGGTTGCAATGCCGTTCAGAATAAGTGAAGATGTTTTTTTTTTTTTAGACGTCATTCTAAATTCCTGTTAAAGGAAATGTTAGTTCTTGTCTATTTGACAATAAAACATTTAAACCCTATTTGAAGTTTGTGGAATTAATTGCACACATACAGACTTTCATTCAGCTGCTTCGAAGTAGTCTTTTGAATAATTTTGTTTGTTCAACAGGCATTCAAAATGTTTCATTCTGGAGCCGTAACAAGCCTGTTAGGAGCGACCACAGTGGCACAATGCAGGCTTTTTAAAGAGGACAACAAAAATGTGACGCATGTGCCTCATTATGCTTCGTCCTGACTGGTATTGCACAGAATTTTCAGCTTTGCATCATGAAAGCCACCAAAAATCCTGTAGGAATTGTAACTGTTTTAGCATTAGGCATGACACTAAATCATGGTTAATCATTTTGATGTTTCCATCTATCTTGGTTTTACAATACTGTGAGTCTATGTACTTACATGAATGACCCCATCAAGAATGATTTCATGATTAAGCCCCTAACCATATTGCTGTTGGCATTGAGCTATGTGAGTAAGCAGCTGTAATTCATGAGTGTTTATCGGTATAAAACATTTACTGTATCAATGCCAATCCTAACTATAGTCTGGTTGGAGGCTGACATTCCTTGCCAGGTCGAGGTATATTGAAGTAGCAGCTTGTGCGTATGCAGCTCTGTGGGTGTTTATGTAAGCACATCAGCTGATAGTTGTGAGACCCTGGGAGCTCACTAATAACCTGCAGAGTTCGTGTGACATTTCTCCCACTCTCTTTAATGGAGGTGTCTGCATGGTGATTTTGAGGGGCTCTGTTGTGTGCCATACTAATGAGAGCCGAATGAATTAAAGCTTTTGTCACTTGTGTGGGACTTTCAGAGCAGAGGCATTTATGCTCAAGACTGATTCCTCCAATTCGGCCTCTTGTCTTTGTGACTGCATGGTTGGAGGCCAAAGGAATAAGTTGAATGACGAAGTTGAAGGCCCATAAAAGTTGCACCAATTTTATGGTCATGTCTTTCATACAGAAAAACGGGATAAAGCAGCTACAGCAGGTTAATGAGACAAGCACATGATCTTGTGTTAGGAGTAGCATTCTTGTTATGAAGGGACAAAGCACCTGTGCATTGCCCCAAATGTGAACATTTACCATGTGTCACACAAACACACAACCTTGGCCCTGCCATGCTTGCACTTGCGAATGTGGGTCAACAATAAGAATTTACATGGTTAAGCCCATAAAAAAATAACACCATAAACATCTGTGGAGATTTACTCAGTTTCACATGGAGGATTTTTGGCTACATTATCACTGGTAGAACTGTGTATTAGAAAACAAATCTCAGAATGTTAGAGTGAAAATATGGAAGGCCAGAGGGACTCGCACTTAATCCAACTCTCGTAAAACTCTTATTAGCCTGGATACAGGACAAGAAATTTTACTGCCCTTATTTATGGTGTACTTTATCCTGAAAAGATTGAACTGAACCCAGGTGGCAAGAATATTTTTTATGTTGTAATACCTAGTTTAGCTCACTTATTTCACTTCACTGTAATAGACTTTATTTTCATATTCATTATTGTTGTACCTGTTTTGATTCATTTTACCAGTCATTCTCTTAATAGAGTGGATGTGTCAGGTACTTAATGTATTCTGAAATCATAGGCAGTTTACTATGGCATCAAATTTCTTCATATTTCCTATATGATTATTCTTTATAAAACACAAAATCTATTTTAAAGTTGCATCATGCCCAAATGATCATTTTTTAAAGCTACTATGTGTTGTTTTTTTAAGACGAGTACCTGCCACATGACTGTTTACACCTGAAAACTGCTGGGCATGGGTGTTAATGGTCGCTAAACCTTGCAGTTTGAATGTACCTGCAGTCAGATGATAATGCTCGGTGTTGCGCTGTCGACACCTACATTGAATTCACCTTGAAAGCCTCCAGGCAAAGGCAGAATTTCATCAAACCACTCAGCCTTGAGCGGATCTTTGTGAATGCAATCCCTTGAAGATGTGACGCTTACTATATCACATGCTTCGTTTCTACTGTATGCCCAAAGAAAGGAACTGGTCAGTCGGTGCTACACCATAACGCCCACTAACATAATGAACCTCGCCTCTCATGGAAAACTACTGAAGGGCTCTCTCTTACACTGCAAGAATTTGAACTGCACTGTACTGGCTTGGCAAGTAGTCACCGAAGCTCATGAATCTATTGGTGGTACTTGAGATCCCCAATGTCAACGTGATTCATCTGCACCAGCACAGTGTGGGCTTTAAGTGTCAGTACCGTGGTGTTAAAGGAGAAGAGGAGGGTCTTTCTCTCCAACTCTAGACTCTAGTCAGACTCTTCCCACATGTCCCTTTGCCTGCACGGGACGGCTGCCAACGTGACAACCTACAGATGTTTACTGAGCCGGCTATGCGTCGCCCCTCCATCCCTCCGCGCACCCTTCATCGAGTCATTGGATAGGGCTGTTTGTTCCCAGGAGGATGTGCCGGGCCCGGTGCCATGTTTTGCTCCTGACCCACAAAACAGCCCCTTTCTTGGAAGATTGAAATCTGATGAAGTTGGCTCGAGCCTGCATGCGCGTCACACTGGGACTGAGAGTATTATAAGATTCAGATATTATTTAATGTTTATCTGTCTTGTGCGTCTTTTGTTTATATCCTCTGTAAACAACATCATTGGACTTTCTGGAAGGCTTAAGTGTTTTTTATTGCGATATCCATGAACAAAAGCTGCTTTACGGGAGTTTACCAAATGTTACCAATACAGCTCTTCAGACTTGGTTGTTTTTGTATATCTAACTTGCAAATATCTAACTAAACCAGTATTTTTAACCAGTATATTATAATAGATAGTAGAGTGGATATAAGTGGATTAGCAATTAAAAAAAATTAATCTATCACTGAATGTCAAAAATAGCCTCAACATGATCTGTAAGACTATTCCCCTCTACCACAGGCCTTATGACTGGTCTGCTATGTATGTATGGCATAGAACACTCATTATTGCACAACTGGATTATTGAATATGAGTGTGCAGTTTACTGACATCATCACATTACAGGGTTTCTGGGTACTGAAGTTCAAATCTTTCAAATTACAACAGTTACCTCACGCTGCCATTTGGAGCCAACAGCAGAGAGGGCTTAACACAACTTAAAACACATTGACTGCGGTGGATTACAGTAGTCATCAAGGTATCAAGTTTGACACAACATAGAAACACAGGGGCACACTGTGGGAGATGTTGTTTTGTTTATTTTTTTAATAGATTATGGATGTTTACATTCAGAGTTTAGCACATAGTCAAATGTAAAGTCAAATCAGTCAGTGAATTCCTGTGTTTGTTGATACAGCATACAGCCATCCACAACATTTTACTTCACGGCAAGCTGCAAATAAAGGTCATCTCACCACTTCGTTAATTGATGCTGGACAACTGTTCAACAACTTGATATTTGAAATGAATATGAGCACCAGCGATCCGGACACACAGCGCCGATCTGTTTGCGAGGCCAACCATTTAAAATTGATGCTGCACATGATCATGCGTGCCTTGAAGGCCTGGGTGGAACAGAGCATGAAGTTCAGGTAGTGGCTTTCCAAGAAGTTGAATAATGTTTTATTTTGTTGGCCACTTTAATGGGTAAAGTCTGTTATGGCTTGGTCAGATGACATTGACTTGAGTAGGAGTGTAACTAAGTGGCCAGTGGACCAAAACAAGATTATGGACTCATCTTAAATATGCCCTAAAGACAGAAGATAGGCCTCCTGATGGATAATCCACAACAAACCGCTGTTACATAAAACAAAATAGCCCTGACCAACATAGAATACACATGAATAGCAACGGCGTCTTCCTGAAAAAACTTTGATATCTTTGGATGTTGCCATGCTATTCGTAGCTGGGTGAATGGAGCGCTGTTACCGCACCACTACGTGTTTATCTGGCCAGTGTCTGACCTTCGCGGGACGCTGCCTGGGGAACGTTCTGATCTGACAAGCCCTCTATAATGAATGGGCTGCTGGCTTGAGACACGGGTTTCTCTGGCATCTGACAAGTGGGCGTTGTCTCTCCCTTGACCTTTTATGGGGGGCTGGAAGTAGGTCGTTGCCTGGGTGAAATCACCTTCGCGACAATGGCTCCTTGCCAATATGCAAACTGTTCCAAGTGGAGCAATTGGAAATCTGTGGCAAAAACATGCCTTTGGTGCAGAGGTGGCGCAGTTGATTGGTGTACAGAATATCATACAAAATCATGAGATTCTTGACAATGCGCTTTACAGTTTGCTCATGACTAGAGCAATAAGCATTCCATGGATTCACTGCAAATGAGTCATTATTAATAAAGGCACACTGTATGAACTGTATGGAGTCCTTGTTAATTTTTGCAATAGAGCATCTCTCCCAGCTCAAATAGGCCTCTTTGTAGGCTGTACAGCTCTCACGGCCCAAATCAGCTTCTATTGAGCAAAAAGCATGAAAGTATCTTGCCACGCAGATCTTGGCATGTGAGTGTGCAAAGTCGCATCTCCCTGGAAAGCATAAGTAAGCAACCAGTATGACCCTCTGTCATGGGACTGGTCTTTTGGTGTCCATCTTGCCCTGAGTAATCCATCGTTCCCCTTGAAATTTTTGCTGAGTGAATCAAAACTAAAACATGCAAAGAAACTCTGAAAGTACAACAGTAGATCTAGGATCACTGATCAGATACTCTACTGTTCTTATTCATATAATTTCAATAATTGTCAAAATGCAACATTTTTGAGCTGATTTTGACAGTGTAACAATGATTTATTTTATATAATAAGATATTTTAATTAAACATAAACAGGAGACATTGTTTTGTTAAAACACTGGCCTAAATCAAGACCTGCCATATTTATAGCTCCACTTTATTTGAAACCACAAACACAGATGGTCAAAATAGTTGTTTCCATTTCAAGCACTGAGATGTAATTGCAGAGCAAATAAAAAGAAATGCAATTTCCCCTGCAGATGTTTGAAGGACTTTGTGTAAAATAATAATATTAGCCAGTAAAAACCTGATGCAGAAATGGTTATTATAATGAGATGTAGTGCAGCTTATTTAATTGTGGCCCTCTCAAATACAGCTGAGAGCGTGTGGGGGCGGTGAAGTGGCCGTGGCTCCTGCACGCTTCAACATCCATTAGTGTTTAGTATCTTCATATTCACTCCACTTCAGTATTCACTTCATTAACATTCAAAATCTTCTGTCCCATAAATGAAAAATAACTCAAAGCAAGCATGAAGGCATCAAAACAAGCTGCTGTAGTGTTGTATCTTGGTTCCAAATGGATTCACAATCTACTTTAGATTCACATATCAAAATAGAACTGGAGACTCACTTCTTATCTCTGTTGTGATAATTTATCTCCTCTCTTGTTGCTTGGCTCATCTGGTGGAACAATTGTTTCATCATTCAAGATACAGACAAAATTACTCTGTAGTGTCTCTGTTCCAGATTTCCATTCTTGGGATGTTCTGGGTCATTCTTCACTGGTTTCTGGCACTGGAGACGAAGCAGCTGTCTTCCATGATGTCAATCACCGCTCTGTGGCTCAAGAGCTTGATTCACTGACTGGACATAGCAGAATTAATGCTCATAACTACTGCCATTGACATTTATGGGTGTGTGCATGTGTGTGTGCGTGTGTGTGTGTGTAATTTTGGACTTATATGGATTTTTGAAGGCTGAAAGTGTTCCCCCCAGAATTTAATTCTCAGCAGATTGGAGAAGCCTCTGAAACAGCATTCAGACCATCATGGAACACTAAAACTCTCCATTGAAACCCAGACTAATGAAATACTTTTAGTGTCAGCAGTTCTTTAAGGCAGAGTGACCCACTGCACCTATTTTCAGACTGTTTTTATGTAGCTGTGGTCAGGGAGGAACCTCCATCATATCAGAAGTGCATGACATGACTGCCTGATGTCTGATATTTAACAAAAATATCAATCTATCATATCAATCTAACCCTGGTGTATGTGTTTGTGCATATGTGACAGTGTGTCAGTATTTAATTGCTGCAACATTCACAGAAACACTCATTATGGGAAGTATTTCTCTAGTTATCTCAGCCATTGATATGATAATCCCATGGAATGACAAAAGACTTGACCACAATGAGGCCCACTATGCTCACAACAAATACCTTCCACCATTCCCACTGGCAATATCACACACAAGTTTGAAATGATATGGCAAATCGGGGCAATCAGATCTCTCCAGTTATCTAGTTTCAGCTTTCAGGCTTTAGGCCGAAGCTGAGACTAAAAATCCAATGCAGGGGAAGAAATATTGAATTTCTTTGACCTAAGCCTCATGCCTGCTTGCTGATCTGGGACACCAAGACATTGAGTAATGTCAAGGGTGAACTCAAATCCTCTCTTTTCAATATTGCTTTATTGCTATTTACTTATGCTGTGTGTGTGTGTGTGTGTGTATGTGTATGTTTGTGTGTGCTGTGTCTGTGTTTGTGTGTGTGTGTGTGTGTGTGTGTGTGTGTGTGTGTGTGTGTGTAAGAGAGAGACTGTAAGCTGCCATATTTTCAACTGTTTGGGAGCTAAAAACATGCTTTTCTCCAAGAGGCATGGAGTCCCACAACACAAGGAATCCACTGCCATCTAGTGGAATTGAGGCACGATAACTGTATTTGATTAAAGGACAGATATGACATTTCTCAGACATCAGCAAAATCAAAATCATACCTCAGCCACAGCCTCTCCATCTAGCATGCAAACAACATATTCATCTGTATCAAAGAATTTCCATAAGAGAGATGAGCATACAGCAGATGGATCTTGTATGGCCACTAAGAAAACCTTAACAGTTGGAGTGGTTCGTCAGTGTGTGTTAATTTTGCTGTGGTGAGGCCTAATGCCTGTCATGTAAATACAACAAATATTGCAGGGAAATCCAGGAAAGGGTCATTGCTTGAATACATACATTTTTCATGTTTTAAAAGAAACTTTATTTTTAAACTCTCCTCTTTCTTTGGTGCCTGGGAATTCATACAGAAGGTAGACACCGGAGTCTTCCCATTAAATCCACCGTTAAAATTCACGTTCTCCCACTGAAACTGTTAGCCAGTAACTTTTCCTGTATCCCAGCAGTAAATACAACATCTTTGTCTTTTGTGCTGTCCTGTCTTTTCATGTCCTCACATATTTTGTTATCTGTCTCATACTTTTTAGAGAAAAATGCATGGCCATTAAAGGGCAAACCAGCACTAAATCATGTTTTTTAGCTGTAAACATGGTTATATGGTTCCTACATACGTTGTGAATATCATTAACACATGTATTCCTCTCTGCTGCAAGGCTGCTCGCCTACAACACAATGTTTACTGCAAACTAATCACGTAGAGCTTTCTGTCAGCATGTGTACAAGATGCTGTGTTAAGTTAACCAGAATAAGATCGGAAATTAAGCTACTTTGCCTTCAAAATAAAAACAAAACTCGCAACTTGAACAATAAAATTCGCCACGTTGGCTTTGAAAAGAACATTTTGTGCAAAAACAGCAATGCTGTTTTCATTTGCTTCAGATGACTCCTTAAATATATTCTTTATTTTTACTGTCATTCTTTCTTTGTATAACTGAAAATAACATTTAAACACATGGGTTTTACTTTGAAAGACGTTTACAGGAAGTCTGATTTATCATTCTGGTTGTCTTTACACTGGTGTCACTACCTGCACTGCTGTTGCCATTGGCAACACAAGCACCAGGAGACGCTGGCGGACAAACTAACCGTCAACTCCTAATTTTGCTTGGAAAACTTTGAGAGTATCGTCAGTATTTTATGTTCTTCACAGAGTAACCGTCCATATGGAGTAGTAAAAAAGGGGAAATGCCATCAAAGCGAATTAAAAGTGGCTCAGGCAACAACGCCCCTGCTGCTGGAGCTGCAGCTAGCAACAAGAGTTGGGAGACTGGTCTAACCGCAGCACTGTTTGAAGAGGTCTGTTATGCTAACTGACCACTTTTGATTGTTGGCTTAACTAGCTAACACGTTGGCTCTAAAGTTTACTCTTTTCTTACTGAAAATGACAATGGCAATACCTATATTAACACGTAACTACACACAATAGAGGTAGCTAGTGTCAGGTATTTAGCTATTTTGTGTGTGTGTGTGTGTGTGTGCGTGTGTGTGTGCGTGTGCGTGTTGCATTGTATTTCATTACTTTGCTTTGGATATTGTTGGGAGTCATAGAGTGTGTGTGTGTGTCTGTGTGTGTGTGAGAGAGAGTGAGTGTGCGTGTACTAAACCCTTCTACCCTTTCTTACTGGCTCTCTTTTTTGTACCTACACATCATCATTGTAGGGACACAGAAAACTATTGTCAGGACGCTGCAGCGCTGACCCTTGCACTCCTTACTATTGGTTGTGCTGTTGACCAAGGAGGACATTGCATCAGCTTAATGCCTAAAATGTGAATGTCAGTGACACCATCACAGGACACCATGAGGTTATTCTTTAGGTCTGTGTTGTTGACCTGGATGTGTATGCATGTGTCTGTTGTGTTCGATGGTATCTGAATGCTGTTTGCAGGACTCCTGGAGGGCCTGTGTGTCAGTGGTGGTTGGGAGCAGTCCAGAGGATGAGGAGCTGACTGGGGCTCTGGGTCTGGCTGTACAGCAGCCGCTACGCAAACTCTTCACCCTGCTTACCTGGGACAGCACACTGGCTAAGGTAATCTAAGCTTTGTCCAAGTTCAGGCTTAATATTAGCATGGTTCCTGTAATTTTTTTTGTAGCTGTGGTGGTCTGGTGTTATGTCCAGGTTTGGTTCTAGTGTAGTACTTAAACTAACTGGAAACCTCCATGATTCAACTAATGCGTATGGAATGAATAGGTATTAACACACTAACAATGAGTGGCTTTTTTTTAACTGTTACTAACTTGTGTCTCGAATAAAACAAAGAGCTTACCAAGAAACAAAGATACCGTCATCTGCAGCACTTTCCTCTCAGATTTATGTAGCTTTCACATCTTTAAAAACTTGTACGAACTGAAAACACATAAAATACATAAATACAAAACCTTGAATTTGTGTGGACATTCATCTTTACTCCATGTATCACCTACAACTGTAAGTTCAAGAGGTGTAAATACATTTTAGTATCTATAGTCTGACAATCTAAATCTCTTCATGCCTTCCTACATGTTTTTGAGTATTTCAAATACTCAAACATCTGCGCCTCTTACCTCCCAGATTTTACTTGCTGTTTTTTTGGATTTATGATTGCCCTTCATCACTACGATACATACCTTCCTTATCTGTATTTTGTCAAAGGAAAACCTTGCTCTGTCCTTTGTATTTGCAGATCCATGAACTGGGGAACCCCAAAACCAAGAAGCCCAAGGATGTCCCCATCTTCTATGAGGTGAGCTTGGGATTTCTTAAAGCTGTAAATCTACAGTATATGTAGTGTAGTAGAGAATGAATGATCAGTGTGTCAGTGTCTATGTGCCTGAATTCATCATCATGTGCAATCGTGTGTGGGTTTTTGAGTTAGTATGTGTGAAACTTTGAAGAAAATTGGTATTGGTAATAAATTAGTGTTGGTGTCATTTTTAAAAGAGTTCTAATGTCACATGGTGTATAGAGGCCTTTCCAACTTTGAAAAACTTGGAAACCTTGGGTGGGTGTTTGTGTGTGTGTGTGTGTGTGTGTGTATAGGTGATGGAGCCTGCCAAGGTGCTGCTGGATGCAGGGGAGGAGATTCCCTGTGACCTGATGGCAAAAATACTAAAGTTCCAGCTGCTAGAGATCAAAGCCAATGATCAGCAGAGGGGGGCAGCCGAACAGGTGAGTGATTTTAGTTTTGTTTTGATTTTACATTATGATCAGTTTTCAACAGAGGAAGGCAAATTAAAGGGGTCAGATTAAAGAGGTTGTTACTCAGGGCAATTTTTTGTGCAGTTTTGTGTAATTTGAGTTTCCTTTAAGGCTGAGGAGGAGAAGGCAAAAGGTAAGGTAGGTCCTCGCTCCGCCACAAAAGACAAGGGAGGGGCCAAGGCTTCGGAAGACAAGGCCAAGAAACCCCCTCCGGCTGTGGGACCTTCTAAGGAGAAAGAGACCAAGCTCAAACGCAGGGGGGAGAACGTTGAGCCGCCTAAGTTCATAGGTAACTCTTAAAATTCAACACCAATGTGTCTGGCTGATGGAGCTCAAGCTAAAACAACAATAATGTTGTCATCCTATGTGCAATAATTGCAGCAACGGCATAGGTGAATGCATAGGTTTTGATACTAGGTCTTTTGCAGTTTGACGTTTTCAAGGCTGTAGAACCCAAACATCATTATCAGATATTTGGTAGGCCGTAGACTGTATTGGTTGGAAATTCATGAAACGTAATGAGAAAACACGTAGACAAGAGGTTTGGCCAGAGGCTACCACCCACCACTACAGTATGTGTAGGGAGTGTGGGTGATTGCATGCATTACATGGGTATGTGTGTGTATGTGTGTGGATGGGAGAGGGAGGTTATACTTAATGGGATTTATTTTCTGTGTGTGTGTGTGTTTTTGTGTTTTGCACAGATGACGAGCCAGATGACGGTCCACAGCACTACATCCTGTTGCTGGGCTTCCATCAGCCCCAGCTGCTTAGTGCACTTGATGCTGTGGGTGTTCATGTAGCCAATGTCGTCAAGTTGTGTTCAGAGCACACACATGCTTCTGAGGAGCAACAGGAACCGCACACTCCTGAAGGAAGCCAGCAGAGCCAGAGAGGATTTCCAGTCATGGATGCAGGTAAAATAAAGAAACATGAGTACTAGTTGAAGTATTCTGAAGCCTGATACCCAGTATTGGTATTGGTGCACCACTATTTGAAACTGTTTTCAGATATATAGATTTCAGATATACAGTAGTAGCCATAGTAGTGGCCCCCCACCCTGTCATTTTACATATTGTGATATTTGTTGTTGTGAAAAATAATCTTCAGCCACAGACTGACAAGGCGTAGTTCATAGTCACATTGCCCATTCATTATCAGCATACATCATACTGAGCACCAAAAAAATCAGTTGGAAATCTGTAGAAAATGTGTAGGAACCCTGCATTTATACGAAGTAATATTTTTTGTACAAGCACCTCTGTCAACACCTCATAGATTCAGCAGAAGATTTTTATGTTTTCACATGAATTAAAGGTTGACTTAATTGTTTTATGGTTTAGAGGGTTAGGGTTAGGGTTAGACCCTCGGGTGCATGAAACCCATTCAAACTTCATAAAAATTGTATAATTCAGAAGTGCTAAAATTCATGGCCGTCAAATCTGGTATTTATAGATCACAGATGACTTTTTGGAGGCACAAGGTTTTCCAGTGACAGTAGTAATATTAGAGATTAACCTTTTTCACATTATGTTAAAGAATCATTTGAGCTGGCTGAACAGTCCAAGAGGCTGGAGCTCTTCTGGTCAGGTCTGGGGCCGGTGCTGGACAGCGGGCCACCTGTCTCCAAGCTCCACGATGTGGCTCGACTCAGCTACACCGTCCCAGATCCCCCACTTCCCCCACACACACAGGACCCCGAGGCTGTGGTGAGTTGGGTCTGATCGGTACGGGTTTCTGGGATCCGATGCCAACGTTGATATTAAAGGATCAGATATTACAGATTAAAAAGTTCTGAAAATATCATCAAATCAAATTGCTGCCCTAATACATTCAGTCAATGGCACACTATTTTGGCACTTGTGTGAAACTGGTCATTTTTACTTCATACTTTGTAATTAAAAAATGACATTAGGCAGTTGCTTTTTCAGTTGCTCCTTTGTTCTCTCTTTCTGTACATGCCTGTCAGTCTGTCTATTTGTTTTTTTTTCTTTCTGTTTTTACATTTTGCTTGTCTGCCAGTCTCAGTTTTTGCTTTTCCCTGTTGATTGTTGTCTTACTCTTTTTCTCTTTGTCTTTCTCCTTATCTCTCCTTCTCTTTGTTGGCTACTCAGTTGATTTCACATAGCATTTGATTAGATTTTGTGTTTGTGTGTGTACTGTATGTCCAGCTGCCGTTGGGAAGCCGTATCTTCGAGGGCGTGGCCTGTCTCATCTATGACTGTCTGGACTGGCGTAGGCAGCACCAGCACTACCTGGACAACATCAAGCTCATCAATATACCCACTGTTGTTAAGGTGGAACCTGCAGAGGTACACATGTGCACGCACGCATGCATGTCAAAATAATGACTCATTGATAAAGCATTTGTGAAATAAGCTAAAGAAATAAAGCCACTGCTACTTAATTTACCTAGACTACTGGCATGAGCTCCAAGCTGGCTTATGTTCCTTATATTCCACTAAGTAATATTACATATTACGTGCCAGGTTATGCAGAGCCCTCTCCCCATGAGTCCAGGCTCCAAGAAGAAATCAGTGCGAGAGGACACTCCACCAGGCTCCAGCCAGGGTAAAACCTTTCTCTACAGTAATCCTCCTGTAGCACTGACTGTGTGTGTGTGTGTGTGTGTGTGTGTGTGTGTGTGTATGTGTGTGTGTGTGTGTGTGTGTGTGCGTGCGTGCGTGCGTGCGTGCGTGCGTGTGTGTGTGTGAGATTTGAAGAGGAGAGGACACCCTAACCCTTGTTCTTTCCCATCCTCTCTTCTCTATGGACAGAGCCCGAGCTGCCTCCTCTCTCTACACATGTGGACATGCGTTACTATGGCAACCTATTGGACCTGATTCCCCCTGAGGCCTGCTCTGTGCCCCTCATCTTGCACTGTATGCTGGAGCAGGTCAGTGTGTGTGTGTGTGTGTGTGTGTGTGTATGTGTTACTGTGACTGCAGGTGTTTGAGCAGAACCAGGATTGTGAAGGTGTCAAATTGGTCCCTTACTACCTGTCTGTGAGGTCAACACCTTGTCTGAGGGGGTCAGCAGATAACAATGCTCCTGAGACTGCTTGACCTGTAGTAATAAATATGTCACCAATATGTTGCCAGTTGAAATGGGCAGCTCAGTTCAGATCTTCCTTTAGTCATTTTTGAAGAGTAAAGGACAGTTAATCTTAAATTATGAAATTAGTTCTCTCTTTTTTTTGTGTTATCAATAGGGTTCCCACGGGCCTTGAAAATTTGAAAAAAATAAAATAAGGCCACAAACGTTTTTGAAAATTAATGGATGGTCTTGAAAGTACTTGTATTTTTTATTCAAATATAGCCTCCAAATTCATCAATATGCTTCAGCTTTCTGGTCTTCTCTCCAACACTTCACATCCTGAAGAAAACCCCATGATGGGTATTTATTGTTTGTATAGCAGCAGTTTTAAAATGAGTTTTGACCAACGTCATGTCTTAGCCCACAACATGCCAATTTTGAGTCCTTGAATTTCACCAAACAAGAGCAAGACATTGAAAAATCCAAATTCACACGTTGGCGCCACCAAGTGGCAGCAAGAAGTAACTGTTTAAATTGTGAGGGTGGGACGGGACACTCTTGTCTGAGGCAGCCCCACTGTGTGATTTAGGCTGATAAGATGGGTGTATTTTTACATGATAATCCTGCCTAGTGTAGCCTTAATTTGCTAGTCTATTCCAAGTTTGATTCTTCTGTGTGTATGTGTGTGTGTGCAGGTGGTGATATCCACAGAGCAGCCCCTCCCTTCGTTGTCTAAAGCGGTTGAGGAGCCCAGAACCAACGCTGGTCTCTTGATGGACCATCAGCAGGCGAGCTACATGCTCCAGAGCTTCCTGCCTCTAGTCCGCACAGAACAGGAGAGGAACCACATGCTGAACAGCCTCCTGACTCTGGTACAGAATCAACAAGACAGGAAGGTATGGTGCCCACACACAAGAACACACACACTTTCAGAAGAGTACAGTATAGTACATGCTGATAGCAACAGGACAGGAAAGTATAGCGTAAAAAAAGTACTAATTCACATTCTTTGTATTTTGTGAAGTGGAAAATAGTGTGCAGTCACTCTCCCACACCCACTCACTAATTCCCCCAGACACTCAGCCAGGGGCTCACATCTGAGCATTGGTGGTTCAGTGGTAGAATTCTCGCCTGCCACGCGGGAGGCCCGGGTTCGATTCCCGGCCAATGCAAGAGATGTTTTTTGTGCAGCGGTCACTGCCTGTGAAGTGATCAGATTACAACAGGCGGGACAAGCTGCAATCCTCTGGAGCAACACACCCAATCCCTACAAGCCCCAGCGTCATGTTGACAGGCTCCTTGCAGCCGCACAAAGACTGGGGCGGGGACAGGGTCAGAGGTCGTGTGGGCGGGGGCATGGTCAAATAACGGATCCGGCACAGACGAAAGCATGTGGAATGAGGAACTTCTTTCTTCTCTTTCATGTGCTGTTTTTTGACACGTTATTAATGTTCCTAAACACAAACATTCTGTATTTAACTCAGATAAGACCCTTAACTAATACAGTCTATATTCTAAACCACAGCTAAATTATCCATACAGCCCTTCCTGCTCACTCAGCAAGACGTCAGTTTTCCATCTTGAAAGTTTTGAAGAACATGACCATAAAACATGAAACCTGTATTTTCATAATGAAGTCATCAGAATCCTTTTTTTTAATGCCTTTTGTGTTTTGAAACTTTCACATACATAGAAATTAGATTTAATACCAAATAGCTGGCATACACATACACACAATCAAGTTGTTGATATATTTCTATCTGTGTTTTTAAACATTAATTTCAATAGAAATCAGATTTTTATTCAAAATTACCGTATACTCTAATAACACAGTAGAGAATAGCTAGGATACAAATACATATAATGTCCGGCAGATGGTGCTGTAATCACAGTAGAGAATAGCTGGCATACACATACATACAGACACACATAGACACATACAAGTACTATATAAAGAAGTATATAGTATGTTTATTATTAGTATATTAGTATTAGTGTTATTATTAGAGGTTATTAGATGTAGGTCCCCATTATCAGCTTATAGGGAACATTGGTCCTGAGTGCTCACGTGATATATCTTTTTTTACATACGGCTTCTAAAGGATTTTCCGTTATAATGATAAATACTATGAGATCGAATCAGAACTCACTTAGGATAAGACATGGAAAGTGCTATACCTTGACATATCCAGTTGATGCCCATGGACGTGAGTAATCTTGGCTATGTGCCAGCACCTAGTTTGACACCCACTTCACCACAATAACATAACAGATTGCTCACATTCAATAAACAGCTGCACAGGGTATGCCTATGGATTTTGTCACTCCAGCTGTGTAGTTTTTCCGAAGTCACTGGCTTATTCCTGGATTATTAAATTTGATTATAGACGATAAAGGAATAACTATATCTCATGGATACTCAGTCTATGGCTCTGTGTTTTTAGAGGGCAAATTATTTGCTGTATTGAGGCTACAATCTAACACCTATGTCCATCCTTGAAATTAACCACAAGGGAAAAAGGCACTAAATTATATAGTAATGACTGATTTTGGTAAGCTGTACTGGTTGTAGTACAGTAGTTAAATCACTCAGGATTAAGAGATCAGTATTTCTCATTCATTATAATAGAGCGCTGTGGTGCTACTCTGGGCTCTGCTTAGTCAAACTGATGCGTGGGCGTTTAAATGGGGCATCATTTTACAAAGTAGCAGCCATTTAGGCATTAATCAAGAGCATATTACTATAGATAATAAAGTTGTCTTCACAAATGATAACCTAATTTAGCTTAAGAAGCAATGAGTCGAGTACAAGCTCACCAGATTGTAGACCATTAAAAAAAAGAAAGGTTGGCTGTATAGTTGATTTTAAAGTATTTTTTTAAAAGACAGCAGAGTCACATTTGAGGTCCCTAGTGCAATATGGGGGATGTTATGTCGTGACCCTGCCTATCAGACATGATCTGACCTCGCCCAATAACCTCCCCTGTCCCATTCTGAGGGCTGCAGTTATGGGTACTTGAGCTCCGTTTCTGCAGCTGACCCTGAAAAGAGAATTTCCCTACAGGAATCAATGTAGTATCACAGAAAAGTATTGTTGAAATGCTCACTCACTTGTCTATAGTCTTGCCTGGAGTCATAGGGAAGTAACACCATAAAATAATACACACTATAATATACACACTAGTTGTCAGAATAGCAAAGTGGTCTAAGGCCTTAGGGTCTCTGGTCTCCAAATGGAGGCTTGGGTTTGAATCCCACTCTCACAAGTAGTTATGAAACTTGTTAAGTTGTCCATTTCCTTACGATTTCAGATTTTTTGGATACCCTGTACAGCATGTATTCATTCATTTGTCCTTGTTGTATTCCCTGCCGTCTGCTGTGTTAGAAGCTAGTGGAGGAGTTTGCAGTAGAGGAGGCCCAGCAGAAGGCTGAGCGCCCCCTGGTTTTCAGACACCACGATGAGAGGACACTACGACTGAGGCAGATAACTGTGAGTTGATTTTGGACAGCTGCAAGATGATGAGGAATGCAATTAAAACAATACCCAATATACAGATTATAATGTTTACAAGTTTTGTCATGAATTTTCGGAGTATTAGATATTAGAATATTACTCATGGTTGAGACAAAGGATATTGCCTGTATTTTTGCCCAATGCAAGCGGCAATATTTTGCCACTGTATATATGTTTATATACTGTGTGTGTATGTGTGTGTGCGTGTGTTTCCCCCCTAGGTGCATCAAGGCTTTGACCCAGCAGAGGTGGAATTGTCCAAGATGAAGCTGTCTCCAGTGTGGGATCTGATCCGGTCTGCAGCTCTGCAGAGAGACAGCGACCCCAGCAGGATGGCAATCAAACAGCAGCTGCTCCACTACTGCACAGACGGTCAGAAACCAATCAAAACAAACATCACTGTACTTTTCAGAGGCACCCACCTTAGCTCCACTCTTACTTCATGGGCTTGGAAATGACATATGATTTCTCAAAGATGGTGTGTCGTGGCCGGAGGTGGAGCGTCTGTTCCGTCAGAGTGTGTTGGAGAGCGTCCCGCTGACCGGTCTGGACCAGCAGGGTCTGCTGCTGAACGCTACTGGGCCGCTGGGAACGCCGGCACCAGCACAGCAGCAGACGCCCCTCCTCATCCCCTGGGACGATCCACTGTCCTACGCCAAACAGCAGCCATGTAGCCAACAGACCAAAGGTACGTTGCATTTGTTAGGAACTGTTGCTTTGGAATAGTAGTTGAACTGTTATGAATGAGTTCTGCCTACAGCTGAGCTTGTTATGATACAATGCCATTCAAATTATATTTAGCCAGGGTCGTGACAAAGTCTTAAGACATCATATTTTATTATATTATTTATTTTTACAATATTTATTAAATTATATTATAGAAATTCAAGGCCTCAAAAGGTTTAACATACAATTAGGCTATATATAATATTTTAAGCTTTAAATTCAATTTTAGAGGTCTTTAAAATGTTGTAATTTCTTGGTGTGCTGGTCCACTAGTGGGAATTCACCCCAGTCACAAAGTCCTGTATTGTAATACATCTACAGTTTTTTTCATGTTCACGTTTGTTTCAATGGAAAAATGGGTCTATTTTATTCTAATTGGCACTAAAAAGGTCTTAAAACGTCTTAAATTTAACTTGATGAAAGTTGCAGACACCCTGCATTATTTTTCCTAGTGTGTAAATTTTAATTTAAAGTATCGCACGATAACTGCAATCATGGCACTTTGTAGCTTTGAAACTCTCATCTCACTCACTACTGCCAAAGTCTGTTTGGTCATGTATGCAAATGTACCTCTAGTACACTTCTAGTCCACTAGTCTAGTCTAGTACTGACCTTAGAAAATTGACTTAAGACTTGCTGTAACGTGAAGACCTTGTAACTGCAATTTTGTTTTTTTCACCCATAGGTCAGACATTTCTCACTGAAGACCCTCGTTGCACAGAGGTATTGTTGTTATCTTTCTCTCTTTAGATATCTTTATGTGTTTATGTGTTTTGAGCCACCCTGGCATGTCAGATGGCTTTATCTTAGATGTGGCTAATGAGCATGTGTTCCGCTTTACCTCCCAATAGTGTTACATCTGTTTTTTTCTTCAGCAGAACAATTGGAGGCTTTGTGGTCAGCTGGACTTATCTGACATCCAGAGTTGTAGGCTGAGATCTCTGTCTGACTGGCACTACACTGAACACCACGGCGCTGCCGTCTTCCCACAGGTGACCACTGCTCTTCTATTCTTAAAACTGACGTGTTTTGACATTACATCTTTGTGGTTGCTATCCATTCTTGGGAGTTGCTTTCTTTCTACTAAGTCGGAATCTTTATGCAGATGATTTGACTCTTTTTGACAGGCGCTTCATTCCCACTAAAACCTGTTTTTATTTCACTGGCATACCACTTATCCAAAAGCCATTTTATGTATGATCCCATCACAGTTTGTTATGATTTTGTTTGTCATCGTGGTTGGTTGTTATCGTCCATGTTCTGACACTCAGTGCATCTCTCCAAATGGATTTGTTGCTGGGTAATCACAGAACTTGCTAACTCACAAAAGTTGCAATGGATCTCATATAATATGCAAGAGAAGGCCAGTGTAGGGCTCAATTAAAGAACAGAGAATACAATACATACAGGCCATACAAATCGTAGTTCAGCTATAACATGAATTGTTGATGAGTTTCTTTCCAAAGGAAGATATCCACCATTGGAAAAAATTGACGCCTACTCTTACAAAATGATTGCTGGCATGAAAGCAAAACATATAATGGCTTACAGCTAGTTATGAGTCATCTGAAGACACTTCCTTACGAAATACTTCTGTTTTTGAGGATAGAATCACCCATGTTTTTAAAATATTGACCGATGGACGAAACAAAACATTTCTTAGATGTATTCATAGTGTTTTGGATTGAAACCCCTCAATTAGAGACATTTTTACAGTTTTACATGTGTACAGATGAGGCTGTCTGTATGTGTAGGTGCTCCAGTCGGCCTCAGAGGCGTACCGCTGCCTGGACACCTTCCGAGGAAGCCATGACAACATCCTCTACATCATTTGCCACAATCCCATGAGTCCTCAGCGCCAGAGCAAGGAGTTCTGGGATATGGCCCTCCACACTGACGTCGGGTTCAGGTCAGCACCTTTATTCCATGAGGTCCTCTGAGCCGAAGGAGTTCAATACAACCTTCATTTGGACTAGAGAACACAGAATGCAAGGCTGGTTTCTTAAATCAAATACACTAAATCTGGAACCACCATTAAGATGGCTGCCATGGACCTTCTGATAATGTTATCAGATATGTAGTGGTGCAGTGGTTAAAACTGAGGAAGTTGGTATCCATGGTAACTTCATCAAAATTATATATCAGCCATTTTAGGGGTACCAAAGTAAATAGAGAACATGTGTAGTGTACCCAGACTTTCAACTCTATTTTCATCCTCTGACAGGAAGTACCTGGAGCATGTGGCAGATGCCATCTCTGATTGGACAAGAGAGGAGGAAACAAAGAGAGAGGCAAAGCAGATCAGAAATCCCAGTCCTGCTGAGTCACTAAAAGGTAGCTTGTCAACATAACCCAAAAGTAGCCAGAGAGAGAGAGAAAATGAATGGAAAAGAGGTCAGAATAACTTATGCTTTGGCATTGTGAATGTGCTTTATCATCATCCCAATAAAACGTTTGTCCTGGACTAGATGACAGAGCAACAGATTCTGGAGCAGAGGAGACCACTCCTGAGCTGTCCATTAGAAAAGACTCTCTTAAAGTCAGTACAAACACACGCACACACTCTGGAAACAACCCTTTTCTCAGTTTTGCGCTGTGATTTCAATGTATTTTGTTAGGTAGAATTACATTTATTTGCATTTGGTTGGCTTGCATTTGCATGGTTTTCATTTTCAGGGCTTGATGTGCTTGCACCAACATCATTGACCACCTAAATTATGAAATGTCCTGCTAGAAGACATCATTACAATTTGCACTGACCATTGCTGGAATGATTATTTTCTTACTGGTCTCAAAGATTCAACAGTGACTAAAAGCAAACTAAAATCTGCTATGACAAGAGGATATGAACTCAGCTGCCTAATGTAACTTTCTTCACTACCTATTGTAGAAAATTCTTTACTTTTATCAGATCTATTCAGCAATGACACATTCCAGGCACTCCTGCCAAATTATTTCAATGGGTAGTATATTTCAACAGGCATGGTATTGCTGTGTTTGAAGCAGTCTGTAGATAATTGTTTTCTGCTGTATACATCAGAAAAATAGTAGGGGGCCAGTTGGAGGCCAACTGACCTACAGTTGAAGGAAGTGATAACTGTGATTTATTCTAATACTACTGTGTGCATGGCGTTCCAGGCATGGAAGCTGGAGCAGGACCGGCTGAAGGAGGAAGAGATGGCCAAGAAATCTAAGAAAGACAACACACGGGGAGGCAAGCTGCAGAAGGAGAAGGTCGGGTCAGCGGCCTCCACTAAGGACAACAAGAAAGATAATAAAGTCTCGTCTGCTGGCAAGAAGAGCAGAGGGGAGACGACAGGCAGCTTGTCCAAGAGCCCCACAGAGTCCATTACTGCCACTGCGCCCCCTGTGGAGGACAACAAGGAACTGCAGCTGGCAGAGGAGCCCTTCAATGTGAGGGCACACACAAAACCATTAACTAACAGAATTATGTGCATGTGTGAGCTTGAAAACAAGGTTAAGGTTACAAGAATTAAGGTTATGTTAAGGTTAAGGGTTGAGGTTATATAGGCATGTGCGGATGAAGTTAGGGTGAGGGGTTTGACTGTATGAATGAATGTAGTCAAAGGAAGTTCCTCACTAGTAATACAATACTGTGCATGTGTGTATGTGTGTGTGTGTGTGTGTGTGTGTGTGTGTGTGTGTGTGCGTGCGTGCGTGCGTGTGTGTGCTGTCTAGGGTTTCATAGGCTACAGCATGGACAGTAAACTGATCCAAGTGTCAGGTCGGCTCCAGTATCTTTGCCCCTCAGACGGAGGTCACATCACTGTGGAGAATGTCAGCTATGTCGAAGGTATGCACTCTGCTTAGGCCGCAGAAAACTATCCAGCTTTCTATGTTCTTTTAATGCACAACAAAAGTGCATGCATCATTCTGCGAGATGTAAAGAAAAAAAAAAAGTCTGACTCTGGAAACGTCCCTGGAGTTCAGTGAGCAGCTTGGTAACTGTCACTTGTTGAAAAATAATCTGTTTGTTTCCTCACAACAGGAATTTTCTGCTATGTGATTGGTTGCTACAGACCAAAAAAGCATTTTTAAAGAGAGTAAGACATTGCCATTGCAGTCCTTCTTAAGCTTGTCTGACAGGAGAAGCTAACAATCAGCCTACATGCTGTGAAATCACTACAGAGAGCCCACATTATGAGTGATTTTGTTGTGAATAGACACATTTTGCTCTCTTTACCTCTCAGCAGCCACAACTTTTGCCTATAAGAAAGAATTCTCTGTGGTGCAGAAGCATTCCCTTTCTGTTCTGTGTGAAACTGTGGCTGTAATTGAGGCTTTTTGTGAAAGCAATGTGAAGCTCAACTACTATGTACTGACATCTACTGGTGGTAGCAGGCATTTTGGGTGATTTTCTGCAAATCAAAATTGTGCTATTTTCCCTCCAGGTTCCAGTCTGATGAAAGTGGGTGTGAGGAAGGACGGGCATCACTTCTACACACACATCAACCATGTTGTTGTTGAGCCATTGAAAACTCCTCCTCAGCCTCCAGACAAAGAAACCAAAGACCAAACTAAAGATGTTAAAGATTCTAAAGATGGCAATTATTCTAAAGAACTGAAGGACCCCAAGCACCGCCCAGACTCTGGAGAGATAACAGGTGGCAACATGAGTGTCTGTGTAGAATTTTAAGCGTTTTGTTATGTGTAGTTGTAAAGGAATTTCACTGTAAAATAGTAAATAATAATAATGATTATAATGAACCAAGATTACCTGTGTGTGTGTGTGTGTGTGTGTGTGTGTCCATGTCCATGTCCATGTCAGGGGAGAAGCCTGTGGAGACTGAGATAGTGAAACATGGCTCCTTCACAGCAGTGCTGGACAACGGAGTCCATCTCTCTTACAGTTGCTACGGACCCACCGGACAATACACAGGTGTCACACATATTTGCATCACAAAAAATTACACTTTTTCATATTTTTTAAATTTCATTTTTATGTAAATATTTCAAGCATTTGCCTTTAAGCTAATTAACTGTCATTTTAAAGTAACCATTCAAGAATTTCAGTGCATTTCAGTGCTCCAAATATTCCCATTCTCCAAACACCTTACATGTTACTTTGGAGTTTGAAGGTTGGATTTTCTTAACATAGCAGTCAATGAGTGATGTTTCCGTGTGGTGATGTCCCAGTGAGTCCCCAGGTGCTGGAGGGAGGGGTTCCAGAGACCATCAGTGTTTCTCCGCCCCCTGTCCCCCTCCCTGTGTCCTCCCCCACCCACTGCTCCAAGGGACCAGACCAGGCTTCATCTCCCTCCAAGACCCAGAGCCCAGCCAGCCAAACCAGGCCTCAGGAGTCCCAGGTCTCTCTCACACACACACACACACACACACACACACACACACACACACACACACACACACAGTACACATACAACATATACAAGTGTGGACATACACCAAAGCATACATGTGCAGTCACACAGAAACAAGCACATGTGTACACCAGTGTGAGAATGCACACACACAGCTGTGTGAAGTTGTGAGTTGCAGTTAAACCACAATATGGTATTCTGAGAATCATCTTGGGCCAAAATTATCTGTAGTTTTGTGCTTGTCTTACTCAATGTAAAATTAATTAATGTTCATAGTGTACTGCTTATGTGTGTGTGTGTGTGTGTGTGTGTGTGTGTGTGTGTGTGTGTGTAGTCCAAGGTGTGTGAAGTCCAGCCAGTGTTGCCAACCTGTACATTCGACAGTCTCAACCTGTCTGTCCCCAACGGCCTACTGCTGCAATTCCTCATAGAAGATACACATGGTCAGTGATGTGCATACACACACACCCCACACACGCACACACACACACACACACACACACACACACACACACACACACACACACACACACACACAACACACACAGACACACAGGCATGTGTGTTTTTCTGCCTCGATCTATCAGGATCAAATGTCCTCTGAAGTGATGACATTCTGGATGTAGTTAATGGAATGTCCTCACAGTATAGTTGTAGAAAACTGCTTATACATGTGCTGTATATGTGTGTGCATGTGTGTGTGTCCAGGTGTGTCCTCAGAGGAGCAGAGTATGTTGGTGAGACAGAGCTTCCCTCTGCATGGTGGGGGGATTGCAGCGGGGCTCCAGGACCCCTCCCTCTCCAGAGAGCTGTCCCGCATTGTCACCAGCCAGGGAGCTGTGGTCCGATACATGAGAGATGGGTCCACAGAGGTATACACACACACACACACACACACACACAGACTAAAATGGCCTACTTTCAAAGTGAGCAATTCCACTTTATTGGATCCACAGAAATACATAAGCACACATAAACCAGAAGATACCCAAAACATTACAAAGTTTGAATGTAATTGATAGGTAAACATCTTTGGGCCATCGTCAAATACCATTGTACTAATACTCGGTTCTTTATGTATGTGGCCTTCATTGGTACCGACTTACAAGTTTTAAATCCTGGTGTAGGGCCGATACTCATTACTGGCTTTGGTATCTGTGTACCACTATTGCATGCAGATACATACACTATATGCACACAGACATGCATAAAAATGTGCAACATCACACAGTGACACACAGTAATACACACACACAACCACACAAATCATTAACTGTATCTGTGTGTAGGTGCTGTTTGCAGATGGCTCGGTCAGTTTCAGCCAGGATTCTGGTCCAGTGTGGGTGCCTGATTCTGAGGTTGAAGAAGAAAACACCCCCCCACCAGAACGTAAAGAAGCCCAGGACAACAAGAAAGGTTAGACTGCAGTACCGTAGAATACAATGCAATGTTCCCCCCACTACTGAATGAGCACAGTGGGTCTCCCCATGCAGCTAATAGGATTTTTTTTTTTTATTAATTATCGATTTACTTAATGTACATGTCATAAAACTGGGTGGTAAACTAGGTTATAGCTATGGAGATTATTTTGCTCCATTATTATGTCACAATTTCCCTCCAACTTTCTAGAACTGCATTTTGTGGTCACAATCACCCTGAATCTTGTAGAGATCACTACTGTCCCAAATGCAGAAGAACTCCATTTTGAGGTCACAACCACCCTGAACCTTATAGAACTCCATTGTGAGATCACTACTGTCCCAAACTTACTGGAACTCCATTTTGAGATCACAATTACCCTGAACCTTGTTGAACTCCATTGTGAGATCACTGCTGTCCCAAACAAAGAACTCAATTTTGAGGTCACAATCACCCTGAATCTTGTTGATCTCCATTGTGAGATCACTACTGTCCCAAACATAGAACTCAATTTTGAGATCACAATCACCCTGAATCTTGTTGATCTCCATTGTGAGATCACTACTGTCCCAAATAAAGTAGAACTCCATTTTGAGGTCACAATCACGCTGAACCTTATACAACTCCATTGTGAGATCACTACTGTTCCAAGCACATGAGAACTTCATTTTGAGGTCACAACTGTCCAGAACCTTCTATAACTCCTTTATGAGGCTCTCAACATTTCAGAGCTCCTTTAAGAGGTCACAATCATCCCAAACATCCTGGAACTCAATTAACAGGTCACAATCATATATTCTATTTCTGTGTATGTATGCATGTATGTATATGTATATGTGTGTCTGTCTGTCTGTACAGGGAAGAGCTCCAAGAAGGATGCTGAGCCAGAGTTTGTCCCCACCCCTCAGAGAGGATGCTGGTTAACCACAACGCCCTCTGGAGCTCGTATCTCCACTGTGGGCAACACACACAAACACATTCCCATCGCCCCTGTGCTCGCCTTCCACGCTACAGACCCCTTCACCCAGGCTGTGAGTTTGTCTCAAACCTAAGCTAGACTTGAAAATGAGGCTTGCAAGTAATAAAGAAAATGTTGGCTGCTGTGAGGAGGAAATAAAAATGAAACATCACAGACTCCTTGTTCTGTTCAGCCTGATTGGTCCAGCTTAGGGAGCATTTGCAATTTATGAAAGGGGTCCATGAAGAAAATTGGATTCTTGTCTTGTCATGTCATTTTTTTATTTAGGCCATGGGATGGTCATCTGTAATAAAGGTGCTACATGTAGCATTTTAGCATCAACAAATCATTACCACTGCGACCCTCTACACTACTTCTACATCATGTCACTGGGTTGGAAATCTGCTGCATTGCTTAGGAAGAGGGAGCTGTTCTTCCAGCACTAACAGAGCTAAAGCTTTCAGAGTTTCTTGCAATGGCAGATGGTGGAAGGAGTGAGGAAAAATCACTTCCAACATGTTTATCCTCTTCAGTAAAGTGAAAGAGAAAACAAACGCAAGCGATGCCAGGAAGGGGGAGGGGCAGGTAGCAACATTTTCTAGAAGCAATAGATTTTATGGGAAATGTAGTCTTAATTTGATAAAAAATAATAATTTATTAAAAAGATGATGTTTTTCATTGTCTGAGGTTTTTCAAAGTGTAGAATAGATTAAATTTGGTGTTTTCAAAAAATGAAACAGTACGTCCCATTCAGAATTCACTGAAATAATTGCCCACCTTATATCATTCAAAGTAACCTTCCTAGCTTGGTCTGTGTCAGGTGATGCTGAGCCGGGAGGACCGGGTGGTTTCTGTCCAGAATACGGACGGATCTCTGACCATAGAACACACAGACGGAACCAGGATCACTAGCCTCTACCAGGACAGACCGCCACACACGGCGCCACATACACTGCTACACACAGGTGACCAGCACGCACAGGAAACAGACAGACACACATGCATACACACACTGCTAAACTTTCACACTGCTAGTCAAATCAACATACACTCGCATATGTATTTATGTAGACACATAAAACACATGAGCATACACACACACACACACACATTTTCCAACTTTTGAATCTGACCTGAGTGTTTGTTACTTTTCCAGGGGAGAGGCCTGAGAGTGTGTGCGTCAAATCAAGTACTGAATGTGTGTGCGGCCACACTGAGTGTGTGTGTGTCACACGCTGTGCTCAGAGTGTGTGTGAGAGTGTGTTTTCCAGGCCACACACCCCGAGTGTGTGTGTCACCGGAGAGGAGTATGGCAGGGACAGTGCTGGGAACGCATGTGGCGAGGAGGGCACCAGACATGCGTGTACAAAGCTGAGTGTGTGTGAGAACAGTGAGGAAAGGGAGTGTGCTAATGGTAGCGTGTGCAAGAATGGTGAGCAGAGTGTGTTTGCCGAAGAGAGTGTGGGTGAGAATAGTAAGGGGAGGGCATGTGAGAGCGGTAAGGCGAGTGTGTGTGCCAAAGAGCGGGTGCTGTTGGTGGAGAAGGAGGGCTGTGCCACGGTGGTGATGTATCCAGAGCAACACACCACTCATGTCTTTTTGGCAGACGGCACTGTTGTCACAGGAAACAGCCATGGAGCCTATCAGGTGGGTGGTTGAAATATATATAAAAGGAGATTCAAATTGGAGAACACATTCACAAGGAAAAGTGATGAAAAATAAAAATAAAATAATAAAAGAAATAACTTTACCAACACCAATAGTCATCAGTGGCAGCCTTCTTGGCTGATTTCTCCATATTTGCAGTGTGCAGTTTTGCTTCCACTGAATACAAGCACTGGTATGTTTGTGTGTGTATGTGTATGTCCCAGGTGTTCCCCTCCAGTGTGGGCCTTCTGCAGATCCAAGGTGATGGGAGGTGTGTGTACTCGTCTGACCCCCCGATGACCCCCAGCCCAGAGAGTGGCAGCCCCAGCAGCCAACCAGGAAGCTACATCATGAGTCACACAGACAAGGTGGCCTGTGATGTTACCGACCCTGACGGGAACCACTTCCAGGTCAGTTGCAAGTTGTGTCAGTATTTGTAGAGGTAAACAACTCATTCACTGGCATGGGACAGTGTTGTGATAGGCTGTCTTGTAAATGTGATGTAGTTAGGAAAAGTAATCTCACTGTAAATAAGCATCAATGTCAAAATCTAATCTCAGGTGATAAATAGATCACACCTGACAAAGGGATAACACCTTCTCCCACTCAACAAGTTAATCTACCTGTCTGAGTTAATAGTGGTAGTAGCTTTGTGTGTGTTTGTGTGTGTTGCAGGTGATGGAAGATGGGCAGGTATCAGCATTTATCTCCAGCCCTGCTGGGAGCAACTGGGAACAAGAGGAGGAGGATCAAGAGGAGGAAGATGGAGAAATGGGCAGGCTTCACGTAAAACATAGAGAACATTGTCCCAGGTGGGCTTCCGTACATGCCTTAGGGTGATATTCCACAGATGTATTAATGGTCAGCTACCAACAATGGCCACTCTGGGGACTTGTAGTCATCAGTATTCACTTACTTTTGTTTTGGCAATATAGAAACACTGGAAAGGCAAAGCCACAGTCTATCTAGTATTAATAGACATAATAGTCGGAGTGATGAGTGGGTGACTAGTCTTTCTCTTTTTTTTACAATGGAAGCAGTCTAAAAATAATACTTCATAGTAATGAAATCTGTTAAATGTCATACTTTGGAAAGAAGTCATTTTGTCTGTTGCAATTATCAGTAATGAGAATTGACTAAATGCTGGTGATGACTGGGAAACGAGACAGTGATTTCAGAGGAGCCAGAGCAGCCATGTATTAATGGTTAACTATTCATGAAATCTACTAGTGATATACACACTAAAAGATGAGTACCAAAGTACCAAAGTAAAAAAAAATTATTACAATGAATAAAAAGAATTGCCAAAAGCACAAAGCCAGTAGTGGTGTGGCAGTGTTAAAACATACTGCTATTATAGATAGAGACTTTAAGCTTGAAAACAATGTGTTCCAGGCTCTTTCTGGTGCATGGGGATGGTTCAGGTACTGAACTGCTGAGCTCTCAGACTGTTGAGGAGCTGCTCTACCAGGCCTACTCTGACCCTACCATAGCACTGCTGAAGGAGCCGCTGCCAGACACACAAGGTACACTCTTCAATATCTTATATCTAACTAGGGGTAGAATGGTACGTGTCAAAAAAACAATCCATTCAGTATGCAACCCTCTGGGACGTACGAGGGAAGTGATTACATTTGATTCATTCATGTTAGTGATTTGAGAACTACACGGTAGAGACCCATTCCTTGACACATAAAAACTACAGATAGACTAAAGCAAATAATAAATTACTTGCCATTCAAGATGTGCTCACAATTTTGTGAGTAGGCTGGATGTTCGCAACACATTGAATGAGTGTACTTTAAATCACTTGCTGGCATTGCCATCTTATATTCATAACTGGTGAAATTGCAATGTATCGTGGGCATTAACCATATCAAAAATAAAAACTTTGCAAGTTGTAAAATAAACTAAGAAGGCTGTATGCAGCCAATTTGACAGCTAATGTTAGCAGCCTAGGCAAGATATCTACCTTACTTCAGGAGCTAAACTCAAAAATGCTATCTCAATCTCAAGAAAGTTATGTGAATTTTTGTTAACGGATAAGCATTTTGGCATGCGTGTGTGTGCGTGTGTCCCAGGTGAGTTTGGCATTACCATCCTAAAGCCCAGCCACCAGAGTGTGTGGTCCCAATGGTTGCTAGGGAAACAGAACCCCGACATCATCCCCACCAACCTCAGGAACCGCAGCTGGCACGACTTCCCTCGAGTAGAGGTAGGTACACACACACATACACACACACACTCTCATACACACACTCATACACATACACACACACACATGCACACACACACACACACCTGCCTCCCTCAGTGTCTCTCCCTATTTCAGAAGAAGACAGCAGGTCCTCCGTTTGGTTCTGACCTGGGACTGGGTCTGACTCTGAGAGAGAGGTCCGCTGGTTCCCTGGCTCAGCGTCAGCCCGTCCACAGCTGTCCTGAGGCCCTGGAGCTCAGAGAACTGAGGCAGCACCGACCCGTCACCACACAGCGCAGGAACACTCTAGACACACGACTGAAGGTAAAACACACACATTTCTGTGGACACATGACTCACTGAGTCATTTTATTGTTTTCTTATCATTTCTTTTGTTACAGAGGTGGTTGGGCGGTGATTTTGGATCTGTTCCCCCAGCCGTCCTTGTTTTGGTGCCAGTTTTTGGTTCTAGTTCTTGTTGGTGTGCTAAAACTATTTCTTTTTGGATAGTTTTGCTAATATAGTTATGATAAAAGCACTAATTGTATAAAATGGCACCATATCTCTTTTTGGTTTAGAGCAAAATAGGAGTGAAAGTTATATTTTCTTTACTTCACATATGAACTAAAATGTAATTTTACATATGAGTTGTAATGCAATATATTTGTTGACAAGTTACACATTGTCTACACCATTCTCTTTGCAACGCTACATTCACTGTTTTATAACTTGTGTTTTAGTTGAATGTTTTCTAAAATTCTTTATTGTATTTTTCAATAAATGAGTGAGGAGCTCCATGTAGGAAAATTAAAATGCCCTTTGTGTTTTATTAGAGTTTATGACAAAAGTTGTAGAGGAGAGATTTTTTTTTTAATGAGACACTTTTCACACAGCGGTTCACCTCTATTGCCCACATCATATGCCTCCTACTTCCTACTCCCTGTTCAGTGTATTAAAACTACATACAGTATTACAGAAGAGGATGATATTAGAGAGGAATCAATTAAATTAGATTGGATGAGATACAGTTATTCAATCTTAATCCCCAAATTCAATTATTTCACCATTTCACATTGCCCTGAGATTTAACATATTGCCTGTGAAATCTGGCTTTGACATTAGGAATACATGGAGAGCTTGTTGCAGAGGGAGCAGCTATCAGAGGAGATGAAGGTTAAAGACCCTCGCAGCGACGAGGAGAGAGTCCATGCTAGTGACCTGCTCAAACTGGTCCTGGTCAGCACACACACACGCACACACACACACACACAGACACATATACACAGATAAGGTATATACTAGTAAGGTAGTAATATAAATAATAAGTAATAGACTGACATATGTTTTAGTCTCTTCCAGAGGCAGAGCGCCCAGGTCACACTGACAAGAGGATTTCAGGTGGGTGACTGCTTGCAAGAGTGTTGGCTAAAATATTTTTGGAAAACTGCATTTCTGCTGTGTATATGTATATGTTTACCTATTAATATAGCTGTCACATAGTATGTATTTGATTCTTAATGTACCCACAAGGAGCCATGTCATTTTTGAAAATCTGAGGTGGAGACGTATGGTAAGGCTTGGGTCAGACATTTAGTAGTTTGTGTGTGTGTGTGTGTGTGTGTGTGTGTGTTTGTGTCTGTGTGTGTGTGTGTGTGTGTGTGTGTGTGTGTGCGTGCCTGTGTGTGTGTGTGTGTGTGTGTGTGTGTGTGTGTTCACAGGGGACATAGCCAGTCTGTACAGCCAAGTGATGGGAGCCCCAGTTGAGCAGTCAGATGCTTCAGAAGACACACCCAGAGGAGCTGGTGACAGGTGGGAGAGATCACACTGGCATGCATGTATGAACGACTGAATGATTAAATAAATAGATAAATGGATGTAATGTATTGCAACACTGCCTACAGTTACATCACCAACAATTGTAAAACTAAGAATGATACAATAATTTTGCAACTTCCTCTCCTCTCCTCTCCTTTCTAGTTTTAGTAATGTAAAGGAGTCACAGTGGACCAAAAGAATTGCACAACACAGGTAAACTTTTTGCCTATTTCTCCCACTATTTTTTATTTTTGCACCAGCTCAACTGTTCAATAATTTTCACATTGTTGTGTGGATGTGTGTGTGCGTTGCAGACAGGAGCTGTGTGAGGAGAAGGCTTATAGAGAGGCTCAGAGGAAGAGGATCGTTGTTCCTTATTTCCACCCAGAAAACGCACTGTTACACCAGGTATGTGTACACCTGGATATACATTCAAAATAAAACTGCTCATCACCAATAGGGAGGAAAGGGAGAAAGCTAGCATATAAGCTATATTTGGTGTATTAGTTTTAGCCAATCTCTTGCAAACTGTATACTATATTATGATAAAAGCCTTAATTCTAAACATTGCATATATATTTATATTTTTGAAAAATGATAAATGTAATGGATTTTATTGACATCTCTCTAGTGGTGGCTTGCTGAGAAACAAAGCAATTTTTAGCTATGGTGATTCACTATTGCTGAGTGAATATACAGTAAGGTACACACCGCTGTGTGGTGCCTGTTTTCCAGAGTCAGCTCCACCACCAAACACCAGACATGAGGAGTCTGTCCATGGATCTCCCTCCAATCCCCAAGAGAGACGATGCCGAGGCCTTCCTGAAAGACGCCCCACAAGAGAACAGTAAATGAAGGAATCACAGGCATATTGATACCAGGCTCAAATTAATTTTAAAAAGTGCCCAGTTAGGATTATGTATAAAACAAGTGAGACTGAATTGAATTGAATTTTTTAAAACACCAAAATCCCAATTTTAATGCTAGAGCAATGTGCTGCAGTGCTCGATTAAAGTGGCAATTCCAGATTCAATAACATACATATCATGTTATATATGTGTGTGTGTGTGTGTGTGTGTGTCCCTGTAGCCCAGCGACCCCTGAACCCGACGCCCTCTCATGCAGCAAGGTAATTAAATTAAGAGGATGTTGTCAATGGTGGCTTGATATCCGATATGTTTCTTTGCACTCACAGTAAAGACGTCTCCTTTATTGGACCAGAATTGTAGTCAGAATGAATGGGAATGAGTGAGCCTAACATAAAAATCTGATGTCCAAGTGGAAAATTTTAACATAATGTAATTAGCTCATTACTCAGCAATGCATTTTAGCATAAATTCCCAATTCCCAATTTAGTATAAATTCCCAATGTTAATCTCCCATATCAAACAGTCGAACATGCAGATCCCTTGACTTTGTTTACATTTACTGCTGTGACGCTGCTCGACCTCTCCTGGTATTGTGCTCTTAGTCATGCAGCAGGAAGTGATGCGATGCCTGTAGGGAGACCCACCAACCCCACGCCTCAGACTGCAGGTTTGTCTCACACCTTACCGTACCTCACCTTCCTCTGTTAGTTAATACAGAAATTATTCCCCCCTGTCCCGTGACCTCACTAAATGCCAGAGGCCGGCAGAGATAAGCTTAAATCACTATTTTCAGATTAACCTATTCAGAGGAGCATGCACAGGAGCACACAGCCATGGAACAGTGTAATCAATCAGCAATTCCACTGAACTATCACAGGGACACTTTGAGGGCAGAGCCTGAGTTCTATTTAAAGCATCACCAGACAAGCAAATATAATAAACCACTGCCATTTATCTTGATGGTATTGGCACAAAGACATATTGACTATTGACAATACATACTTTTCATATTTGTAGACTTTGCTTATGGATCATATACCTAACAGTGGAGCTCAGACTTGTGGCAGAAATCATAACAAATGTTCTCTTTGTGCTTGCTGCTGATGAGGTCGCTCAAAGACAGCTGTAGTTACCCTCGCAGTTCATCCTTTTGTTGGATTTTCTCTTTTTCTGTTGTTAATTCATCAGACTTAATGTGCTTAGTGCTTTGTGTGTGTTAGTCTATCTGTCATGTGCATATGTGTTTATATGTTGTATGTGTGTGTGTGTATGTGTGCCTATGCCAGGTGACAGCAGTCTGAGGGGCTCATCTGGCCAGTGTAAGTCAGTCCAGCTGGATGTGACTGGAAACCCCAGGAGGACTAAAGTCACTCTACCAACCTCCATCCTCAGATCCAAACCCTGCAGCGAACCCAATCAACAGGTACTCACACACACACACACACACACACACACACATCCATAGAGGACATACTAGTCGCCCCAGCGTTAAAACAAGGTAAAATATGTTTTCATTAAATTGAGACAGAACATTTTTAGCTATCATGTATTTCATGTATTTCATTTGATGGATCAATAAATCCATTAATAGAAATAAACTATCTTTACATTTAACTAACTTATTGCCTAATGAATAAATACTAAAAATAAAAAAAATTGCCATCGGAATGCAGCTTTTAAAATTGAACAAATAGAATGGGTCTATAAGCTGTCATGAAAACATGATTCATGTTTTCAACGTAACCACGTTACAAAGCGCATAGGATACAGTCACAATTATGGAAATGTAGTATTTCTTTAACCCAATGATTCTGATTAAAATTGCTAAAGCCATGTCCTATATGACCTGTTAATCAAAGGGAAATATTTTAATCAGAACTGTTGTCATAGTTAACATACCCCAACAGCTGAACCCTCAGTGAAATGTGTTTTAATGCAACTGAAAAAAAAACAAAAAAAAACAACACTTTTAAACTGTATGCACTAAGTGTACTTAAGACAATAAAGAGGAAAACGGGACATAAAACCCTGAAATAACATTTAGATCAGCTGTAAAACTGTGCACTTTTGACTTATTGTCAGACTCTGTCTGCACCCTGTTTTCCAGTTCCTGTCAGTGGAGGAGCCGGTGAGGAGGAAGTGTCGAACAATTTCTCTGATTGATCCCAATTCCATAGCCAGGGGTTTCCAGCTCCTCCCGTCCAGCGTTGACTTTGGGACGCTCAGGGAGGGCGCCTTGTACGCCGTTACCGTGGTGATGAAGAACGTGGGCGTTGACACCTGCAGGTGAGACACGAGATAATGGATGGATGGATGGATCAGGGGGAAAGGACCCTGAGTATTGATAAGTGCCTCAAAAACTGGAATTAGGGGTGCAAAACTGCAGTTTAGTGATGTTGAAATTATTTTTATCTATGAATTGCATCAGAAAAAATAGGTCAGAGGATGCCATTTGACTGCATGAACACACACACATGTGACAACGTTGGTGTGAAATTTTCCTTTAAGAGGTCAGAAAAAAACCAGCACAGCGGGTGCTCATGTGGGTCACCTCAGAGTTTGAAGGGAAAACATTGACCTGTAACTATTTGTATCTCTTCCATCAGGTTCAGTGTGAAGCAGCCTCCTCCTGCTACAGGCCTCCGAGTCGTCTACAACCCCGGGCCTGTAAGTTCCCATCTGGTCATCATCAGTGGAATTTGTACCACAATACATGTATGTGATGTACAGTCTGTCTGTTTGTGTGTGTGGCCTCAGGTGGCGGCAGGTTTGCAGGTTGAGTTGCAGGTTCAGCTGTTCGCCATGTCTGTAGTCCAAGAGGGAGAGGTAGAGCCAAAGAACTACATCTCCCAGCACATTCCCATCCTCACTGAGACTGACATCCTCTACCTCCCTGTCACCGCTAATATCCTTTATACACTTTAAGAGAGTTCATTTTGGTAGAAACATTTTTGCTTGTTAGCATGCATGCCAATATTGGTTTTCAAGAACAATTCATCCTCAACATTATCTCTCTGGAGAAGTGCTGTGGCAGCCAGCATTCAGCCAACAGGCAAACTAAACATATTTCTTGAAATTGTGACCATAGACGCAGAACTGAATAATATTATCTGTATCGACTTTGCTGCGTTTGCATTAGAAGTATGATTTTAAGGTTTTCAGGAAAAAAAAAAGATCATTGATTATGACTGCAGGTCCCCAGAGCAGCTCATGTTGGAGGTTTACTGCTCCTGAACTGAGGTGTGCATTCTAAAAAGTGAAAAAGGCTTTAAAGACTTGTCACTGTGTTGTTGGTTTACCTTCGAGCTAATAGTCTGTCTTTGTTCTCTAAACCCGGTCAGGGTTCAACAGTAATTGTATCCCAATAATAATTGTGTTAAAGCCATGTAGTAATTGTGTTAAAGCCAGTGACTGAGTAGTAAACTAGTCAGTCACTGTCCTGGTCAGGTCGGCACTAAGCAGGCCTGACATCAAACATGACAGCAAACATTTTGCTTGCATTGGCTCTACAAAATATTAATGTGTTACTGTGAAATTCAATTTCACCATGTCTTAATGTATTTTGGCTCACATTCCAGTCCTCTTATCATATTCTCAGAAAATATACAACCACTGCCTAGATTTCAGACAGGCTTATACAGTTGGTGACAGAATAAAGATGCTGAAATTTATTGAGAGGAAAGAAACATTTAATTAATAATGACTGATAATGATGAAGATGATTAGCTAGAACAAAAAGACAGTTTTCTGTTTGCGGAGAAAATAAGTTTCTGCAAGGCCATTAGATTTCTGACCTACTGGCTGGAAAAAGATCATGTTAGACGTTGGCCCTTGACCTGAATCATCTCACCCATCCTTCCTGAGACATTCTATGACATTTGGCTGAAGGACCACAGCAATACACACAACAAGAAAGGCTCCAGGGTGCGTCACCTGTCCTCCACCCCACCAGTGAAACGGGGAGTGGTGCTGCCCCACAGACGACCCCCTCCTCTCACCACTCCAGCAAACATAGGTTGGTATCTTCCTACGCCAAAAAATTAAACTCAAAAGCTACATCTCTGGATATATGTAGTAGAAAGAGAGGCTTTATGTCACTGAGACATTTTTTTTTTTTTTAATTTCAGAGGGACATCCCAATCCCACCAGTAGTCTCTGAGGAATAAACCTCACCCATCTTGAATCACATTTCACATCATCATCCCAGTCCCTGCTATTTGTTCCTCAAAAAATAAATATTCTTAAGGATATGATTTCTTACACTTCGTCACCAAATAAAATCTCTTTATCCAATTTGTGTGTGTGTCTGTGTGTGTGTTTTAACACAAGGCCTCCTTTGGACTGCATCAGCTGCTAGAGAATGAAGCAGATTAGCACGCAGACTTTTAAACAAGACATCTTAATTGATACCAACAGCTGTGCTCATTTCAATTAGCTAATTTGGCAAGAATCAGATGTTAGTTTCCTTGCTGCACATCTGATCCTCACTGTGAGAGTTATGGTGATAGGCAGAGCCACCTACTAAAGGCAGAGATAATAATTTGATGCTCCTTTTATTCTCGTGTTATTGTTTTCTTGTAGAGATAATAAAAACTTGATAAATTATGAATAATGTGCTACTTTATTAAACCATATATGTTGGGGAGTTGTTTTTGCTTGCCCCCTCCAAAGGGAGATCAAAATACTAGTGAGTTACCGATTGTCTGTAAAGCTGCCACTGCCAGGCCCTAAGGGTTTTGCTTCAGGACACTATGACGACAACACGGTATTGGTCCCGATTTCGTTTGGTTTAAAAGTGGTTTCTCTCATCAGTGTCACTCTGCTACCTAAAAATGTCCTCCTTCGAGCCGGATTTGAACCAGCGACCTAAGGATTTCAGCATCCAGCTCCTACAGTCCTCCGCTCTACCAACTGAGCTATCGAAGGTTCAGGAGAGCGCAGGTAACGAAGAGTAGCCTATACATTTTCCACCAATGTAGTCCGTTGACGTTTATGAAAAATTATTTTGAGCAGATTTTCATTGTCACTGGTATTGCTTTATGTGTGCGTGCCTCTGTGGGAGATCCTTGCGCCTGTGCATGCGCGCAGGTGGCGGACCGTGGTGGTGGTGGTATGTGACGTCAGCGGAGACACAACGCAAGGTGCAACCGTGACCTGCACGGGACGAAATAAAGTTGTTGTCTTCTCAACTCAAATGAAAATCTTTCTGGACTAGCCTTTTGCGTCGCGATGCCTCGTGTTTATCCTCCTCGTTTGCGCGAATACCTTAAATGAATGACCGATAGTGCTTGTGTGTGTTTTTTTTATTTATTTTTTTATTCCTGCAGCCTCTCGAGCTCACGAGCGTCTTCCATCCGTCATCTGTGCAGCTGGTGAAAGCGTTGGCTCTCGCTCACACGCGCGCGCGCACATACACATATACACACGCTCGGGCATCACGAGAAGGACCGACAGCAGCTGAAAAACGGTTTGGCAAGGCGGGCAACGGGCTTTGACGGTTGGTGTTTTGTCAAGATTTGCCTTTGAGGTGAAGGATGGAGCGGCTGAAGGAGAAACACCGAGCGGGTTGAGAGAGAGAGAGAGAGTCAGCGGAGGAGAGAGAGAGAGGGAGAGAGGGCGACCGTTGAATTCGGAGTAGATGATGCTTATTTGCCGCAGGCCCCGCCATCGTGAAATAGGATACCGACTTGCGGCGGATGGGGTGACCGAGCCTGCTGCTCCGCCGGGGAGGTCCCTGCCTTCGGCCGTTACCGGGGTAGGAACTGCCCGTGCCCGGTTCTAAGGAAGGGAGGGAGGAACGAAGGAAAGGAAAGAGGGAAAATGCAGACGGAAGAGGAGACGGCGACCGCAGAAGAGCCCATTTTGGAGGAAGGGGCAGGGAGAGAGCAGGTAAGGAAGGAAATTGACTAGTTCTTTCTCTCACCTTCTCCTCCTCCCCCTCCGCGCGCACACGCGCGTGCGTGTATTTGTGTGTAAATAGAAAGGGTCTTGAAGTTGCGCAGATTTTGCCCCTCCAAGAACCACCTTCTTGCTCTCATGTCATAGCTCACGGGACTTAGGGAGTTATTCATTGGTCTTTCCCATAAACAACTAGTCATTTCTACACCATGCACCACATATGCCTCCTCTTTGCCGTTTACTATCAAAACAGGGCATGACGGTGTTAATGTGAAGGATTTGTCACATTTCCCACAGCCTTTGGTGCTTTCTACAATGGGAAGGACACGGGACAGGACCTTGGCCTTGAAGTGAATGGTGATGATGCTGTGGTTTAGGAGAGGGGAGGGTAGTGCTGAACTGTTATAATGTGCCTCTATGTGAAACAAACAAAGCCATAATACTGATGCAACACCTCTGACAACGCTGTATCATGTGTTCCTAGTGGGAAAGAGTAGGGTAGATAGTGGTGTGATTGATGACATACTGTGTGCACATCTTTTTCAGTGTAGTTGGAGTATGCCTACCTACCTGCTGAAACCATTGAAATATATCGGAGGGTGACATCACAGTATAGCAGCCCTTCCTCTGGGCATAGACCTTTCAGCCTAATTTCCACTGAAATATAGGCTAATATAGAGAATATAGAGTACCAGCGTCCCCTCAGCAGTATACCTAGCTCTTTGTCAGGGTAGTGAGAGTATATTCACCAAACAGTATTTTCAATGAAATATCATTTAGAATAGGATTACATTATACCCTCCTCCTCCTCAGCAATATGTCCACCTTCTTACTAATACACCAACCTACATAGTAGCTGTCCACCTCCTTAGTATGCACACCTCCTCAGCAGTGCACCTACTGTACATGCTCCTAAGTAGTATATCCACCTCCTGAACGGTAATAATGAAGATCTTTTATTGACTCTATAGGGAAAATCCTTTTCACTTGCAACCCCTACACAGGAAGGTCAGAGTGCAGGGATTCAGTGTCTTGCTCAAGGGCACATCAGCAGGGCCTGTGGTTACATACATGGGGGCTTGAGCATGGATCCCCTGTTTGAAGGGCGGTCTCAATACATCACCCTGCTGCCCACTCACATCCTCAGCATATAACCTTCCACCTAAGCAATATACCACCTCCTCAGCAGTAACAGACTTCTTCATCTACCACTACAACACTGTGGGAAGCTGCAATGTTTATTCTACCTCATTGGCTTTATAGTAAAAAAGCAAGACAAATCATTAAGACATAGCATTATGAAGTCAGTTGACAGGGACAACAACCCAAGGGTGAGTAGACTAGGCTACTATCAAGGCCCAGGCTATAGGGTCTAATGGATAACTAAGGATGTGGGCATGCTGTCACCCCACCACCCTTCACTGTTGTACTGCTTTAAACAGGATAGTCTATATCCTAAGAGGAGGAGGTGAGTTCTGTATGCACTGGTGTAATGGTAGCTGAAGAAGTGGATATAATGCTAAGGAGGTGGCTACACTGTTACCCCTTTGAGTGGGAAACTACCATCAAACGCCAGTCAAATGCTGTTAAGTTTGTCTACTCTGCCAACCACTTTAGTAGGTGACCAACCATCATTTGAAGGTCCTAATAATCAAACCTGCTGGTGTATTTTGGGATTTCATCAGCTATTGTGGCCTACTGGCTAAAAGGTTAGTTTCCTTCCCTGTGACGCCACCACCCTTCATGGTTATGTTATGTGTTATTAGGTGGGAATACAGTATATGTCCATAGAAAGTGATGGGTATAATCGCTGTACCTGTGTATGTAGTTGTGTGGAGTTAATGAAGTGGATATATTGCAGAATGGTGGTGGGCATGTTGTGACCTCAACACCAGCGGTGATGTGTCAGTGTTAGGCTAATAAGTGAGATAGAGGTGGTTATATACTCTGTATACCTGTATATGATCTTGGTCACACCACCTTGAAAAGGCAAGCTAGGTTAAATATCATCTGGGTGCATTGTCTGCACATCTAGATGCATGTTGCCTTCAAATTTTATTTCTTAACCATCTTTCTTAAACTAGTTTTTAGAATATATATGATTAACCTAACAGAGAAGTGGCTAGTAGAATTGACAGTGACAAAATTGAGAATTTGGTGTGTGGCTAGCACTAATTTAAAGCCCCAGGCACATAAAATGTAGAGTTACTAATCCTATTAAAAGATGCCTTACAGTTCATTCTGCCACTCTTCTCCTCTTAGTCTGTCTTTCTATCCATGTCTGCAGTGCAGACGGGGCAATGTAATGCAATGAATTTGGTCTGCATCTGTGCTCTGCCTCCATTATTCTCTCAGCCTCCCCTCTTGGTCTCCTTCCTCTTACAGGACAGCGCTGCCTCTCCCGGAGTACACAACGTCATCCTCCCATCTCTCTCTCCTTGTCTCTCACTCTCTTTTTCTCTCTCAAACATTTGCACACCCGTATCCTCACTTACCTTTACTCACTCGCTGGCTCACATGGGTCTGCATGCGCGCGCACACACACACACACACACACATTCACACTATTAATGGGAAGTGGCCGGCACATGCAGCATGCAGATAGGCTGCAATAGAAAAATTACATTGAGAAGATAACAGCAGACTGGCTGCCAACATGAAGTAGACTAACTCTATGTAGACTAGCTAACAGCAAATTTGTGTTTGATAGGATAAATGGATACGTTAATTGCAGAAGAGAAGAAGGTAATGAGCGAAGGGACAGTAAGAATGGGCAGGTCTGTTTTGATGGAAACCACTGGTTTTCTGGGAAAGACCTGTATATATAGAATTTGAAGCTCTGGGATTGGTCAGCTATCAAGGCTCACAAGACTGTCACAGAGTTTGACAGCTCCACCAGCTAGGGAATCCACCACCTTGTGTACAAGTAGTGATCTACAATAATAAAACTTGATGAACCTGATCCTTGTTTGATCTTAATATGTTCAACACTTAAACAGGGTCCAAAGTTAGGCTAATAACTACTAAGCGCCAACTGACAATAAAATTGGTCTTTGGTGGATCCATAAGGGTCACCCGCCATCCTTGTTGAGGTGATAACGTTTGAATGTCTCTTTGCCTGTTCTCTAACTTTGGCTCTACCTACCACCATACAATCTCTCATATTAGCCAATCAAATCAAAGCAAAACAATGGTTTGATACAGACTGGCTGCCTGTTACGCTGGCTCTACACAAAACGGTGATGATGAATGAACTGTTGCAGATCAATTGATGCAGATGCATGATGAATTACAACCTTGACTTGTGTAAGTGAATGAACAAGTTTTAAATTAAAACTCTAAATCTGCTCTTATCTCTTGATTGAATGTTTCACACAGAAATAGCATTGAAAACCATGCCATATTTCTATGAAAAAATTCTATTCTTTATTTTGGCCAGTAAAAAATACTCTTAGCAGGTATTTGTTTTTTTTTTAGTGTACCAGACGTTGGCAGGTGAACCGAAAAGTTAATAGCCTAGTTCATTGTCCTCAGGGAAAAATGCTTTCCGTTGCCAGTGCTTACAGCCTAGAGAGGCTGCAATCTGAAAGACATCCAAAAGATTACAGCACATAGGCTTCTGACACAGCCGCTTATAATCAGGTGCTGGTTGGTCATAGGAATACAAAATAGTCCATATAAAGAAATTATCGCATCATTTATTATTGGATAATTTCTTTATAAAAACATAATGGTGTTTGCAGATGCCGGTACAGCAGTTGAAGAGTGACAAACATTCAACAAGACATGTATCATCTCCCAACAGATACCAAAACAAACTGTAGTGAATAAGCAAAGGACATGTAAAGCAATATGTTTTCAGATAAGGACATACAGTAGCAACTACATACTCACAAACATTCAGAACAAACACTTCCATCTAAGCTGCACTCAGAGCCCAGTGGTAGTTGGGCACAGGCCTACTTTTAGTGGAAAAATAAAAAGCTGGACAAACCATGAATTCCGGTTTGTGATGATTACCCAAAGGCAAACTGCAAAGAAATAACATTTTCAGAATAGTATTATGTTTGAAGAATAAAGTATGGCACCCTATATAAGTATAATCTAGGCCTATACTATGAATTTATAGGCCTTATATCAGTTTAACAAGGCAGGCAAACGCTTGACGAATATAGATCCCTTGATACACTGTGGTGTAGTATGTATCTATAGGATGTATCTCTCTTTAAGATACTGGCAGCCGGTCAGCTCTCATAATGGTGGTGTGTGTGTGAGAACTTTTTTGGTCGTTGTCAACTTTTTTTTAATACATTTGTACATTTATGTCTGTTGTCACTATTTTACTAACTGGTGCACATTTCCCTGTTTCAGTGAAATGCATATAAAAATAGCACAGGCTATCAGCTAATCCCAAATATCTTTATAAGCACTAGATGGTGGCAGGTGCCCATGTCCTCTGCAAGAATGAAAGGACTGCTGTATGTCTCACTCACAAGATTACTCATAACACAAAGTTCAACATTTACTTTAGCTTTCTCTTGCCTATCACTTACAGTATGCTGTCATCGATATTACATTGGCTATTACATCTTACATTGGTGGACTACTTAGTCTCCAAATAAGAGCGGTTTTAGTGCTTTTATACTAGACACATATGCTTTAAAAGGATATTTATAACAAAGTAATGACATTTTCAGCACATCAGTGAGTGTGTGTTGGGACAACACAGACCTTGTCTTACTTCTCAACACAACACATGTTAAAGATTGATTTGTTGCAGCACAGCTTGCAGTAATGTCACATCCCAAGTGGCACCCATAGATGTGCTAAAAATGACACATTTTTAAGAGTGCACTGCAGGTATCTACAGCACATTTTCCTCTCCTCACTTCCTCTCTTCATTTGCCACCCACACACTGGGATTGCTAATTATAGATGCTCCAATCACACCTAACCAGCTGAATCAGTAGATAGAGACACAGAGGGAGAAATGTGTTTTCTCACACCAGACAACCTAATGCAAGGAATCCTTCAACCTTCTCTTCCCAGTACACACATTTAGAATTTTTGAAATGTTAGAAAGTATACAGTGGCAGGAAAGGTGAGAGAAAGTGAGATGGGATGACCTATACCTGTGATATTGTGAGCATAAGTTAGATGCCTTAGCCTGGAGAGCCATCAGGATGCCTAAACAGGAGAAATGTAGTCTGGTCCTGACTAAGACCAGGTCAAATGAAAACATATTGCTGCTCTTGTCCTCGGGGGATCCACCAGAAAGAGCTCCAGGAGGCTTTATTCAGTAAACACTGATCTAATGTGTCTAACCAGGAAGGAGAACCTGAACTACACGATAAATCATGTGTTTCAACAAGACACACCGTTACCATCGTATTTGTTACTGTCATGACCAAACTGCATCTCCAGTTTGAAGATATCACTTAATATAGATGTGCTTTAGCACAACAAATAAACAGTATCTGCATACCACAGGCCTAGAATGCAGATAAAGTCTCATTTCTTAGCTTTGAAGCGATTTAAGGGGAAATTATGCTCAGCTGGAAATGTAAGCATTGCAAATGATATTACAAATTATTATAGCGGTTTCACTTTTACAGAGCCAGCTGATTCCTGGATAGGATGAAAAAACCCAACACAGTCTAATGTGTGAAAGCAGTTCACAGTTGCAGCGATTATTTTATTGGGAAGCGCAGTCATTTAGGATCAACGCTAAATACTTAATAGGCTTTTGCTTTTTATTAGTAGTGGGACCTTACCGACAAGGTATAAATGCAAATTAAATTGTACAGAGGATTTGGGAATATGTGTGGCTGAACCTTGGCGTGTTTCATATTTTGAGTCTCCTTTAGCCTGCTAATTCAGTATTTAAGACTTCTGCACAATTCATTCTCAACTCAACAACCTCCATCCCAACACATTAGGATGAAAGAATTGCTACTGGTGGACAAAACGGGCTTGGGGGAATGTAAAGCCTTGGCACATTTACAGAAGAAACAACTTTCCACACCTAATTACTTGTTTGGAAATATCACCTAAGGCCAAATATGAACGAGGTTGGCAAGTTTCTTTTTCTCAAATGGCCTTGGTCTGGAATTGCACCACATTTCCATGTTCTGAATATTACATTCTCCCCAATCCAACAGGCTTGTACTGACAGGAGACTGCCCAATTTTCATGAGTTTGGACATTACAGTTTTCACTCTTAATTTGATGTTTCTATGATGTGCTGCAGGTGGCATCTTTGAAGTACAAGCACTAAAGGCATTTGTACATTGCAGTGTGTAACATAACATTATATTGTCTGTTCCATGGCCTGTTCTATAGTCTGCTTGATGTACTTGGAAACCAGCTGGTAGACCAGCTGGACTTTATAGTGTCTTGTCCATACATCTTAGCCATTGTATTGTATGAAGCATTGCGTTAGTTCAGACAGGACACTTAAGTCATGCGTGCCACAGCAGCTGATCATCAACTGATCCTAACAAACACCAATCACATTCAGCACCTCACACAAGGCGGTGCATTTCAGCTGTCAGCTCCTCATTCATCCCTGCGGTTCCTACTTGCCACACACTGCTGTCTGTTGACTGGCTGTGTTGCTTTCTCCCTCCACCACCCAGCCTCCTCCTGTTCTGGTTCCTTATTAATCAGTATACTCGCAATGGTATGTTTCTGTAGGCTTGTCTCTCGAAATTATGTATATTTCAATAATATGTGTCTGCTGAGTTCTGCTCTGCATTTCCCTGGGGGGTTTGATTGCGCTCCCCACTGAATCTTGCTGCTTGGATTCATACGGGGAGCAGCCTAGAGAGCAGAACCTGCACCGCCAAATAAAACTGTGTTAACTATTCGTACAATAATTGTTTTGACTTCATGTATTGGAATCCAGTATCCTACTTCTTGATGAGAACACCCTGATTAAAAACCAGGATTATGTCCTTTTGCCTCCAAATAAATCAGTTGTCACTTTGCTCTAGAAACTTCACCTTTTTGGTCCTCTGTTTAAAAAATGAGCCAACTTCAAAGCAGATGCATCACGGGTCTGATGTTCCACCTGACACTTCTAATGCCCATTGAAAACAATTAATAATAATAACGTACTTTATTGATTCCTGTTGGGAAATATTCTTTTTGCCTACTCCGGTGCAGATGAAGGTCAGAGCACAGGATCAGCTATAGAGCAGCATCCCTGGAGCTGATAGGGATTCAGTGTCTTACTCGAAGTTGTTTGTTTGTTTATTTGATAATAAAAAATAATGCACAGCCATCAGTCATGCATTAATTAAAATCATCAAGGATAACACACAAAGTTCCCAAAACCTATTTCCAATGTGGTCCTCTTTTAAATGATGCTAAGAAAACATGTCATTGGCTGACCGAGAGCCGCAGTTCATACCATAAGAAAACAAATCAAATGAAATTATATAAAAATCAGATGTATAAAACTATCTTTTCTACATATCTTGTCTGTAAGGTCTACTCAGAACACCACCCTGCTGGTTACTGAGCCATTTGATGACTGCATATGTGCATTGTTTGCTAGATGTGGAACTTGAAGAGCATCTCTACAGCTAGTTGCCAGGTGACTGAGCGGTTCACTTGGGCCTCTATTAGTTATCAATACCATGTGACCATAAAATGGTCACATGGTATTGCCTCCTAGCTAGCAACGTCTCAACACTGTAACCTGGCAACATCGCTTAGTGTCGGAGATGGAAAGAGCACTGACATATTTCATGGCTCACCATATGAACAGTTCCCATATCAGTGTTTGCTTTGTGTGAAAACTCTAGTCTCACTAGTTCATAACTTTCAGCACTGCTGTGGAATGGAGCTCATTTGGTTGTAAAAGCGTCCACAGTCAGCCCACAGTTAATTGTCAATGGAGCATCTCCAGATTCTGCCTCTCGATGACAGCACAGATTAGAGTCTCCGGTATTTAGCTTTGGGAAATAATTGCTCATGCGGCATTGATTGACGTGCATAAGTGTATACAGTAGGAATAACATGAATTCTGTCTCGGGGTGGATTTTCCCTTTAATGGACTTGTCTTGCACCGGCAAGCCCGAATTACTTGATAAAAATGTCAGCCTAGAACCATCCAGGCTTTTGCTAGAATGTTCTGTTTGTTTTCGGCAACATTGAGCTGTTGCAGAAAGTAAGGGATAAAGGACAGGAGGGGACTGACGAGAGAAAGACCAAAGGAGAGAGACACAGAGAGAGAGAGAGGGAGGAGAAGGCTGGTTTTTAGTAATGGAGTTCCCTGGGGAGGTGCAATCTGTCACTACTCTGCCATTTCTTTTGGCTCTCTCTCTATCTCTATCTGTCACACTCTTTTTTCTTCCTTTTCCATCCTTTCATACTCCATACTTCCAATCAAGAAAGACAAACATGCAGCCTGCTTTTGAACCACTCCTTTGACTTTCAGTCATGAAGAGTTCAATTCAAAGTTGAAGTGGATACATCCTGGGTAATGGTAATGAACGGTACCCCCCCCTCTCTTTCTCACTCCCTCTCTCCTAGATCTTAGCCCAATCAATCCACTTAGAGACAGACGTATGGAGAGGATATAGCAGAGGAGACATGGGGGGTAAGGAGGAAGGGTGAGAGTGAGGAGAGGAAGGAGAGACTGGGGTTGGGATTGAAGAGTGAATGGTGAGGAAATGGGAGGAAAGAGTCAGGGAGGGAGACAGACGGAGAGAAACAGATGACCTAAGGAAAGGGAGGAAGATGTGGAGGGAGAAGGGGCAGACAGAGAGAGAGTGAGAGAGGATTATGATGGTGAATTTTTACTATTCATAGTCTGTTTTGTAAAGGATATGTCATATTTTTGGCTGCCTAAGTGTGCAAGAGAGAGGAGTTGGCTGGGTTTGTCATTGACTTTTGCAGAGGGCAATGGACCGATGTAGATGCCCTTCACTCTTTCCTTGATTTATTAAACGGAGCCCTCAAAGCTGAGTGTGTGTGTGTGTGTGTGTGTGTTGGAGCCAGGCAAACGTGCCAGGGGTGATTGCACAATGTGGCTGCATTGTGCTGGATAGACAGAGAGTCAGGGACAGAATGAAAGTGAAGGAGGTGTGTGTGTGTGTGTGTGTGTGTGTGTGAGAGAGAGAGAGAGAGAGAGAGAGAGAGAGAGAGAAAGAAGGAGAAAGGGGGAGATAAAGAGAGAGAGAGACACTGTTTAATTAGTGTGTGTGTGTGTGTGTGTGTGTGTGTGAGAGAGAGGGAGAGAGATGGAGGGAGAGATGTGCTGACAGGACAGGCAGACTTGGCAGGGAGGAGGAGAGGACACTGGTGTCATCCCATCTCTTTTTTTCATCTGCTCTGTCGCTCTCGCCTCGCCGCATTCAGCACGAGGCAGAGAATAACAACATGGAGGGAGCACACACATGCATGGACACAAGTAAACCCTCTCTCTCTCTCTCTCTAACACACACACACACACACACACACACGCATAAACACAGGTATATTCTCTGTACCCCTCTCTTTTTGATCTATTTCTCTGACATGCACACACACATACGACATACATTATACAGTCTTCTTTAGGTACAGCTCTTTCCCCTTTCTGTCTCTTGCTCTCTCTCTCTTTTTCATTCACACACACACACATACACATTTGCAGCAGTAGTGATACGCTGCTGATGTTGGAGTGGAGTCAGTTAGGTAGAGAACAGTCTGGAAGCATCGTTCTCATCTAAATTATTCACACACACTCTCCTAGCTGCATTACAGTGCTATGAACGTGCATGGTTATGTGTGTGTGTGTGTGTGTGTGTGTGTGTGTGTGAGAGAGAGAGAGAGAGAGAGAGAGAGTGAGTGAGAGAGAGATACATACACGCTTGTGTCTAATGTATACGTGTGTGTTTGAGTGTGTACTGTACTAGTACACACTCAAACACAGTGCAAGTGAGGCTGTCTCAAATTGTGCACTTAGAGAGAGGCATAAAAGAGTGTGTGTGTGTGTGTGTGTGTGTGTTATGCAGCACTTACCCTATGATGGGTTGATGAAGGGTAGGGCAGTGTAATGCATTCCTTTGGTCAAGACATCAGCTTACACGCTTAGTCTGAAATATGACACTCTTTACAAAACAGGAAGATTATGATTATTAAAAAGTCACAGAGGGTGTCTTTCCATATGGAGAACAAGCTGTTGAAGATCTAAACTATCAAAACTATCAAACCTATTTTAGAAGACACTGTTAAGAAGAGAATGCATTACCTCCCCCCATTTGTGTGCATTTTGAAGTCTAAAAGTAAGTACTTTGTAAACAAGGGAAGGAAAGCAAAGGAGGTAATATGGTAGAAGAAAAACTCCCGCATAACAGATCATACTGGCATTGTTGACTTTTTTACCCTACTCTGTCATGTCAATTTATCCCCCCTTCTTCCATCTATTGCCTCGCTGAAAGCTGAACTTGGTCAAAGGCTGTAGTCCCCCACCATGCACACAATTATCATGCATGTGCTTGCCCTCCATCCCCAGCCCGGACTTAGTGCTCTTCATCTTCATCCTCCTCCTCCCTACAATAATATTGATATTAGTTAGCACTGCTTGGTGAAATAAAAAACGAATTGGAACCTTGGACCAAGAGGAGTCATGCCATACCCACATAGATACAACTTGTGTCAACCGTTCATCTGTTGGCCTTTGGCTCAGCTACAGTTGGGAAATTACATTCTGCTCTCTCCCCTGCACAATGTTAAAACGGCTTGCCATACACTTATATTGCACCTCAGGTATTCTAACTGGAAAATTGCAACAGACTTGATTTGCATAAGTGGTGTTAATAAATCAGGCGCTAAACACAGTAGTAATTAGCACACCTCTGAGTAAATATGGCCCTTAGTGTCTTAACATCTATTCTCTTCTCCTCTACTCTCTCCTCCCTCTGCTCTCTCTCTCTCTCTGCCCCCACAGCAACGGCCAGTCCAACAGTCCCTGGCCTCCTCCCTGTGTCGGGAGTCCCATTGGAAGTGCCTCCTCCTGACCCTCCTCATGTACGGCTGCTTCGCCACGCTGGCCTGGTGCGCTCTCTGCCGCGTCCCCGTCCTCGGCTCCTCCTCCATCACCCTCGATGCTGACGGCGACGCCACCTCGGCGGCCTACTACGACATCCTGCACTTAGAGAGTCCGTGTTCCAGCGGCTACGTCTACATCCCCCTGGCCTTCCTGGCCATGCTGTATGTGGTTTACCTGGTGGAGTGCTGGCACTGCTTCTCCAAGACTGCCATGTTGGCCCACGCTGAATTCCAGGTACGTGACTAAAGGGATTTCAGCTTTGAAATCAGCAGGGGGATTCAGCAGGGTGGCCTAGTGGCTAGAGAGACCGTCCTGTATACAATAGGTTGTAGATTTGACTCCTGCAGCAGTCATGAGTTCTGTCAAAGTGTCCTTGAGCAAGATGCTGAACCCCTATCTGCTTGGATGTTGTTCTGGATAGGAGTGTGTCAGCTAAATGCTTAAAATGAAAATGTTAAAATGATTTATAAAATGACACCATATTGAGAATGAATTGCACAAATGCACTGCAGGTTGCTGTGGAGGCAGGGTACAGGATAATTATAATCCTACCTTCAAACAGCTATGAATTTGGTTCGGATCAGAGATTTCAGATTTGATGAGAATGCCGTTTTATTTTCAGTTTCCTCCTTGAGTGTGAAATTGTAGAAAGAGACAAGTGCCAGTCATATGGAAATGAGCTGACCTGAAGGCACTAGTCTATCTTTGGTTTATTCTGCTCTGCTCTGTCTGTTATCTGGAATTCCACGAGCATACCGCCCCTTAAAAGCGGTGCATCCTGCTTTCTATTCATCTCAGGCCTATCTTTCCACCACTGCCAAAATCATGGCTTTTTATGTTATCCTTGACAGCTTTTAGGCTCTTACCATGTGGTTAAAAACATGGCTCAAGGCAGCTCTAAATAATGAGGCTCAGTTATCAATATAGCCATATGTTTGACAAAAATATGTGTATTTTCCAAAACATGAAACATGTACCCCATAGATAGAACTTGGCAGGGTCTCACTTGCAGCTGATTAAACTGTATGTATTAACATTGCCGGATACAAACAGTATAGATTTGATTATTTCTTTCTGTATGTACTGCCACTACCAGAATTCTATATGCAATATTATGCCTTTTTATTTGATGTTGTTGTTGTTTTTAACAGTTCATCTTAAATGGGTTAAACGCATGCTTTGACTATGAGATAAATTGATTGATTGATTGATTGATTGATACAGGAAGTGTACGAGCGTGTGCAGAGGCTTCAGCAGGCCACACCCTGCATCTGGTGGAAGGCCATCAGCTATCACTATGTGAGGAGGACCAGACAGGTGACAAGATACCGCAACGGAGATGCATATACTACCACACAGGTGAGGGGAACTATATTTACTACACACACACACACACACACACACACACACACACTTTCTCTTGTTCTCACTCTATTCTTAATTGCGTTTTATATTCTATATTAGGCTATAATGTGATGTTTTCTTTCTCAAACCTCCTTCTATGCTCCTCCCTCCGTTGCCCTCTCCCTCTCCCTCTCCCTCCCCCTTCCAGGTTTACCATGAGCGGGTGAACACCCACGCCTCCAGTTCGGAGTTTGACTACGCCCGCTACGGTGTCAAGGACGTATCCAAGGAACTGCTGGACCTGCAGCTGCACCCCGCTGTTCGCCTCCGCTTCACCAAGTGTTTCAGGTTAGAGAAACACCCACTGGTAACCACAATGTGAACTGGTTCAATTTTAAAAAGGGAGACATGGTGGGGAAGTTTTCCCTATTTGATTTTAACAAAGGGGGTGGTGGTTAAGTAAGCACAATGCCCTTAAATCTACAGTTAACCATGGAGCTACCATCCCACTCCTCATGCCAACGCACCTCCTCAATGTATCACCTATGTGGCCCTAGGAGGCTAAATGTGTGTTTATCTTGGAGGGGTACATGACAAGATTATCACAGTTATTTTGGGTAAAAGAGGCAATAAGTAATTTTCTTCCTCTTCAGCTTCTCCAGTGCACGCGCTGAGGCTGCCTACCTCACCCAGGTAAGCTATGGTAAAAGCTATAGCTAAACATATTTAATATAGCTCTGTATTTCTATTTTATTGTATTCTGTATATGGTGACACAGCTAATGTGTTATTCTTTTCTCATCTATTCTGCACTCCCCAGCGGGCACGGTTCTTCGGGGAGAACGAGGGGCTCGACGACTACATGGAGGCCAGGGAGGGAATGCACCTGAAGAACGTGGATTTCCGGGAGCACATCCTGGCGTTCCCAGATCCTGCTCGCCAGCCGTGGTATTCCAGGCACAGGGTGTTCTGGCTGGCGTCAGCTTTCCTCCTATCATGGCCGCTGCGCGTCGTGTCAGAATATCGCACAGCGTACGTCCACTACCACGTGGAGAAGCTGTTCGGGGAGGACGAGGAGAGTGGAGGAGGAGGTGGCGGAGGAGGCGGGAGAGGGGATGGGAGTGAGGGAGGAACTGAGAATGGAATCCACGGAGGAGGGATTGGGATTGGGATTGGAGTGGGGCTAAACGGGACGAGCTACAGAGCCATCTCTCGGGTCAACACGGTGGACATGACAGAATTGGAGTGGCACATCCGCTGTAACCAACAGATGGTCCCCAGCTACTCTGAAGCCCTCCTCATGGACTTGGACACGAGTGGGGGGACCAACCCCACCACCACCACCCCCATCTCTGGACCTCCAGGCATCACCCCAGGCCAGGGGGTCACCCCGGCTCCTCTAGCCCTGCCCGTGGTCTTCAACTCAGCTTACCTCCTCCAGAGCTGCCCCCGGTGCCGGAGGACCACGTCGAGTTCCAGCCTGCCTTCCAGGCTAAGGGCCCCAACGGGAACCACAGCCTTGCTGAACGCTACCGTGGCCGGGATTAGGGCAGCGGGGCAGGGGGGCGGAGGCGGAGGAGGGAGGCTGGTGCTGAGTCGGAGCGGGTTCTCGCTAGGGAGACTCGGAGGTGGGCGCCCAGCCAGCCTGTTTCATTCCCGAAGCATGGGTGGAGGTCTGGGAGGAAGAGGGGAGGATGGAGGAGGAGGTGGAGGAGGTGGAGGAGGAGGTGGAAGTGGGGGAGGAGGAGGAGGAGGAGGAGGTGGAGGTGGAGGATTCCTAGGGTTAGGGTCGAGACAGGACGACGAGGAGAGCAGGGGAGTGCTGGAAGGAGAGGGGGACGAGGACGAGGAAGAGGAGGAGGAGGTGGTGAGGAGGAGGGAGGACAGGGGAAGAGGAGGGGGGGAGAGGGACGAAGAAGCAGAGCAAGATGGTGGAGAGGGGGGCGAGGTGAGGGAGGGCGAGAGGGATCGGCCTCCGCCCTACCAGGACGCGTTCTTCTTCCCTGTTCTCATTGTACACGGAGAGGAGAGCTGCCACGCTGGAGACGACATGTGACGGACAGAAACATAAACACATTAAGAGCGAGAAAGTAATAAGTATGGGCAGAGGACGAGGGAGATGAAAGAACAGACTGAACAGTAAAAGAGTGGATCACAGAAGAAAAGGGGATACGTGAGAGTATGAGGGGAAAGAAAAGAGACCTGAAACTAAACAGCAAGGGAAAAAATAAAAACAGAGCATGAGGCTGAAAGAAATGGAGTGGTTGACAGAATGCCGACCAAGTACAGAAAGAAGAAAGGAGCGGAAAGAATGAGAGGAAAGAATAGCCCTGTGATAGACAGAATCATCAACAAGGAAAGAAACACTGGACGGGAATAATGAAAGCAGAAGAGGAAAAAGAGGCAGGAGGCGGTAGAAAGAAGAGTGAATCTGTGGATAAAGTAAAGAGGGAATAAGATAAGGGAAGAAGGGGAGAAGAAACGGAAAGAAAAGGCTGCTGCAGACAGCAAATGGACTGTTGGTGAGAAGGAAGAGATTTGAACAGATGCAATGTATAAATAGCAGGGAAGCATGCTGGTTCAAAGGGAGTTGAGGGCTGATAGGCAGTGCAGGAGCAAGATAAGATAGAATCAGAGAGAATGAGAGAAGGCAAGAAAATACTTGCAGTCGTAGACTTTGTTATACTGTTAACGTGTGTGAGAGAGAGAGAGAGAGAGAATGAGAGAGAGAGAGAATGAGCAATAGATGGAGTGAGTGCGCGCAAGACAGAGACAGATCGGATACTTGGGAGGGACAGGAAGACTGAAAACTTGGGAATGTCTATTTCCAGATATATCTATGCAAGACCAGTAGTGGGAGGAGCAACACGTCTAAAGATAGCCGTTCGCAGCTTGCAGAGAGGTGGAGAGATATCAAACCAGCCGACTGGTGGTGGCTTTCTTTCAAGTCAGAGAGAAGAAGAGAGGAGGAAAATTAAAAAGTGATATTTCTAAGGTGGAATAACAAAAGAGACGCAGTGGTTTTGCTAAAATAAAATGAAATAACAGGGAGGAGAGAGAGGAGCACTAACAAGACGGCTCATTTACATGCAGAAAGAGGCGAGAGTTCTTCAAATATTTCAAAGGATGGAGACAGGATTTACAAGGTGAAATGCAGAGCAGAATAGGGGCAGGGAATAACAAAGGGAGGGAAATAATGACAGGCTGTTCTCAAGGCGAAATGTAGTGAGCAAAAGAAGAGGTCAGGAGTTAAGAGTGCAACACGCAAAGAGAAGAAGAAGAAGAAGCAGATGACACAACGAGACAGGATACTGACCATGACAGGCATGGTTACCCTAAATCCTTTGTATCTGTTTTCCATTTGACAGAAAGGACACAAAACCAAAATATCTAGACTCAAAAAGATCAACTCAAGACATGGGACATCAAGATCAACAGACTTGGGATTCATCTCAGAGCCAGAACACCCTGTGGTTCTCTGACCTCAAATCTAATCTGGAAATTAATTTTACAGTCTCAAATAACATTTTCAAAGAGGTCCAAATTAGGTCTCTCTCCACTCCCTTTCCAGACAGACCAAATGAATCTGGCAATCTAGTTTCCTACAACTTCCTATTCATACTGCGCCTGATGAGCAACAATTACAGTAGGCAGTTCAGATGAGAAAGGGAGGAGAAGCATTGATTCCCCTCCTTCCTCCCTCTTACCCTCTTCACCATTTGCTCCCCCACCACACTCCATCCATTACTGACATGGACCTGATAATCCGTAGAAGAGGAGAGCGATTGCTTCCACTGCTTCTCAACTCTGCCCCTCTCCTGTTTTGCTCCTCATCTTCCTATCTACTCCTCCCTCCATCTCATCACCCCTTCCATACTTTTATTTTTAAACGCAAGACTAGTTCATAGCAACACGTTTTGTGCTATTAACACGTGTTAATGTGTTGTGTTGTTAAGTGAAGCGAGATGGGTGCTGTACCAAAATACACTCACAGTGCATCCGTCCCTACATCAACTACCCCTCCTCTTCTCCTCCACCACTTCCGCCTCCCTTTGCATTCTCCCACTGCATACCCAGACAGACAGAGTGGTGGCTATGTGATACACCTCTCTCTGCTCCTGGAGATGCTGGGATCCGGGATCATATTTCACCTCCCAACTCCAGTTCCACACATCACATCTGCCCCAGGCTGAGGCCGCTGTTCTAGGACCAGATTTCTCATACCAAATATGTACCACTGCTGTCGGAAGAAATTTCTCATATGACGTTTTTATAAGAATTAAGCAAAGGGATTCTCATTTTTCACTCGACGTCCATGTATTTTTAAAGCTGCAGAATGAGATTTGAATGGGTTATGTGGGTGCTAGGATTAGAACGCTTACCCAGCACATAGAGGATCATGTCACTTTTCAATTTGAGTCAGAAAGCGAAAAAATGCTAAAATTGGTCTTCAGAGTTTCACACGACAGCAGTGATGCCTGTGACATCGGTTCCAGGCTGAGGTTGCTGACACAGGGTCAGATTTTCACTTCTGACTAAATTTAATTTCCCCTGGCAACCCCTGTACATTGTAGTCATACTATAGTCTGGAAGGGCTGGAATGCACTTCGAGTTTACTTCCCAAACAGATTTAGTCTTCTGTGATACCAGACCTGCTGATAGAAGGAGTTAGGCCAGGTTGTACTATGGATGCCATGCTGCTACTCCCGTCTCTTCTACTAATCTACTAAGTGTTGCCTGAAAATAAGTAACAATGCCCACTGTAACATCGCCTCAGTATAACATTTCTAAAAGTCAGCTGGCATAGAATTGCATGTTACTTAGCAGCAATTGAGCAGGAACTATCAATAGTTATCAATAGCAAACATGGCTGCCATTGCAAACTGCAATGCCCAAACTCTACGATTCAGTCATTCAACACATTTAGATATTGTAGTCCCTCGCAGAAAAGAGCATGGACAAGAACTATTTTCCAGTCCGTAGGGATTCACCTCGGCGTCCTACTTCTTGAGTAGGTATGTCTTCATGGAAAGCTAGCCCAGGGAGCAGCGCTTGGCACAGATAACACAAACAGTCAGTGCTTTGATGCTTATAGTACACAGTAGAACTTGAGAAAGCACACTTGCCTGCTAGCGAGAAGCAGTTAGTAGCAGTTAGTAATTTGATGAAAATTTCTCACCTTCCCTGCATAGTGCCTTTCACAGGTCACTTCTGGCAGATTGGAATTTAGGAAGTGTCTCCCCCGCTCTCTATCTGGCCGCTGGACATGATATTGAAAAGCAAAGCACAGTGAAAGAATGGAGTTCTGGAGAAGTCTCCTACATGAGGAGTTTACTGGAAATGGAGCAAAAATAGTATGAGAGGCTTCATACACTTCATGAATGACTAAATAGACTTGCACATGTTACACACACAAACATGGATACTGTAACTACAAACATGATCCAATCAGGATTCAACAGAGCTGTGGGCGAAATCTCCCAATGGAACTTTATGGAAAGAAAAACTAGAACACAAGTGATGACCTGGTTTGGTGTGTGGCACACACACACATTCACATACACTCACACACAGATTCTGGCTCACCGACCTTCAGTAGCTTTGGGGGACATTATACTGAACTGGGCACAACACCTTGATGGACTGATGGAGGGGAGGGAGGAGACTAACGGACAAAATGATGAATGGAAAAAAGAGAAGGAAAGGAAGAAAATAAAATTTTCAAGAAGGGAGGAAACTGATGGAGAAAAAAAAAGAAAAAACTACAAAAGGACAGCTGTTTCTTATATGACTGGAAAATGATGAAAACGACATGCGTAAACAGCTATTGAGAGGCAAAGAGCGAGAGAGAAAAGAGATTTAAAGACAATTATTTATACAGCTATTAATCATTATCTCAGTCTCCTCATGGTTAGAATTGTCTCTATATGTGTCCCTTTGTCTCTAAAGCACTGAACACACCTCCGTGTTAATTTGCACTATCATGTTGGTTTCACTGATTATTATTCTGGTGTTTTGTTTTGTTATTTTTTGGTTGTAATGATCAGGCTTGGGAAGGTTCTGTTCGAAATGTGATCTTTTGCAGATCACTAGTTACCTGCTTAAATTTGGAATCTGACTTGAACCACCAGTAGTTAAATGTGATTACTTTCCATTACTGTTTCAATACTTTGCCACCAAAAGCTACAAACATTGAAATTAAAATGAATTAAAATATAAAGTACAATTCATTCCAATTTACAGACTGTAATTTCATCCGCAAAAACTTGAGTAGCCATTATTTCAATTTGTGAAATGATGTCTATAATTAAAATGCCTTTGTTCCCTTCAGACATTTTTCATGTCTTCGTAATAACCTATTTCTTCCAGGAGGTCTTTTTTTTAATCAGATTACTGTAATCTAATTATATGTGTTAATTTCTCCCCAGCCCTGATTGTGATCTTGTGTTTTAGTTGTTTTAGAGTATTTATGTGAGATTTGTTTTTATGCCGTTTGATATTCTCAACACGTGTCTCTCACCACATCAGCCTCTTTGGGAGTGCCAAGAGAACACCGCTCTGTGCCCGTGATGTCACACACACACACATACACACACACACACACACACACACATGCTTGCATGTTTAGTCACAGCATTAAGGCAGACATTATGACAGCTTATTTTAGACTAGAGTGACCTTATCATTAATCCAGCGCCCATAATCGCCTCACACATACAGACTCTCACACAAACGCACGCGCACTGAAAAACACGCTACTCTCCTGCTGTGTTGCCTTTGTGTCCGATGTTGCCAACTTTTTTTCTCAGGATTTTAGTTGATGCTGCATTCCTGTATCAACACACACATACACACACACACACACACGCTTAAACGCAGCCATTAACATGCCAAAGCAAAAAAAAAAGCATAACGCATCACAGAGAAAACGCTCACACACACACACACAAATGCACGCACACATTAGCCAGTACTGGCTGCCACAAGTCTGTACAACATGCAGTCGTTTCTGTGCTGGTGGATTGTGTTGCAGAACCAAACATTTACAAGATGTGACAGAGGCTGGATTTACTCAGGAACTAACAATAATGTTTGGTTTTTTTTAACCCTGTTTGACTGGGATCTCATCTGTTATTGCTGGCGAAACAAAATATGAAACATTGTATGGTTACAACTTGCTGTTGTGTTTTATTTTGTTCATTGACTGGACCACTGAGTCACTGTTCGTGTGTAGATCCATCCAGAATTATACATCATGTTATGTTTGGTGAAACCTAGCAGAAGGGATTTTAGTCCACTGGGTGGCAGCAAAGCCTTATACTGACAGAGTTATGACAACACACAGGTGATACTGGGGCCTTGTGTATGAAAGAGGGACAAAGTGGTACCAAACTATTTTAAGCCACCACTGATCTGGTTATTACTCCCTGTGACTGAATGTGTAGCTAAGCAATATTGCCCATAACTCTGCTTTCTGGCTAGAATTGTATATGTTGCTAAGCATTTTTTTTTTACCATATAACCATGATTTCAGTGATAGAACTCTTAGATAAAGGCTTCATTATTAGCTAATCTGGCATTTTATTTTGGAACGGAGCCTCCATTGCAAACTCCTGCATTGTCTGGCTCTACAGCTTCTTTATGACATAAACTACAAATAAAAAGATAGAGAGGATGTGGTAGCTGTATGGCTTTTGTGATCAACATTTTTCTATTTTAAAAAAAAGACATCACTCATGATAACAAAATGCAAATATCTATAATCTTCTTCCCAAGGTGTGCCCATATATATGTAGCTGTTCTTTTGGTTTGGAGCAAAATGCCTCCCTCCACCCTTTTATCAACACTGCATTCATCAACCGAATATCCTCTTGCTCATATTTTACACTTAGAAAAAGCTCTAGCAATTATGACTAATGTATTGTTATCAATACTGTTACTGCTTCTCTCGTGATCACTCAACGATGGCACAATTGCGGATGGGTTTACTAATCATAACAAGGTTGTCGTACACTGTAAAAAAAAAAAAAATGTATAGAATTGGTTCAACTTCATATCACATGAATTCCAGCTGCATTTCTTTTTGTTTGTTTTTGTTTTTGTTTTGTTTTTCTGAGAAGTCAAACTTCAGTTTCCAGGGAACATATATTTGTTATTAAAGGAATAATCTACCCAAAGCAGAATTCAGGTTATTCCTGTGATCTCAGACAGTTTAATATGGATTTGTGCGCATGAATAATTCTCCCTCAGAACTAGAAACAAAGGAGCCAAGATTCTTGTCTGTTATGAATAGACTTTTCTGATGCTGCTCTATTGATACTGAATATCAGTGCTTTTCCATTGTGCAAGTACTGTGCTGTATCTGTACTGAGCCTGTCAAACTGAATTGTGCACAAAAGACAACTGGAAAACATGCTATAACGTGCCAGTATGAAAGTGTGGGTGCTGTACAACACAATTATGCAGTAGAAAAGCCATATACGAGTGACTCTCTGTCTCTGGTGTATGTAAACATGCCATGGGTGATTTTACCAGGGTATGGATACATTTCCTGATTCAGAGCTGTTAGCAATATTAACACATGAAGCTCACTGTGGTGTAAAAGCTCAACATTTTGAGTCCACAAAGTTAGTGTGTGTTTCCTTGTCAATGCAGCAGGTCTAGAAAGTGTCTCAGATAAGAGTCCTGGTTCTCTGTGTTCCAGCTTCAGGAGAGCTGGTCGTGTTCACACTGACATACGACCTCAGACAGTTCAGGATATTAGCTCTGTTTTCGGTCTGATCCTCCCTGTAAAAATATTTAATGCAGCTGGATTACGTGTGAGCGGTTGAACGAATGAACTGTTAATACAATGTAGTTGTTATGTACATGCAGCCTCTGTGAAGTTATACCAATAATGTTACATACAATGCATTATTGAGTTACACAACGATGTGTAAAGCCGGGAATGGGCTTTCTGTTCAGGCACTGTCAAGCAAAATCTCCTCAGTATTAAGCTACTTAATATGTAACTGATAACAATAAGATTGTCATTATCACACAGATCAGACAGATTATCTCTGTGGTCATCGATCTGGTTAAGATAATGTCATTATATAACTACAATGGATTGTGACGATGAAGGTAATGATGGTTTTGATGATGGTGATAATGATGGCGATGATGCTGTTAAGTGATGTAGTCGTGGCGATGATGATGACAATTAATTGTCATGAAAGATACCAATAAAGTCAAACTGCTTGATATACCACGATTTGGTCTTGTCATGGGATTTTTACCACAATGATGTCTTTATAATATCTTAATATACCCATTATATATTTTGGATAGTTTGCTTCATGTAGCGTATGCCAACTCCAAAAGCCGTTGGGCACCGACACACACCATGTGTAACCATGCAGAACATCTTGTCTTTCACAAATGTATTGTGCCCTAGTCCGTGCTGCTCTAACTTTTCTTCTCTACTTTGCTCTGTTTAATGTGTTAAAGGCATATATGAAGATCAATATGAATAAGAATATAGAATATATTGGAATTATCTCTAATCAAGAACTCTTTCAGGACATCCAAAAAGTTTTTGTACCACTGTTTTTGCTTTTGAGAAATCTATATATAGCATCCTTTAAGCATTTTGTTAACAATGCCACTGGAAGTCTGGTTTAACATAATTTTTCCTAACTGCATGCAGGCCCTTCCAAACACTTTTCTTACAGGTTACAGCACTAAGCTGTACTACTGAATGGCTTTCAAGTGATTTCCTCAAACAGCTGGAGGTCTGTTGAAGCTGCCAAAACAAGCCACTTATGTTGTTGGGAGCTGTAGAGCATTTTAAAGCTGTTGTGAAGCTGAATTAATGCTAGTAGGTCAAATGACCAAATCAAATTGTTTGATCATAACTGATTGTTTCGTGAGGTTGTCCATACACAGTTCTATAAGTGGCACAGACCGATTTGTGTAACAGCCTCCAAAAGTGTGTTGAAAAGCGGCAGATGCACACTGTGTGTCAGTGAAACAAATTTGATTGTACCTTTGCACATTCCAATGAAAGGACATCGTTAACATTATGACCTTATTAAAGGGAGCGAGTTTCATGGGTGTCCTTTTCCTTGTTAAGGACAAATAAATCATCTGTCTAGGCCAGTTGCATATGCCTCATACTAAATGTATTTTGAGTTGGCAGTCCTGAATGAATTTACATTACTTCACACTACTGACAAAAATATCATAAGCAAGCTACAGTGTGAATCAAACCTGAAACCTTTTGCGTCACAACCATCCGCTTATCTCATTGTACAACCTCCAAACATGTTACTTGTTCACCTGTGAAAGCAGAGCATTTATTTCAGAAAAGTTGATTTTGCTAGAATGTAGCTAGCTTACTAGCTGTGAAGCGAAGTTTGGTTTTTAGCACTATTGCAAAAGTAGGATGGCTGCAACAATTATAAAATGGTCAAACGTGTCAGAATTCATGTCTAATTTCATATGAACCTTCACTTTTTTTTAACATAATGGGGTTTTTTTTTCTTTCATATTGCCAGTGTATAAAATGTTGTCTGGGTGCTTTTAGCAATGAGGCACCCAAGATGTAGTGACAACGTCATTATTGCAATGCCTCTCAGCCAGTCATACTCATTTGGAACTAACTGTTGTGTAACATAGAAAGTAATTTAATGTAGTTATCTCATACAGTGGTTACTTTCTGCAAAGGCTTCTTACATACTAGTCTTACATCACCATCATTGCCATAATCACAGTAAAAAATGCCCACTCTGGTATGGTAGAGTACATCACAGTAGTAAATACAATATATCAAAGCAAGTCATAGTGTAGAATTGCACCGTGGCACTGTGAAAAATCCAGCTTTTACAGCTTAACAGTATCAACAATTAGTCAGAGGCCCAGACGCTCTGTTCAAGCCCCTCAAGGTGTGATGGATGTTTTGAAGTCTAGCTCTAAGACAAAATTGAAAGGATCTCAGACAAGCTAAGCTGTCACTAGACTCAGCAACTCAGAGGAATAATCTTTTTACAAAGCCTGAGCAAAGAGGTGGGTGAAGCCCTAAAATATCCAGTTGTGTTTTCAAAGGCAGCGCTCAGAAAAAAGGAAAAGCTTCAGTGAATAATCTCATTTTAAAGCCTTCAGACGCTGTAATAATCATCAGTCTAAAGTTAATTAGCAATGAGCACATAGTTGTTGAGGTTAACACTTTGACACGTGACTTCGGTTGCGTCAAAGCTCTCACTGAACAAACCCGCCCAGAAGACAGGGGGGAGAAATGGCTGGGTACATATTTTAGATGTGGTGACAAGGATTTTAAAGAAGCTCATGAGTTCATGCAGTATGCAGTACCGCCAGGGGTGGAGAGATTACCAAAATATCCCACTCAAGAAGAAGAAGTAGTACTGTCATGCTGAAATTTGACTGAAGAAGTACGTAAATTAAACATCTACTTAAAGCCTCTACTGTAGAATATGTACTTCAATATATCATTCTCAAATTAATTTTGATAGCATAGTATAATGGCTGTAGAAAAATGAGACCATCACCGTTAAAATTGGTTCATTCTATGTGTTGCTTTCTGTATTTATTCCATGTGTTCCAGGTACAGTTTCAGAGTTAGTTGGTTGATTTATGGCACAACGGTGGGGCGTCAACCAAAACAGGAAGAGGACCGTCTCCACTTGTTCGTAGGTTAACAAATACTCAGACAAGTAGTAGGCTACAGATGCTGTCCATGCAAACGGTGAGTTGTCTTTGCAAGTGATGTAAAATACCACTAAGGGACTCAACAGGTCACCAGAGTCATCAAGTTTCAAGTTCTAATTCTGGTAGCAGTTTTATGTAGAAGTGTAGCTAATTCCAAATGTAGCCTACTAAAGCTAAAAGTTACTGAGTTACTTTGAGCAAAACCAGAGTACACACTGTTGTTATTGACTAAATTGAGTATTCTAAAAATAAGAATATGAAATTCATGTCATTATTCAATATGTGATTTTAAAACAGTCAAAATGCCCGTCCCATTATTCAGTAATATTACTTTGTTGCCGTTTATTTTGCTAGTAGCTATTTAGCTAGCTATGGCAAGCGGACTAGCTACACAAGAGTCAGGCAAGCGCAAACCAATAACACTGGGACTTGATGGAGGTTATGTTAGCTAGCGTTAGGCTACTCGCTGGTTAGATGCAATACTGAAAAGCCTACAAACTTGTGTAGTGTTGTAAGTTAGTGAAGTACAATACTTATGTCAAAACATAGCCAACAAGTAAAATGAGTGATTTAAAAAAAAAAATCTCCAAAAGGTAGGTACGAGTAGGAAATAAGCTACTCAGTTACAGTAATGACAGTAAATGTAAATTTGTTAATGTTCCAGCCTTGGCCAGCTCATGCCTGTAGGGGATGAAATCCTTTTTTTTTGAGCTGCTCGTAGTAGTTAGCATGTTGTCTGTGTAACATAATGATTATTTATAGTAGGCCTGTATATTAGGTAGGCATTATTCATGTCTGTGTAAGGGCCTATAGGTATCAGTATGTGTGTGTTCTAGTCTGTATATGTTTTTCTTTGGAGGGGCTTGTAGACCTACAGTATAATGTGTGTATGTTGCTGTAGGTAGTGCCACTGTCTGTAACCATCATGTTAAACTGACTTAAACTGACGTGGCATGTTTCTTTCCACAAGGTTTAAGCAGTAACATTTGTCCCCACCATTGATCAAAGCCACACTCAGAACACCAGCTGTATGAGCGTCTCAGTTTTGTTTGTCCCCTTCATCATCTTCTTTATACAAGTGCTTACTCTACTGACAAAAATAACTCAGGACATCTTAGGATTCAGGGGAGGGAGGAATCAAAGCTCCCCTCTGCTGCATAAAAGTACTTGATTATTTCATGGAGCTACTGTATATCTATCTCCTCATTTTTCATCTGATTTATATACTGCAAGTCCTGACAACAAAGTACTGACAGCAAAGATCTATATCACCTAACACATGTAGGGAGTCAAGCATCAGAATTGTGATTTTGTGTTCCCATCTCATGGGACTCTCTACAAGCTATACTTCGATGTTTTCATACTTTCTTCATATAAATAATCACACTACCAACAAAAAGCTTATTATCCGGTATCATGTTTGTTGGGAGACAGAAGTTCAACTCTGCACCTCATACACATCAAACATCAACTGCTTCAACTGAGCTATTCCTATATAAGCCCTGCTCTATATTGCTTCATCAATTCATTTCTTTTTTCTACTGCTACAGGACTGTCACAGACAGACATATCACTTACAAACACCAATATATGCTGGGTTAACAGGTAGGCTTTCATATCATCTGTCTCTCTGTTTGTGTTGCTCCATTTATATAAATATTTGAGTTCATAGAGTTTGTTATGCATGTTAATTCCGATTGAATTGAACTGGAAGAATGGCCATGTTGCCACTAAAAGCAAGACCACTACCATTGAGGTCCATAGAGATGCAATGGCTGCAAAAATATAAATAAAAGGATAGGTTCAGGTTCAGAATTTCAGCTATCTTCGATCTATTGGAGAAATACTAGGTTGCAAGTACAGAAACAATCATGATTTTGTAAACAGTAGATGGCGGTAATACAATACAGTATGGATTGTAACTGCTGTTACAACACAAAAAATAAGTCCTTTGCTGGAACAAATTTGCAACCAACTTAAATATGAGTTCTCATTTGCTTGCAAGATCTTGATTTGTGCTAAACACAATCCCACAGATGTTCCACAGACTTTAGAGCGGGGAGCATGGAGTTTGGTTTAATGATTTCAGTTCACAGAACAATTTTATTGAACCCCTGAACGTCTACCTTGATTGTCCTTGATTTAAGTTTAATTTCAGTGTGTTTAAACCTAAGTGACATCCTTGCTTCCAATCAACATCACTGGTAAAAGCAGTGGTAAAGTACACCAGGTGACTGGTGACTCACTAATTAGCACACCTTCAAGCAGAGGGGGAGCAGCTAATTAGTGAAGTCGCTGGTGTAGTGTTTGGCTGGAAGGAAAACCTGCAGACTCTTGGCTCTCCATAGCACATGATTGGACACCGCTGGTTTAAAGTTTCCATTTTACAAGAGTTTGAAGGGGGGAGCTAGCCAGTTATCTGTGGGAATGAGAAAAATAATTCACCACCAAACAACAAAATAGGCCCAGGAATGCCAGGTACATCGCCAATAGCTGTTATGTTAGCTGCTTTAAAGTGTTTTGGTTTGGATTTTTCCTTTAACTGGTTCTAGTTTTGATGCTCTGTCAGGTTCAGGTTCTGCTTTTATCAGTTCAGTTGATGTGCTGGGTAGAGGCTCCTTCTCTGTTTACCACATTTTGAGTTTGAGTTAACTGTGAGGTCCGACTTCTCTCATCATTTTCAGAGCAAATTTTATATGAAGTTTGAGGAGGGTTCCTAACATTTCAACGTTGCGATAGCTGTCCTGAAATTGGGTTTTGGGCGGCCAGTGGGCATATGAGTCAACCTGTGAAATGGCATGCAATTTGCTTTTTCTGAAACGACAGAGATGTTGAGGTCTGAAACTTTTAATAAGTTTCAATGAGAGCATTTATATGCACAGGCTACCGCATATCAGCTTATGTCTGGGTTAAGGTCATATTCAGGAAATTCGGGTCATATTCAGACGCGTTTATATGTGTTTTCATACCCCACCCACAACTATCCATGTATAGGCTACATTCATAGAAAATTATAAACATTAGCATAGAAACACAACTTAAAGAGAAAAACCACTGTAAACGGGATACACTGTTTTTTCATGCCTTTAGTATCCCAGTTCATATGGGCATACAGTATCCCACATGTATTAATGCCTGTAATTACCTGATATGAGGTCATCCTGGTTCAATGGGATATGGCATGTAAATATGCCAACATCTCCAACAGAATAAAACATTATTTATGATTTACTAAATTGCCTTTTTCTCTTCAAACATGCCCCCTTGAGTAATGCAACATATTTCATTTATTCATTACTATTTTTTCAGTGACTGTAATAGATTACAGTTATCATCTTCTTGTAATAATGCCTGTGACTTTGTGACATGGGCCCAAACCTGTATCTGTATAGGATTCAATATAATGCATATTGAGAGACAGGCTTGCTTCTGGGAAAATGGTATGATGAGAAGTTTTTTCCTGGAAAACAATTGAACACTCAGATGCACAACCATGAGCCTCACACCAACAGCTCCCCTCCTACAGTATAGCTGTGTTGGCAATGATATTGGCGGCTGTTTGCAGCCGTCTATTTTCCCCTCCTTTCATTGCCATCAGCTCCCTGTGTTGACATTCTTGCTTGTGCTTGATGTGCCTTCACAGATCCAGCTTTGTTGTCTCTATCTCGCTGAGCTGCTGGCTGCACCTGCGGCTGTTTGTCCAGCTTCTTCTCCTGGCCCGAGTCTGACAGTGGGAGAAGCTGAGGGAGCCTGTCTGCTGCTGCTGCTGGAGACGCTTGGAGGTAAAGTTTCCTGGAGGGGATCGGATATAGAAATATAGCCTATTAGTGAAGCAACCTGCAGGATCTTTTGCCATATTTCTTATATTTTGTGGTCACTATTCTGTCTACTATATGTAGCCATCTGTCACCCTATAATAACATGTTTTGGCAAATTACCCAGTAATAAAGCTATCAACCTATTTTTCCATTATATTTCCTTACTTACCCCTTTCCAGTATGCATTAATGAGTAGGTAGGACCTGTATATACAGCACCTCCAATCTTTGCACAGTGTTTTTTTCTCCCCACCTGCTCTGGACTGCCATGGCCACTTGATGGCGCAATAATTCCACAACTTTGAACAAAGCCCTTGTACTCGCTAAAATAGCAACACCACTAGTTTGAATTGAACCTTACAGAGAAACAACATAACCACAGGAGCCCCACATCAAGGCTATAGCTCTCGATTTCCCAACAATACCCACAAGACAAAACGGATTAGCAGACATTGGTAAAACTTGATTTGAATAATACTCACGTATAATTGGTAAAATTAAGCCCCATTGGATCCTTGGATCCATAACAGTTACTCAGCGAGTGGGAGAGAGACTGTGTGTGTGCAGGGGTGTGTGTGTCAAAATCTAAGCTATCCTCTGTGAGATGTCTAATAGCATCGGGCTAGGGAAATTCTAATATTTTATATATATTGTGTGAGTGGGAATTGTGTGTGTGTGCGTGTGTGCGCGTGTATCTGTGTGCGCGTGTGTGTCTGTAAAATTTATAGCACAGGGCCTGAGAGGGTAATGAGATTTTAATGAAAATAGGAATTAATTGCATTAAACCTCTCAGTGCGGAACGTTAAGCAGAGCATTTAGTGTTTGGGGAATGTTCTTCAATTTCCATAGGGGAGAGAAATTGACTTTGATTGGTATAAACCAACTGTGGAGTGAATTACAGTCACATATGGGTCCTGTTTTCACTGCCGCGGTGAAACCGCTGTTGAACTGATTTTTTTTTTTAAAGGTGTTTCAGAGACCCTATGGTGAGTTTATGAAGCTAAAAACACTAACTGTACACATTTTAGGGATTTGATTGTTAGAGATTTCCAATTTTTTTGTTCATTATTCCCAACTTTTTTTTTATGTTGTCGGCATCAGATCCCTGCAAATTGCTTCACGACATTAACAGTGAAATTAGTTTGGAGTCACAGTGACAGAACAGCAGTCTATCAATTCTGGAAAGGAGAGGGAGAGAGGAAAGAGGGGGTGAATGGAGGAAGGTTGGTGCTTACATACACCCACAGTCACACACACACACACACACACACACACACCACACCAGCAGCCGGCTGTGTTCTTGTCGAGTTGGGCTGAAGGCGGTGGAGCGAAGGATGAGGTGGAAGGGAAGGAGGGAAGGATTGAGGAGAGAGAGGAGTGAAGAAAGTGAGGAATACATAACAAATCCGAAGTGACATAACCGGACACGCTCCGGCTTCCTCTAAAATAACACACTGATCTCTCTCTCTCTCTTTCTCTCTCCTTTTTATCCCATCTGTCTGTTGCTATATTTTCCTCCTCTGTTTTTTGCTTACAGGCGTTTCCCTGACCCCCCCCTCCCCCCTCTCTCCCTCCCTGCCCCCCCCCTCCTGTTCGCTGTCTCTTTAGCTCTGTCTCTTTTTGCTGTTTTCTCCTCACAAGCCCCTTCCTCTTCCCACACCCTCTCTTTCTTCCCTCTCTCTCTCTCTCTCTCTCTCTTTTTGCTATTTTTCTCGTCCCACTGCATCCTCTCGCTCTCCACTCCCTCCCTCATCGCATCCTTTCTCTGTTTTTTTGTCTAGGACTCCCTAAGTATCACACCATAGGATAGGAGTCAGTGTGTGTGTGTGTGTGTGTGTGTGTGTGTGTGTGTGTGTGTGTGTGTGGGCATTCATGCATTCATGCATTTCCCTCCCGTCCTCAAGCTTGGAGGTGGCACACCCCCCCCCCCCCCCCCCCACCCCACCCCCCCAGCTTCATCCTCTTCTTTTCTGTTTTACCAGTAGCCCTCTCTCTTTCTCTCCTCCTCCCCCTCCCCTCCCTCCCTTCTCTCTCCGTTCCTCCCAAAGCCCCCCAACACCCCCTCCTCCTCCCAGTCTACCTCTCCTCTCCGTCTAATAATAGCCGTAATGTGTTATGGGGATGCAGTCTGTCTCGCTCGCAGCAGCTCTGCACACTCTTTAACCCCTCATCCCTCTGTCTCTCTCTCTCTCTCTCTCTCTCTCTGCCTCCCTCTCTGCCTCCCTCTTTCCTCACATTTCCTGTTCCCTCTGCTTTCCATATGCTGTTTGGTGTTATCGTCCCCCTCCCTCCCCATTCCTTCCCTCCTTTCTCCTCATCCCTCTATTTCCGTCCGCTGGCTGGTGGAACGGTGCGAACATGCGGTCTCCTTCACCCCTCCCACTCTTTGGCGGCGGCTTTTTTTTTTTTTAGAATTTTTTTTAACTTCCACCCTTTCATCCCGATTCCTGCTCTCCCGTCTCTTTTGCTCTCCTGTTTGCGTAGGCTGGCTTTTTCAGTGGTGCAAGTATGTGGTCCTCAACTCCCCACCAAACCACTATCACTGTTTCTCTCTCTCTCTCTCTCTCTCTCTCTCTCTCTCACTCACACACACACACACACACCTCCCCTCTGCGCATTTCTCTCCCCCCTCCCTCTGTTTTGTGCTCTTCTGCAGGAGTGTGTACTATGCAGTCTGTCTGCCTTTTTCCCCTTTCGATCTCTCTTTCTCTCTCTCTCGCTCTCTCTCTCTCTCAAACCTTCACAAGTCTCTCATTATATTTCTGCATGTGCTGTATTTGTGTCCATGCATGTGTCTGAGAATGCTGATGTATACATTCTCTGTGTTTGGAGCATTTCCCTATGCTAATTAGCCAGTCTGTCTATTTTTGTGTTTGCAAGAAGTTGCATTCACCCTGTACCACTCACTCTCCAACACAACACACAGATAGACACACACACACACATACACACACTCTCTCTCTCAGTTTGACTAAGTATTAAACCAAAGCCTGAGGCACAAATCTCTTCTTTTTTTTTTCTTCTTACCTGTAACCCGCTCACTGTTGTACTCCGAAGCTCCATTGCCTCTTTATTTTTGCACTCTTACACACACACGCACGCACACACACACACACACACACACAGACAGACAGATAAAAGCAAAGACATTTTCTTGTTAAATTCATACAGTTATTGAGCAAACCTCATTACTGCTCCCAGGTAGAATATGAAAGAACAGATCACAGAGAGAATGAACGACAGAAAGGGAGGATGGATGTCTTCCATTTCACAGAGAGAGACATGCAGGCAGACAGACAGAGAGACCGCATCTTTATTATATACTTTATTGGGTCTTTATTGAGTTTGGCTGAACAAATCCATGACAAACATGACAGACTGAAAGACCAAAATAAAGTTAGACAGGGAATTCAAACCGCTGCCAGTGAACCAGCCTCACAGCTTCAAGGTTTTTTGTTTTTTTTTGGGTAATTTTTGATAATTAAGAGCTGCTTTTATCCTTGACGTGCAGAAAATGACTCATGAGCCTGGGACCAAGCCATCCATTAATGGATCATAAAATTACTCAATTCATTTTTAAAATGTAAAAAAATACAGAGGTATTGGTGAGAGAATGAAAACAATCTTTGCCTCAGAATAACCTTTAAAGTCAAGTCAGGTTTTTGCCCAGATTTTTAGCTTGTGTGCAATTGACCAGACATCAAGTGGGATCTGGGAATGCATAGTGGACGTGTTGATATGAGCAAGAATAAATGACCACCCGAAAGACGCTCATTATTTTTCATTTAATGTTAAAATATGAATTCTAATGCGCATGTTGCATGATTAAAAATGTGTAAATCCTGAAAACGGTTTGGTCAAATTTATCCTCATAACCAGGGATAGAGCAAGTGTATTTCAGAAAAGCAAGCTCTTTTAAAAAGGGTTGACAGATATTAATGATTAATCTTTAATTTACCCCCAAACTCAACACAGCCCTGTGTTAAAACGAACCTGAATATCGATGCAGCCTGAGCACATCTGAGCAGACCTTGACTTAACGATTCAGCATATTCATTGCAATGCTTTTTAAACAATTTTGTTTAATTCCTTATCAATCAGCCTTTTACTACAGGCTATTTCAGATCAGCGTCTCATATGGATCCGCTACTGATGAACACTGAAACTATGAAATGAGTTTAGAATTGATTTTCACAATGTGGTCAGGTGTTTAAATGGCATACAAGCTATCAATCAGCAATAATTATTAAGAGCAGTGGGAGTAACTGGGCCAGCGTAGGCCTTGTCGCTTTGCTACTGCTGCTATAGTTACAGTTTAATATTGCATAGACCACCCATTGTGAAGAAAATCTAGAAAATGAAGCCATAAGGCCTACAATTAATGTCATATCAATCAGCTTTGCACACTTAAACACACATGCCTACAGAAAACATATATTTAATGTACACTATAGTTTTGCAACAGGTATGGTTCAGTTGAAAATGTAAAATGTGGTGCTCTAACATGTAACTTGAATGGATTTATGTTACCTACACATAGTTATCTGCCTGTCTGGTGAAATCTGCTCTCCACACATGCTGTACCAACACACAGGACTCTCTCTTGGCCATGCTCTAATAAACAATTTGTCATTCTCAGCATACCCGTGAGTGTATTTTGGGACTACACATCTTGTGTCAAAATTATTTCTATTAACACATCTTTAACACATACTGTGCAACTACACAAGCTCCATTCTGTCCCGAACTACACTTTTAGATGTGTTAAACATGACACGTCCTTTTTAAGAACATGATCAGGACTGCTGTCTCCCACTGCTGATCATAATACCATCTGGAACACTGAAAGAGTCGGTACCAGTGGTACCAACGCCTTAACAACATATTTTGAGACTCATTTTAACTTATATCAACTGATAAAAATGAAAAATCAGGAGGATTAGATTTAAATATTTGAAGTCATTATGACAGTAATCGGTAAAATTCTAGAATTTACATTGTACCATTATATCACAGCTGATGTTGAAGTTGAATTTTCAGTGCTCCTATCTTTGGCTATGCCATGATGTTAAAACATGTAGTTGCACATTCATTCACGCACAGTGCCATTATTCCAGTGTGATCGCAATGTTAGCAGCTACAGTCACACACTGAATAATAAAATAGATTACAACAAATTGTAGGAAACCTCTCTCTCTTTTTTTTTTTATTTATTTTTTTTTTTTTATATGACTCTGCTCTCTGCAGTCACCTGAGTATTCTTGGTGATATGAACAAGTGTTAACAGAACATTTTGGAATTATACTAGGGTTGACATTTCCGTTGACCCACCTGCATGTTTTACATGCTTTTGTATTGCTTTACCTTTGGTCTCTACCACACAGTTCCTCACCTGAAAGAGGAGAAAAAGACTGTTAAATCTGTCTATTAAAAGGTCACTGATTTTGGCGACATGAACAAAAGCAGTGTTTTTCACACATCTAATGTCTGACTATCTGCCTCTAAGCTAGGCTGCCAGTAGAAAATGCATCAACAATTCATTTGTACTCATCTTTGAACCTGCTGTGATTTTCACACATAATGTATAGTTGAGACTAGAGGGAGAGAGTGTGAACACAGAAATCCAGGCAGATAGGAAACACCAGATGATGTTAATGATTTTTACACATTTAAAATCTTGGTATTTGGTATATAAGAGCTCAGTTGTGAGTCAGGTGTCAGTGTCACACTTCAGCAGCTCTCCCACTGGAATAATGGTCCAGCAGGGCGTAAATCACCTCAGGGTGCCAGTGCAGGTGAAGAACATTCATAAGGATGAGGTGGCACCAAAATGGAGCGGCAAACATGATGGGACAGAAATGCAACATGGAGAGGAAGTGTTAGATTCTTGCTTTCTTTTTTCAATACGCTTAACTGCTTGAACTTCATTAGCCATCAACTTCTGATGCTTCCAGGAATGCTTATTTGACACGTGTCTTTGGTTCTTTTCTCAGGTTCTCTTTAAATTTCAGTGTAAATAGGCAAAAAAAAAAACCTCACAACAGCTGCTCACCGATCACCTTTTTTCCAAGAGAGAACCATGGCCTCAGACATGGAGGAGCTGATCCTCTCCTCAACTGCGTCATGATCTCCAATGTGCACTGGAGCCGTTTGCAGCTAAGTGTGACTGAAACGTTCACTTTAATAATACAGGCAAAAAGAGCCTAGGTGTGTGGTCAGACAGAGGGTCCTGTAATGCCCAAGCCTGAATATGAAAATTGACAACCTTGTATTAGTTTTAAATCTGCTTGATGATTCTGAGAAAGTGCGGCCTGTTGTGGAGAGTTAATCCAGACTTTGGACCCATGTGGTAACTGAGGGAACTAAACCAAGGGATGGATGGGAGTCAATAATCGGCTCATTCATTGTTGGGGCTTATAGGAGCGATGTTTGTGCTTACAGTATTTTGTGATTCTTAAGTTTTTGCTTTCTAGTTTTTTGATGTTTGTGTTGTTAGTTCAACTTTTGGAGTGCAGGGCAGGAATTATACCATGGCCAAACAGCCAGTGCCGTGGATGCCCCTTCTAAAATTAACTATCCACAGGGCCAGTTTGGCACGCCCTGTTTTGAACTAGACTTTGTGCCTTTAAAAGAAAGTTGTGGATTTCCGCAAATAAACAAACTCACGTTTCCCAGTGTCTGTCATCACGCTGGACATCAACAGTAGCGCGAGATTTCTCCCACTCCCGCAAATATATGTGTAACGTTAATGTTAACATTAACAGCTAATTATTAATTAAACACAGGGAGCAAGAGAAGCCATCGCTAACTGCTAAGCTATCGCTAACTGCTAAGCTAAGTAACTAGCAGATCTGAAAAGCGTGTAAACAACTGTGGGATTAGCGAGAAAGTTGCTAAAAGAAGGAGAGAGCTATGAGTGCTTGAGCAGAACTAGTGTCAGTTTAAATGTACAGCGGGTAATTAGCTGCTGTAATGGAGAATATAGCAAAATGAACCAGGTTGAGAGCAGCAAAAACACTATCAGTAGCAGTAGCCTGCATATGAGGCGTTTAGAGAACATCGGTAAATTGTAGTGTCTACCAATAGTCTGCATGTGAGGCGATTAGGGGACATCTGTAATTTGTAGCTACAGAAAATAACCTGGGTTACACTTACGTTATCGTGTGTTACTGGACATGTAACTAACTTTGCAGTCTGAACCATCATACATATGTGCTGTATCACACTGCAGCACTTAATTTTTCTATTAGGATATTTATTTTGTTGAGGAAAAAGGACTGAAAAAAGGATTTTAATAATCATTGGTTTTGGTCTTGGTGCCCTACATTTTGGCCGCAATGCCCCAATAAATTTGTATTTATCAAAGGCCAAAGTGGCTTGCCCTAAAAATGACTTAATTCCAGGCCTGGGAGTGCATCAATATGTTTGCAGAAAAAAAAATAATAATAGAATAAACCTAAGTGAAACTCATCCAGGCAGAGAAGGACACACTGGCCCACCCAGGAGATGGCAAGCCAAAAGCTCCATATTAGGCACAAAGATCAATATATACTCTTCCTGTGAATAAAAAACACACTACTTGACAGAACAGGATCATCATATGCAGCCCTATAATTTGATTGGACAGTAGGGCACCGCCTCTAAATTACACAACCATATTTACTGTATGGTGATCTACGGTGAGAAGTGTGTAGCTGCTCACTGACCATTTCACCAAAGACAGGACATTGCATATTCAAACACCGGTGAAAATGAAACGCCAACATGTAATGATGATGATCTTTATGGCTCTGCTGGTCTTTGCATGTGAGTATTCAAGTTGTAACCTTCCAATATCTCAAGATATTTCAATGGATTAGGCTTGTTCTCTATTTAATTGATGTAACTGTCAAATCATATTAGAAGCAAGGTGCTGAGCAAACATAGTAAACAGCAACAAGGCTGATGGTCAAAGAAGGAAAACCCATATCTTATAACTTTGTTTTTTGCACTCAAACTATAGGTGAATATGAAGTAAGTGCTTTACCATGTCGATCAATTCGGGGAGTCTGTGTCTCACGTTATGAATGCAGGTACGACTGTATATAGAGTATTACTACATCACAGGTCTATGTACTAAACCTAACATATGCTAATGAGCAAGCATTTCTTCCACTTCTCAGTGATATGGTTCCACGGCAAATGGACTGTCCCCTTGGTTTCACGTAAGTTGAATGAATTTGAAAATCTATTACATCAATATCATGAAATATCTTGCCCAGTCATAGCTGGAGTTATGCTTTACTGAATAATCATCCTGTTCCTTTGTCTTGCAGCTGCTGTACCTCGCTCCCTTTTTGAAGATAATCAAAGGGGATGATACTTCAATAATTCAAGAGATAATTGTTGAAAGAATTCAGTGTAATATAGCACAATTCACAGATTAGCCACAGTATGTTTGTTATTATTCATATCGTATTCATATCTGGAAGCACCTCTCCAACAATCACAGCTTTGGAGCTCCCTGTCTTTCAGTAGGATTATTGCCTGACCAATGTAAACTTGTCTGATCCATGACAAATCTTTTGTTGACTGCAACATATTAAAGACAATTAAATTTGAATCACTGTGTCTCTCATTGACCATTACACTGTGTGACAGCGGGACATCCTTGTACACTAAGGTCTTTAACATATATTTAAATTGAGAACTTTTACAAGAAGATGAAACAATGTAGATTTGGTCTCAGAAAGCATAGAAAATATATATTAACATTCAGAGGCAATCATCGAAGGAAAAAAATATTGTATGTTTGCGCACATGTAATCTTAAAAATCCAAATTCATTACATGACAAATTTCACCTAGACTTGAAAATCTACTTCCTGTATGTATACCATATATGGTTCTTTGGGATATTAAAAGTACTTTGGGATACCAATTCTTAGTTATTGGATGGTGGGTGATGGCGTAAATGTGGAAAATATCCAAACCCAATTATATTGTGCAATATTGCAAATGAGGCTATAAAAGGGCAGATAAAGAAAAACTCAATGCAGGTGTCAAGCAAAGTGCAAAAATGGTTCTTTAAAGAATCACAGTCTGAAAGGTTCTTTGTGGAACCAGAAATGTTTTTTCTGTGGCATCACTCCGAAGGACCATTTTCGGGCACCTTATTTTTCTGTGTGTAGATCATGAGATTACTGCTGCCCCTTGCTTATAATGGATCTCAGTTGGTCACATCAACTTTAGCCATTGTTTTACTCTGTGGACTACAGATAGGTAAACATTTAGATGAAGAGAAATTCAGATGAATAGCAAGTTTTAAGGGCTTTAAAAGGTTAGCATTGACAAAAAGCCAGAAAAGACAGGCATTCAATTGACTTCCACTAATGCTACCTTCAGCTGAATCTTTATCAAGGTGTTGCTTCCAGCACAAAGTTGGACAATAGCTACAGTGCTACAGCTACGTCTGCTGTATCTCAAGCCTCTCATCACCACTGCGAAGCCTGCTTAGCTTCAAACCTTCTCTGAAAGAGCCTGAAATAAACTCTTACAATGAGTAGTTGATTATACAGTATGTTCAGGCTGCTGATAGTGATGATAGTAAATTTTTTTTATACCATGACCTGGGAGAGTATTTGATCCTGACTGAGTCAAACCTCTGATGCTTTTGGAGGGTTTAGATGTCTACTGTAGCAGGGGATAGACATCAAGCTTTGTGTGACTTTTCTTCTGAGACAAAGCATTACAAAAGCAGCAACACAGCACAATAATAACACCATCAATACGCCCTTGGAGTCAAACTTTGCTGTATTTCATACAAAGTTATGTTCCTGAGCAGATAGAGCAGATAATGATGGCACATTCTGTTCATTCTGTGCCGCTGAGAGGTTTCACTGCACTTCCGGTTCTGGTTGGCGGCCTTTTCACTGTCTGATGGTCTGTTACTGTACTCTCTATTTGTATCTCAGCATTTTCTTTTATCCGATTTTATCTGATGTTACGCCGCATTATTTTATCGTTGTCGAATTACGAACTGAGTTACATTAGCCTACATCACAGAGTATTTTATTGGTGCAGCCTTTCAACAGATCTAAGAAACTCCATACCCGTGTTGCGGTGTCTCGGAGGAGGAGACTACAGGGAACGACTATTTCGCACACTGTCGTGCAGTGCACTTGAGAGAGAGTGTTTGGTATTGCCTTTTGTCTCAGAAACTGAAGTTCTTACTATTGGTCCTGAAATCTTTTCTAAACAAATTCAGCAGTCCCTAGGCTCTTTTATAAGCAAGATCTAGGTGTCATCTTTGACCCAAACTTACATTTTGAACATCAAGTCAAGAAGTTGGTACAGCTTTGCCAAAATCAGTCCTTTTCTCTCTTTTCACAACACTGAACGGGTTATTCATGTCTTTGTGATGTCGCGTTTAGACTATTGCAGTGCATTGTTCACCTGCCTGAATCAGTCTGCCTTGGTCGGCTCCAGTTAGTTCAAAACTCTGCAGAAAAATTGTTGGCCAAAACGAAGCGTAGGACACACATTACACCTGTCTTAGCCTCTTTACACCGGCTTCCAATGAAGTTCAGAATTGAGTTTAAAATTCTTTTAATTACATATAAATGACCTTGCATGAGCAGGTACCTGAGTACATCACTGAATTGCTTCATCCATATCAGAACCCAAAGCCCCTTAGGTCTTCAAACCAGGCACTGTTGGCTGTTCCAACATCTAGACTGAAGTCTAAGTGTGATAAAGCATTTGCAGTAATTGCGCAGAGACTGTAGAACAATCTGCCTGATTGTCTGAATCTGTTACTAGTTTTTAAATAGTAACAGAACACAGTTTCATGGTTTGGCTTTTAAATGATTGTACTTTTGTCCTTTTGTCTGTTTTTTATTTTCTCTGTAAAGCACTCTGTAAACTGTTTTTTGAAAAGTGCTATATAAATAAAGTTTATTATTATTACTCTCAGTTCAAAGCAATTTTGGGTGACTGGATCTCCAGTGAGTTGTCGGGTGCATTTACACCTGGATTTGATACATTTTTGCTCAATCTGTTTACAGTCTGGATGTTGATGCAAAGTTTAAAGGGGGTCATAGCTGTTGTGTGACTGGAAATCTCTGTTTGTTTTGTAGGAGTTGTGACGTAACATTTCCATTGCATAAGAATCTCATGTTGATTATGTGATGGGAGAGGGACACAGTTGTAAGCAGGGAAACCGAGATATTACCAAGGAAAAGTTGTTGTTTTGAATATCAAATGCCCCAGTTATGCATCTACACTCTTTTAATGTTTGGCAAGTGACCGTGTGATGAGATAATACCTTTCAAGGTGTAGATGCACCTTATACGTATACATTTCCCTTATATATTTTATTGTTCTAAAACTTAGTTTAAATGCTATATTTGACACATGTAAAACGTATCCCTCAAAGAATGTGCCATTTTCAACTCCTCTGTTTTTACTGCCATTTGCACTGCATGTTTTTCTAACCAGTCAGTGTACCCTCATCATCAATATAAACTGTTTGTGTGTTTCTCATCAGTGCACCAATACATCAATATTTCTGCAAAAAAACAAAAAAAAGAATTCGAATAAAGCTAAGTGAGACTCATCCTGGCAGAGAAGGACACACTGGTCCAGCCAGGAGATGGCACAGCCAAAAGCAACATATTAGGCTCAAAGATCAATATTTACTCTTCCTATGAATAAAAAACACACTACTAGACTGAACAAGCAGGATCATCAAATGCAGCTCTATAATTTGATTGGACGGTGGGGCACCGCCTCTAAATGTCACAATCCTATTTATTGTATGGTGATCTATGGTGAGAAGTAGCTTCTCATTGCTTGGTTGACCATCTCTCCAAAGACAGGACATCGCATATTCAAACACCGGAGAAAATGAGACTGCAACATGTAATGATGATGATCTTTATGGCTCTGCTGGTCTTTGCATGTGAGTATTCAAGTTGTAACCTTCCAAGATCTCGTCTTGATTTCAATGGATTAGCAAACATAGTAAACGGCAACAAGACTGATGGTCAAAGAAGGAAAACCTATATCTAATAAGTTTGTTTTTTGCACTAAAACTGTAGGTGAGTTGGGAGTAAGTGGTTTTCCATTGGAGGGGTGCGAATGCGGATGCTGCGGATGCTGTAACCCCAGGCCCCCCTGGCCCCCCTGGCCCCCCTGGCTGGTCTAGACCCCCCATTGCCGTCTGGTAGGTATCTAGAGTATTACAATGACATTATCACAGGTTGTCACTAATCTCAAATGTCTGAGTACTAAACCTAACATATGCTAATGAGCAAACATTTCTTCCACATCTCAGTGGAATTGAAGGAAGGGTTAGGATTGACCGTCACAGTGGTTCAGTGTAAACTGGATGAATTTGAAAATCTATTACACCAGTATCATGAAATGATATTACACCAGTATCTTGTCTAGTCACAGCTGGAGTTATGCTTTATTGAATAATCATCCTGTTGCTTTGTCTTGCAGATGCCGTCCCTCTATTGGAAGATAACCAAAGAGGAGGATACTTCAATAATTTAAGAGATAATTGTTGAAAGAATTCAGTGTAATATAGCACAATTCACAGATCAGCCACAGTATGTTTGTTACTACACCATATCTGGAAGCACCTCTCCGACAATCGCATCATGTAAATTTGGCTGATCCATGACAAATCTTTTGTTGACTGCAACATATTAAAGACAATTCAATTTGAATCACTGTGTCTCTCATTGACCATTACACTGTGTGAAAGCGGGACATCCTTGTACACTAAGGGCTTTAAAACATATTGAGATTAAGAACTTTTACAAGAAGATGAAACAATGTAGATTTGGTCTGAGCTTAGAAAGCATAGAAAAGTATATTAACATTCAGAGGCAATCATCGAAGGAAAAAAAGTTTGTATGTATGCTCACATTTAACCCCTTTGTTTTTTGGAAGTAACTGTCCAGCTGAGTGGGATAATTGTTTTCTTGCAAGGATAGTTGATCTTAAAAATACTGTGGAGGCTAATATGCAGCAGGATTCTTATTCCTTCAATTAGTACTTAAATGCTAGTATAACTGAAGAGGAAGTTAAAAGGGCAATTGGCGGACTTAAACTGAGAAAAGCAACTGGTATTGATAACCTGCCCAATGAACTATTGAAACTACCCTGTTTATTTCCAATATTAGGTCATCTTCTCTCTATTTGCTTTGAGTACAGGTTGGTTCCCTCTGTTTGGCATAAATCTATAATAAAACCAATCCCTAAGTCCCAAAATAATGATCCTAGAGTTCCTTTGAATTATAGGGGGATAAGTCTTCTCAGTTGTGTTTATAAACTCTATTCTAGTATTCTTAATGAGCGACTGTATTGCTAATTGGAAACTTTTGGTCTGTTGGTAGATGAACAAAATGGCTTTCGAAAGAATAGAGCTTGTATTGACCACATATATTCTTTATCTGTTATAGTTAATGCTAGAATACAAGAAGGGAGGCCTACTTTTAGTTGTTTCATAGATTTTCAGAAAGCTTTTGACTGCATAAACCATGATCGTCTCAGTTTCAAATGACTAAAATCTGGTATAGATGGCAAATTTTATAATGCCTTAAAAGTTCTTTACCAAACCCCAGTTGCATGTGTGCAGGTCAATGACTATAGAACAGGTTGGTTTCCAACCCCATTTGGTGTAAAACAGGGGGACGTGCTCTCTCCCAAGTTGTTTGCCATCTATATAAACAATCTAGTACTAGACATTAAGCAAGCAGCTATTGGTGTCAGATTGGGTGATGTTACGGTTGGCACTCTTCTATACGCAGATGATATAGTCCTCCTTGCAGAGACTGAAAATGATCTTCAAAGTTTGTTGAATATTGTGTACTGTTGGTGTAGTAAATGGAGATTGAAGATAAACAAAGATAAAACTCAGGTTATGCATTTCAGGAAGGAGGGAGAGTTACAGACTAAGTTTAAATTTCATTTTGGCTCAACACTTCTGTCATACACTCAGCATTACAAATACTTAGGACTTACTCTAGATGATCATCTTACCTTTGAAGAAGGAATAAAAGTCTTATCAGACTCTGCAGGTAGGGCACTGGGAGCCGTCCTTAATAAGGTTAAGCTATGTAGGGATCTTGGTTGTAAAACCTATACACAGTTGTATAAATCTTGTGTCTGTCCTATTTTAGATTATGGTGCAGGGGTCTGGGGTTATTGCAAGCAAACAAAATGCGACGCAGTGGGTGTGCATAAAATGGCCCCAAAACTTGCAATATGTGGTGACATGGGATGGGAGCCATGTGAAGTGCGGCATAAGGGTGACATGTTGCGACTGTGGAATAGATTAATCAACATGCCCGATAACAGATTTACCAAACAAATTTTCTATTGGGATTTTTCAAATAATTATTGTTGGGCAAGGGAGCTTGCAAAAATATTGGCAAGGCAGGTCTCCAATATATATATAGAAATAAATTATCTTGTAGTGTTAGTCAAATTAAAAAAATACTATTTGAAAACTATAAACAGAAATGGTCAAAAGAAGTTTTATGTAAACCAAAATTGAGAACGTACAGTCTGATTAAGTGTATTTACCATCCAGAGCACTAGTCACCCTTAAAAAAGAAATGTCACCTGTGTGATCTGGGAGAGGTTGAAAATGAAACGCACCTTTTGTTCTATTGTCCGTTATATCACAATCTTAGATATAGGCTTTTCCGTAAAATATCTGCAGAATGTCCTGATTTGTTTTCTATGTCTGATGAATGTAGATTTCAGTACCTGTTTACAGACAAAGTGTTTCACCTAGCTCAGTTTGAGTTAAATGCCTACCAACAGTGTAGGAGGGCGCTTTATGTTTGATGTGTTAAAGGCACAGCCTGTGCCTCATATGTGCCCAAGTTATGTTTTATAGCTGTAATGTCTAAGGAACAGGAGTGTGTTCATATTTGGTTTGACATTGCTTGACATGTATGGAGGGGTATTATATTGTTCTTCCGCTCTCACTATGTTATTGCTCTTGTTTGTTATGTTTGTAGTGTCTTGTAAGCCTATGCGGGCTGGGCACCTTTTGGTGCATGACACTTTGAAAAATAAATTACTTACTTACTTACTTACTAATCTTAAAAATCCCAAATTCATTACATTACAAATTTCACCTAGACTTGAAAATCTACTTCCTGTATGTCTACCATATTTGGTTCTTTGGGATATTAAAAGTACTTTGGGTTACTAATTCTTAGTGATTGGATGGTGGGTGATGGCGTAAATGTGGAAAATATCCAAACCCAAATATATTGTGCAATATTGCAAATGAGGCTATAAAAGGGCAGATAAAGAAAACCTCAATGCAGGTGTCAAGCAAAGTGCAAAAATGGTTCTTTAAAGAATCTCAATCTGAAAGGTAACGACTATTTCGCACACTGTCAAATGGCTAGCGAGGCACTGGAGGCTCAGTAGCCTACTACAGCAAGCTGCCGGTTGGAGAGAGATATCCGGTCCCAGCAGTGCAACGGGAGATGTTGGTTGACCCACCTCTCCCCTGCCGGGAATCCAGAGCACTGGCTGGCCAATTGGTGACTCTCCGGAGGGAGCTAGACTCCTGAAAGAAGCTCCTGTCTGGCGATGATGCAGCAGTCATGGACCCCAGTGCTCTATGGGACGGGACGGCTGCACTGGGGCTCAAAGAGGCCTGTGCGTCTTCTTCCACTCCACTCCCTCATTCTACCTGGGCAGAGGTTGTGATTAAGGGCAGAAAGAGGAAAACCAAGAGCAAGCCCGCCATGTCTGTGGTAGCATCTCCACCGGTCAACCTTTGAAAAATCGATTCCTCCCCTTGGAAAGCACTGACGACCTCCCAGGGGGAACAACATATATGGTCACATCTCTGCCCCTCTGAGACTGCATCTACTACCGTGATCGAGACAGCCGACGCTGGCTGTGCCGCACAGGGTCACCCGTGCTGCGGATGGTCCTTCCTACACTTGTCACACTACTCTTCTTGCAGGTGACTCAATCGTGCGGCATGTTAAGGTGCTGAAAGTTGTCGTGTATTTCCCAGGGGCTCGCCTTGCCGATATCAACTTTCAGCTGCCATCTCTGCTTAAGAGATATCCTCTTGTGAATACTGTTGTTGTTCATGCAGGCACTAATGGTGTTTCTTCTCGCAAGGACTCAGAGTGCTTGAAGAGACAGTTTGTTTCGGTTGTTAGAGCTATCAGAGCCTGCAACTTACATGTGGTCTTATCCAGTCCACTACCCCTTCACAAACGTGGTGAAGTGAGATTTTTAGCCACTTGTTTTCCCTGGACTGCTGGCTAAGAGACGTCTGTTGCAAAAACAACGTGGGCTATGTTGAAAACTTTCAACTGTTTTGGGTATGAGACACATTTGATAAACCAGATGGTCTGCACCTGAGCTCGTGTGGTGCCCAATTGTTGTCCTCCAATATCGAAAACTGTCTACAGCACGGACAATTTACTGCGTCCCATTTTAGTGTGATTCATATTGAGGCAATGTGCTGGTGTCTCCAGGACTGCCCTAAACTGGTTTACATCTTACCTTTCCAACAGGAATTTGACAGGGTCGATTGGTAGCTTTACATAATCAGCCTCTGAAATGGCATGCAGGGTGCCCCAGGGCTCAATTCTTGGGCCAATATTGTTCTCTATTTATATAATACCCTTGGGGCTCCCAATGATTGTTTAGCTGATATTAAGATGATAATTGGATGGCTCACAACTTTCTCCAGCTAAATTCAGATAAAAATGAAGTTCTTATTATTGGTCCTGAAATCTTTTCTAAGCAAATTCAGCAGTCCCTAGGCTCTTTTATAAGCAAGATCTAGGTGTCATCTTTGACCCAAACTTACATTTTGAACATCAAGTCAAGAAGTTGGTACAGCTTTGCCAAAATCAGTCCTTTTCTCTCTTTTCACAACACTGAATGGGTTATTCATGTCTTTGTGATGTCGCGTTTAGACTATTGCAGTGCATTGTTCACCTGCCTGAATCAGTCTGCCTTGGTCGGCTCCAGTTAGTTCAAAACTGCAGAAAAATTGTTGGCCAAAACGAAGCGTAGGACACACATTACACCTGTCTTAGCCTCTTTACACCGGCTTCCAGTGAAGTTCAGAATTGAGTTTAAAATTCTTCTAATTACATATAAATGACCTTGCATGAGCAGGTACCTGAGTACATCACTGAATTGCTAGTTTTTAAATCGTAACTGAACACAGTTTCATGGTTTGGCTTTTAAATGATTGTACTTTTGTCCTTCTGTCTGTTTTTTATTTTCTCTGTAAAGCACTCTGTAAACTGTTTTTTGAAAAGTGCTATATAAATAAAGTTTATTATTATTACTCCCAGTTCAAAGCAATTTTGGGTGACTGGATCTCCAGTGAGTTGTCGGGTGCATTTACACCTGGATTTGATACATTTTTGCTCAATCTGTTTACAGTCTGGATGTTGATGCAAAGTTTAAAGGGGGTCATAGCTGTTGTGTGACTGGAAATCTCTGTTTGTTTTGTAGGAGTTGTGAAGTAACATTTCCATTGCATAAGAATCTCATGTTGATTATGGGATGGGAGAGGGACACAGTTGTAAGCAGGGAAACCGAGATATTACCAAGGAAAAGTTGTTGTTTTGAATATCAAATGCCCCAGTTATGCATATACACTCTTTTAATGTTCGGCAAGTGACCATGTGATGAGAATGTGCCATTTTCAACTCCTCTGTTTTTACTGCCATTTGCACTGCGTGTTTTTCTAACCAGTCAGTGTAGCCTCATCATCAATATGAACTGTTTGTGTGTTTCTCATCGGTAAACCAATACATCAATATTTCTGCAAAAAAAAAAAAAAAAAAGAATTTGAATAAAGGTAAGTGAGACTGATCCTGGCAGAGAAGGACACACTGGTCCAGCCAGGAGATGGCACAGCCAAAAGCAACATATTAGGCTCAAAGATCAATATGTACTCTTCCTATGAATAAACAGGACTAGGTCAAAACCTAGTATATGGCTGGACCGTGTATGAGTGTGCCACGTGTCACGGCCGACCAATGGTGTAACTAACTCCGCTGTTGACAGGGGTTAAAGTGGGATTTGGCAGGTGGGGGAACCCTGTTTCGGAGGGGGGGGGGGGGGTCAGAAAAAAATAATAATTTAAAACAAATTTCCTGCATTTCTACACCACCTAACCTCTTGGATTAGGTCAAGAAACAGCAACCCTGTATAATGTTAACCAAAAATGTAAAGATTATGTTATATTACTAGATTTCAGCACTGAGGTGCTTACATTCATGATCTTGCATAGGCATACTAACATAAAAAACCTATTATTGGGAATCATGAGAAAGTTTCAGAGAGACAGACACAGAGCGTCCCCGTAACCATAGCAACCATAGCTCACTCTCACTCCTGCCTGCGTGCGCACGGCGCGAGAGGAGAGGGAGAGACGGTGAAGAGCCGCTGACTGAGATTACTCTGAGCAGCATGCATGGGAATAAATTACAATATAATAATTATGTAATAATAATGTAATATATATAATAATATAATATAATAATTTGTGTATATTTCTCGCTATTCAGATGGTCTGAATAACTCGCTGCTGCGCTGTGCTGCTCTGTCTCGTCTGTCCTGCTGTCAGTTTCCTTATGAATTTGTTTTTCACTGCGTGAGAAAATAGACTTGTGGCGTGAGAGCGTGTGAAAAATGTCAATTGCGTGAGTCTCTCGGTCAATGCGTGAGAGTTGGCAGCCCTGTGAACTCGCTTGTCATTATTATGTATGAAACTGCCAATCAGATTTATTTACTTATTAATCGAAGGTGCCGGAATGCCGTTCCGGATCGTTCCGGCCCACTTTAACCCCTGGCTGTAGACTGCTAATACAGAATAATAGTCCATACATCCATACTGATCGTTCCAGCGCGTCCCGTCTCTCTCTCCACCGCTGTCGTCTCCACCCACGGCCCGCATCGATCCTGCCGATCCAAGCGCCAGGCGCTCTGTTACCCGTCGGTGCCGAAAACGCTGTTCGCCGGACACCGGGGGCGCATTGTCGTCGGGACCCAATCGGCGCCCAGCTAGTGGCACTGGCCGGAACCGTGGCCCCGGGAAACTTCGGGAAGTTCGGCAATAAGCCCTCGGCGTGATGAAATCTCCATGCTTGTTTGTGTCTCTCTCTCCCCCGACAGAACAGAGGATTTCAGGTGGACTGAGCTCGCGCATATGCATCGACATAAACAGTGATATGATATAATTGTATAGATTCTACTTTAGCTTCAGCTTACATGCATGATATTGGTCAGCCTGCTTACTGTGTGGGAGAAACGGGCTCCTGATCTCAGCGGAGAAACTAGACGGCGGAGAAAGCGAAACTGAAATTTCTGGCTCTGTGATCCTATGATGTGCCACGTGCCACGTGCCACGGCCGACCAAGGTGTAACTTGATCACTCAGTCAGTCAGTCAGTCAGTCAGTCAGTGACAGACATTCGCGTTTGTAGGGCTGGCCCCGCTGTTGCGGTCCAGCCAAAAACACACTACTAGACTGAACAAGCAGGATCATCAAATGCAGCCCTATAATTTGATTGGACGGTGGGGCACCGCCTCTAAATGTCACAATCCTATTTATTGTATGGTGATCTATGGTGAGAAGTAGCTGCTCATTGCTTGGTTGACCATCTCTCCAAAGACAGGACATCGCATATTCAAACACCGGTGAAAATGAGACTGCAACATGTAATGATGATGATCTTTATGGCTCTGCTGGTCTTTGCATGTGAGTATTCAAGTTGTAACCTTCCAAGATCTCGTCTTGATTTCAATGGATTAGCAAACATAGTAAACGGCAACAAGACTGATGGTCAAAGAAGGAAAACCTATATCTAATAAGTTTGTTTTTTGCACTAAAACTGTAGGTGAGTTGGGAGTAAGTGGTTTTCCATTGGGGGGGTGCGAATGCTGCGGATGCTGTAACCCCAGGCCCCCCTGGCTCCCCTTGCCCCCCTGGCCTAGACCCCCCATTGCCGTCTGGTAGGTATCTAGAGTATTACAATGACATCACAGGTTGTCACTCAAATGTCTGAGTACTAAACCTAACATATGCTAATGAGCAAACATTTCTTCCACATCTCAGTGGAATTGAAGGAAGGGTTAGGATGGACCGTCACAGTGGTTCAGTGTAAGCTGGATGAATTTGAAAATCTATTACACCAGTATCATGAAATGTTTTGTCTAGTCACAGCTGGAGTTATGCTTTATTGAATATTGCAGATGCCGTCCCTCTATTGGAAGATAACCAAAGAGGAGGATACTTAAATAATTTAAGAGATAATTGTTGAAAGAATTCAGTGTAATATAGCACAATTCACAGATTAGCCACAGTATGTTTGTTACTACATACTACACTGTATGTGTGCTCACATTTAATCTTAAAAATCCCAAATTCGTTACATGACAAATTTCACCTAGACTTGAAAATCTACTTCCTGCATGTCTACCATATATGGTTCTTTGGGATATTAAAAGTACTTTGGGATACTAATTCTTAGTTGGATGGTGGGTAATGGCGTAAATGTGGAAAATATCCAAACCCAAATATATTTTGCAATATTTCAAATGAGGTGATACAAGGGCAGGTAACACAATGCAGGTGTCAAGCAAAGGAGTGCAAAAATGGTTCTTTAAAGAATCTTAGTCAACGATTTTCAACTTTAGCCATTGTTTTACTCTGTGGACTACAGATGGGTAAACATTTAGATGAGGAGCAATTCAGTTGAAAAGCAAGTTTTAAGGGTTTTGAAAGGTTAGCAATGACAAAAAGCCAGAAAACACAGGCATTCAATTGACTTCCACTAATGCTACCTTCAGCTGAATCTTTATCAAGGTGTTGCTTCCAGCACAAAGCAATGCAACAATAGCTACAGTTGTCCTCTTCTCTCAAAGAGCCTGATATAAACTCTCAAAATGATTAGTTGATTATTTTGTTCAGGCTGCTGATAGTGATGATAGTACATTTTTTTTTAATACCATGGCCTGGGAGAGTATTTGATCCTGACTGAATCAAACCTCTGATGCTTTTGGAGGGTTTAGATGTCTACTATAGCAGGGGATCGACATCAAGCTTTGTGTGACTCATCTTCGGAGACAAAGCATCACATACAAAAGCAGCAACACAGCACAATAATAACACCATCAATACACCCTTGGAGTCAAACTTTGCTGTGTTTCATACAAAGCTTCTTTCCAGAGCAGATAAATGATCACACATTGTTGCCATTGATCACACTCATCACACTGTGTTCCTAGTTCAGTGCAATTTTGGGTGACTGGATCTTCAATGCATCACTGGGTGCATTTACTCCTGGATTTAATGTGTTTTTGCTCTATGTGCATGTTGATGTCGAGTGTAAAGGGGGTAGCAGCTGCTGTGGGACCTGAAATCTCTGTTTGTCCTGTTTGTAGGAGTTGTGAAGAAAATTTCCACTGCATAATAATCTCATGTTAATTATGGGATGGGAGAGGGACACAGCTGTAAGCAGGGAAACAGATATTGCCAGGGAAAAGTTGTAGTGTTGAATACCAAATGCTCCAATTATACATCTAGACTCTTTTAATGTTTGGCAAGTAACCATGCTGTGATGCGATAATACCTAATACCTTTTAAGGTGTAGATACACCTCATACGTACACATTTCAATGATTACCCGTATGTTTTTCATTGGTGCTCCAATACAACAGGTGGTGCTTGTTGTATTTTTGTAATGTACCGCCTGCTGTGCCAGTGTGCGTCCCTGGAGAACAAAAAGATGAATGAAAAGTGATTTAAAAAAGCAGTAGAGAGGTGAGAAGAGAGTGCAGATGGATAACAAGAGAAGGGGACAGGATAACCAAAGGAAGAGAGAGCCTCTGTCTGTGTGTGTGTCAGGCCATGGTTCAGCTTAGCTAGTCAGTCAGAGGGTTAGCCAGAGAGACTTGAGTTTATCATAGCCAGAGGGGACAAAGACTAGACTCTACATTCATTTATCTGTCCATCTCTCTCTCTCTCTCTCCGCTACCCCATCTCTTGTCCTTCACTGCTTCACTATGTATATGTTCTGTCTCTCTCACCATGTTTTTATATATTCTTAACGTTTCTGCTTCAGTAGATGGTGTGCAGTGGAGAGTGATGGGAAAGGTGGGATGGAGTGAGTGTGGATGGGGGGACGCTTCCCTCTTTCTCCTTCTATGTATGCCGCTCGTTCCCCCTCCTCGCCTACCTCTCCTGTCCCATCGAATTTCCTGCCCTCCCTCGCTTGGTGTAGCTTTGCCACTTTCTCTCCCCATTTTCATTCTTGAACAATGCCGACCCTCCCACGCACTGTCTGCATTTGCAATGGAAAGCACCTTGCACGTTGCCTGTGGAGAATTGCACATATTTAACATGGAGGACAGCGACTAGGTGAATTTCCACACTGTGTCGATATACACTTTCCCCCTAAAATCTATTTAACAAGAGGAACGTATGAGAAGAGACTGTGTTTACAGCGCAGGATGCTATTTTCTCTCATGTTACATTGCGAGTGAGGATTTGAATAAATAACTTTCTGTCATTTCCACATCAGTGGCCATCTTAGAAATCCCCCGTCTCATTCTTTTCCAAAGTGGTACAGTTGAAATAATCTCAAAAAGCCTGGTGGCCAGACTCGGGGGATGAGAGGAAAATTGAACTTTTTAAAACAATTCCTTGTTGGGGGCAGGGCAGTAGTGCAGCAGTAATTCATTGTCACATGCAGTAAAAAGGGGGATTTCTGATGGCTCCATCTGTATACGTCTGCTGTTGCAAAATGCCCTTCTGCTTGACATGTGAATATCATGGGTTGAAATGTTATTTTGCAACTTGCAATCTGTAAAAGATACTGAAACTCAAAATTGAACAAAGAGCAGAGGAATCAGGCTGATTTGAGTTAATATTAGATTACTTTGCCAAGTTAAAGTTAAAGAATGTTAAAGGGTCAAATTACTCATATTTACAGACTGCAATTAGAATAGTGTTATGATCATTTACAGCAACTCTCAACTTTCTAGTGCTAAAATTACTTAATCAAATATATTCAGTTTTTCCTGCAAATGGGAGAGATTACAGTCACTATTTATTTAATCAGATTACTCACATACAGTGGCATGTAATCCCTTACTTCCCCAGCCTGGCTGTCAGCCATCTGCAGTGTTCAGATAAAGTGATTCTGACAGTGAAGTATAGTCACAATTTCACTCTGCACCCATCACTCTCTCCCTCTTCACTCCTCTTGTGTGTGTGTGTGTGTGTGTGCGCGTGTGTGCGCGTGTGTGTAACTGTTTTTTACTTTTAATTTCATCATCCACTGTTCCCAAAAATCAACCTTCACCCAACCTCACCCTCTCCTGCTAATATTTGTTTTTCCCACTAACTGCAATCGTTTTTTTATTCTTCTTTCTCCCTGCCTGCTCCCTTATTCCCCGAGATGAAAAAAAAAAAGGTAAATGAAGACAAGATTTCATCATTCCTCCACACAATATAGGCCTACAGATATTTTGGACATGACACTTGTGCGTGTGTGTGTGCCTCCTCCAAATAGGCCCATGCAGTATTTATATCGCCATAATAGTTGGTTATGGCGTTAAATGTGCATCTCATTATGTGTAACCGCACATAAAACGTGTGTGTGTACGTGTTAAATGTTACGTGTATGTGTGTATAAATGTGAGTGTATATGTGATTACAGAGTGTGCGTAGGTTGTGCATGTATTTTGGAGTAGGTACTTGCTGTATGTGTGTGTGTGTGTGTGTGTGTGAGGACGTGTTTGTATGAGCTCTGTGAGCACTAACCAAGCGGAAATGACAGTAATTAACTAAACGAGCTACATCTGCACCTGAGGGGAAGAGAGAGAGAGAGAGAGAGAGAGACAAAAAGAGAGAGAGTGTGTGCATGCATGCATATCTACTTGGAAGAAGTAGAAGAAAGGGGAAAGAAAGGGTGTGAAAACAAAGGAGAACAATTTTGGTCAAGGGGAGACTAGGTGAAGAGAGTAAAAAAGACACTGTAAGAGAGAGAGAGAGAGAGATGGAAAGAGATCTAATTCATCACACGCTGACAAAACAAAACATTTAATAGAGATATATGCTGTTTTTTCCTCTCCTCTCCTCTCCTCTCCTCTCCCAGGAGGAGTCACCCATCCCTGGGCATAAAAATCTACTGCAGCCCCAGGCTCTGGCTCCGGGCCTCACTGACTCAGAGAAGCTAAACGCACCGCAGCTTTAACTGACCTAGAAAAACAGCATGGATGGAAATACTTCTACCTACAGTGAGTTGCATATTTCATGACGACGCATTATGGAATCAAATAGAGACATTGGCGCCGGAATGCATTTATATCTTACAGAATTAAATACATATTCCCAGGTTGCACCATGCTGCTTCAGAGGCTAGTGTTAAAAGTTCAGCAGCTTTCTTTCCTGCTGATACAGTTGAGATTAAACTCCTTTTATCATACACACACACACACACACACACACACACACACACACACAGTATTGCAGACGAAAAACATTTTTGGGCAAGGTGTAAGAAGATAATACATGCTTTTATACGTTGCAACATAATATAACAGTTGCAACATAATATAATAATTCACGCAAAGCAGGGTTTTCCCGTATAACATCCAACCTTAAGTACGTTGCTGTACCTCAGGTTGCACCATGCAGCTCCAGAGGCGAATGTTGAAAGTTCGACAACTTTCTTCCATTTTTGATAATCTTTACTGCTGACGCATTTGAGATTTGAGTCCTTTTGTAAAATTCAGTGGCAGCAGAAGACAAAAATAACAACAAAAAAATGCGAACTATCCAGTGACTACTTCGTACAGCCAGAATCCATGCTGCAACATGGTGCAATAATGCATGGAGGGCAGGAAATGTGACCTGACCTTCCCGTTACATCTGTCAAGTGTGTGTGTGAGAGAGAGTGTAGTAGTAGAAATAAGTCCTCAGTTTCAATGGAGAGTTTTAGTGTCCCATGATCATCTGATGATCATCATCCTGACAAGAATACAATTCTGTGGAAAACACTGGATCCTTTATCAGTGGTAAAAAGAAAATTATCAGAGTCAGTATCGGCCTTTAAAATCCCATCGGTCGAGCCCTAGGACAGTGCAGATGAATGGGGAGGCGTGAAATGTGCCAGCAAAGTGCAGAAAAGTGAGAATACTTGCACATTTAAACCTGTAAAGAGGAGGCAGCGGCTTAAAGTAAGCTTATTATTCAAGAACAAACTCCCACTCTCACATAGTCTTGTTGTTTCAGTACTAACTTTTCATTCCATGGACCTCTTAAATTGTTGAAACAGTTTGAAATGAAAAAAGTGCTGCCAGATGGTAGTGTAACGGTTGTCGGGCGCTGAGGGTGTCAGTGTGTGTGTGTGTGTGTGTGTGTGTGCGTGTGTGTGTGTGTGAGAGAGAGAGAGAGAGGGTAAATGAGTGAATGTTTGTGTATGTGTCTGCATGTACATGGGCTTGACTTCTTATCAACTTAAAACCTGTCCATTTAAAGAAATAATCATTCTTACCTGTGAAAGTGTTTTGACAGGGGAATAAATTGACTTTGCCAATTATTTTACACACACACACACACACACACACACACACACACACACACACACACACACACACACACTTCTTTGGGCAGAATTAAAACATAGCATGTACTCACATACACACATATGCTACACACATACCTTGGGGCAGGGTTAATAGAGCAAACACACATACTTGAACAGACACATCAACTACATGTACACACACACACACACTCAAACTCCTTGGGGCAGGATTAATAAATAGCATGGATGCCATACACACACATATAGTACATACAGCAGGGCAAACATGCTACACACACCTTCAAGCAGGGTTAACACACAGCAGATATACTGTAGTTACAACACACAGATGAACACACACCTACTCACATGTACATACACACACACACACACACAAACATACACATACAAACCGCACTCACTCTCCTTGGGGCAGCGTTAACACACAGCACATGTACAGTAGATGCACTCGCGCGCGCACACACACACACACACACACACACACACACACACACACACACACTGCAGTCAGAAGCAGAGTTTCTAACCAGTGTTAGCATTAGATTAAGACTTGGCTGGCACTCATGAAATCCACATGCATACACAAAAACCCTACAGACACACACACATGCATGCTTGCACACACACAAACACAAACATACATTCTACAGCGTCAGAGAAATACAACTCCAACACACAAACACAAACACACACACACACACACACACACATACATAACCCCTAGCATCAGAGAAATCCACACCTTCACTCACACACACACACTCCCCTGCACCACAGAGATCTACACACATGGACACAAACCTGCATTCACACACACACACACACACACACACACACACACACACACACACACATACACACAGGCACCCTCTAGCACCAGAGAAATCGACACCTTTTCTCACTTACTCACACATACACACACACTCACACATCTCCAGCAGTACAGAAATCTACACACACACACACACACACACACACACACACACACACCCTGCAGCTTCAGAGTAATACGCATGCCAGCGAGCTGATGGGAGTGGAATGGCCTGACTCCATGTTTTATGTGTTGGACTTCGGCCCACTAGTTCACTTTGATTTGACCAGGCAGCTAAAACATATTGAGAATTCATCCATTCACATATTGAAAATTCATCTTGAGAATTTATTTCCCAGAAGCCTGGCTTGGAGCCTCCGTGTGATCAGAGCTATGTTAGACTTTGTAGTACATCTGTAGAGCTTAAATGTTGAATATTTCATCAATGACTAGCTGAGGATTGTGTTTCGACTCCTCCACAGGTGATGCTACCTGGATGACTATCTGAGGCAGTAGAGATGGGCAACATGGTGTGGATGGGATTAGCAACTGGGACAGAATGAAAAGTTTTAAAGGCGTGTTGCTTCTCAAAAATAAAAATAAAAAGGATGTTGCTGCTTGTCCCCCCTCCTCCTCCTCCCTGGTGGCGCTCCACATGCGTTTGTTTTGAAGAGCAAGAAGAAGAGCCAATAACAACCCTTGATAACAGCTAATATGCATTCTGAACAGGTAAGCTAATGTGAAGATACAACTATGCAGGTAGAATAGTGGAACTGGAATAACGTTGTGTATTACTTGCAAACGGTTCCTGTCTTGTGCCATAAAGTAATCCAGCAGACTTCCTGCCAAATCCAACCAGGTGGCTCTCCATGTAAAATGCAGCGTAGAGGCTGCCAATCTTACTGGCTTGTTTCCAATAATTATATTAATGTCGCAGAATTAAAGTGGTAATGATTTATTGACGTTGACATGATACATGCAGCAGCTTTAATAAAGGTAAATAGGTAGGTGAGTGGGACATACGGAGCAAAGGTGCCATAAAAAGAACTGCTGTTGATTCTGAAAAATTGCCAGACCTCTGCCTAGGCAACATGGCATTACTGTAGTGCAACAGTAGCAGCTGTAAAGGGAAACTGTGTGCATGTGGAAGTGAACGGCAAAGACAAGGTGAAGCCGGATGAAAACACAAGCAGCGGCAACATAGTGCAGATGCATTATGAGCGTATGGAGGATATCTAAAAAGACCACATGTAACCTTGTGTAGCATGACTAAAGAACTATTCTATTTTATCCTCTTGACAACGAGACTGGCATTTTCCTGAGCGGCTCCACCCACATTCGAACTTTCCCCCTCTGTAGTGCTAATGCATCTGAACCATGAAACGTGACCCCCCTCTCTCTCGCTGTCAGCGGAGTGACAGCTCTGCAGAACATCACATGGCGGGAGACTACACTCTAAATTGTTTCTGGCTTCGGGAGAAACTCGCTCGCAGCCGCAAATCTAAACTGGACCGCTCAAGGTCGCAACGAAAGCATCTTGCGAATTCACTCTTTTCTTCTCCCAGCATCAAGGTGAAGTGCGGAGTTTACAGGATGTATCTCTCTTCATCTAGCCGACCCACCCGGCCGCTCCTTGCTCAAATTATTTCACCATCTCCCTCTTTATCCATCTTCCTGTCTTTCCTATCGCTCCTTATCGTCTCACTCCATCCGTCTGTCGCCTCCCTGCCTTCCTCTCGCTTGATCTATTTATCTGTCTGTCTCTCCGACCCCCCCACCCCTGCCCCCCCAGTTCTCCTGCATCTCTGTTTCTATCTATCTATCTATCTATCTGAACCTCCCTCCCTCACTCTCTCTCAACCTATTCATCTATCACCTCTCTCCCTCTCTCTCTCTCTCTCTCTCTCTCTTTCTCTCTCTCTCTCTCTTTCTCTCTCCAGGGGACATGGGCCCAGTCAAATCGATCACGTCACCCCGCCTACCCCCCGTCCGCACACACACACACACACACACACACACACACACACACACAGACATGAACACGCACACACAGATCTCTCCTCCATGTACACCTCTGGCTGTATAGACAAGACCATCCATCAGTCTGTCTTTCACTCTCTCTGTCTCTCTCTCTCTTTCTCACACACACACACAAACACTCAACGCAGACCTCTGTTTTGACATACAGAGGTGTTCCGCAGTGCATCCATCCTCTTGTCTCTTGTATCTGTCTTTTGCGTCACGTACCTCTCTATTTCCACCTGTCTGTCTGCCTCAGACACACACACACACACACACACACACACAATCTACGGACACATAGCTATATAGTGTGCGTGTGAATTTGTGTGTTTGTACGTATGTGTGTGGTTGCATGATTGTCTATCTATCTGTCTGTCTATCCAAACAGACCTCTGTCTGGTTGGGTTTCTATGACGATGCAGTAATACAGTGATGCTCCATCTCTGTCGTCGTCCTTGGCAACGCTCCACTGCTTCATTACCACGGCAACAGAAAACTGTCCCCTTTCATTATAACGTTTATTAATGCTGTGCGAACACACACACACACACACACACACACACACACACACACACACACGCCTAAACAGGCAGGGATGACATGTATGCACGCACACACAGACTGTTACATGCACACAGAGCAGGCAATAAAGCATTGGACACACACACACTCACACACACACACAGAAACACAGGCGAAGGAGTAATGCATAGACTCAAGCATGGATATTAACTTTCTGTCCAATTGCCTGTCCGTATTAAGCTTAGAGCTCCTCCTACGTTTGGCACACAACATACTGCCGGACACGCACTGCTGGGTTCAACTTAACAGCATTAAGTCCACTCCACTGCCTGGCGAGGGCCTCCACTATACACACTGCATGCACTGCTGAGTCTGAAGTAAAGGCCCAGTCCACCGGCTAACCACAGGCTGAAAGCAGTCCTGCCACTGCAGGCAAAACACACTGCTCTCAATGTAAAGTAAGAAGTGGAAAACAACTCCTGATGCTTGATGTTTGTCATTGAGTATCTCCTAAATACAGAGGATCCAGTGTGTAAAAGTATTGTCAATTTGTCAAGCAAGGATAACCAAGGAGACTCATTCTAATTTGCGGTAATTTTGGGCTACAAATCTTTTTTCTTTTTCAGAGAGACAGAGAAGGTGTCCATGAACGAAACTCTTCAAATAGACATAACAGAATTTTCAAACTATGATGGCTGAGCATATAGATGCAGATGAATTACTTGCGAAACTGAAAACAAGCTGAAAAGTCATCAGCGACTGATGCAAGTCGTGAGCAATTGGCCCAGATTACTTTTCGGGAGCGATCTGCCCCAACGTTGTCTGCAATTGACAGACAGGTGTTGTTTTTCCTTGAGGAGCTTGAACTCCTTCAGGGTGTGTAATCAGTTGATGATACCACTTTTATACAACTCAACGGTCAAGTCAGCTGTCACTTTTTCTCTGCTTGCTTGGTTTGGAGGTATGAGTTCTGCAGACGGAAATTGGCCGCGAAGCGTAGCTACCCAGATTACAGGTGTCAAACTACCTCAGCTAGCTGACAACTGTAACAAGCGGGCTGTCAGGAGAGCCAAGCTCGTCTAAATCCCCCCCCCTGCATCCCCTTTATGGAGGGTTTGAGCTTCTCTTCTCAGGCTGGAGGATCAGACCAGAAAAAGCCAGGTCGGAGAATCAAATATTTGTGACCTGATGCTTATCGATTAATATTTAAAAATTCACTGTAATTTCAGTATTCTACAATAAGTAGCTTTCATTTCATGCCAGCATTCATTTTTGTGAATGGTGGATATCTTACTTTTTTTTTCTTGGTGGATATCTTATTTTTGAATTTAACATTTATGAAATATTTATTCTCGTGCTATTGGCCTAATAAACACAGGGAAAAGGCACCGATAACATTTTTGTCCCCCATAATTACGTTATTGTACCCTGTAATTATTAAGTATGCAGTAATTACAAAAATTGTTACACCATAACTACCTTATAAATTTCTCACAATTACAAAATTGTTACCCCTATTTCCTGGACTTCTTGTTTTCTTACCCTATAACTACAGCACTGTTATTTTACCCCATAATTACAAACTAGTTACACTGTAATTAGCGGGCTGTAAAATAAAGCGTTACCAAGTGCTGCAAAGCAAAATTGACTCTTAGTGAAAAAACAGCCACATTTAGAATAAATATTGATTATAATGTTAGTAAAAGAGATATAGAAAATGTTAATGGCCCACATATATTTATATATTACATCATTATACACGTGTTTTGAAGCAATGCGCAAAGACAATATAACAGTAGTGTGCAAAGAAATGTATTCAAATAAAATGATTCAGTTGTTCAACTGTGTAAAGTGAACAGGAAGATGACAGGAGTTCAGAAGTGGACTGCAGGTGAGAGGGCAGTCAAGCAGGGCTTTGGCTCTCCTTCTGTCTGGCAGGTCTGTTGGAGCGGCGTCTCTGCTGTTGCAGCCATGTTGTCAGCACATTTCTTGTTCTTCCCCCGGAATATGCGGGATAGTCAAGAAAAGAAGCCACGCTTCTTCTTCTTTGGTTTTGTCGACAGGCTGTCTTTGGCACTGGAACTCTGAGGTCCTGTAGGTTCGACCAGTTGGACAGGTGGAAATGTCTTTTCCAGGGTCAGACTGGACAGATCCTTGGTGTCCTTTACAGTTTCAACCACAAGGCTTGGTGGAGCTTTGACTTCAACCTGGATGGCTGGAGCCTGGGACTCTTGAAGCAGGTTGGTTGATCCTTCCTTAAGCAGGTGAATCAGGGTGTGTTCAGCAAGAGAGACGGGGAGAACCTCCTCTGAGGTGGAGTTATTGTCAGGTCCAGCAGAGAGGACAGTCACTTTTGTTCCCTCACAACATTCAGGTTGATGCAGGACGGGGACAGAGCTTTCAGCTGCGGCCTCAATCTGTGCACAAGAGCTGACCGTTTCCCTCTTGCAGATAAAAGGACATTTTTCGTCTTCCTTCTCCAAGTTCTGGAGGAACAGCTTCAGTTTAGAGTCAGCTCTGACGATTGGCTCCCATTCATCAAGATGATCTCGAGTAAGGGCATGGTGTGCAGCGCAGGCAGCCATAAATGTAGAACTCACTGTTGAGGAAGCATTCATCTGCTTTTCACCAAGTTCCTCCTCCTCCAGGAGGACTGAGAGGAACTGCATCAGGTTAGAGTCAGTGCTGCTGACAACAGGTTCCCATTTGTCAAGCTGGTCCAGAGTCGGCCCATGCTGTGGGGAGCAGTCAACTACAAATCTAGAGAGATGTGATGAAGCATAAAGGAGCACCTCACCAAATCCCTCCTTCTCCAAGTCAAAGTGGGACTTGACCAGTGGCTCCCACTCATCCAGGCAGCCCAGAGTGGATCCACAGGGTGAGCAGCAGTCAGACACAAATCCAGATGTGTCACATGGGGGAGCATAGAGGTATCTCTTTCCAACTGCCTCCAGGTGGTAGTCATCGTCAAAACCAAAGGGGGAGTGCTGAAGCTGACTCAACCTCTCAATGATTTTGAAGTCATCAGTCATTTGAGCCTCAACCAGGTGGAGCGGGTTAGACTGAGCCTCAACATGCTGAGCTGGGTGGATGGATGCTCCAGCATTACCTAACGCTGTGTCCTCGGTCATGAGAGGAGACTCTTTCTCTGTGGGAGGAAGGTCTCCTTTGTCCATATCCAAGAGAAGTTTGTATGCTGATGAAACTGTGGTCACTATTGGTTCCCATATATTGAGGCTCTCAAATCCACCAGCGGGTTTGGAGCCGAGACCAACAGCAGACTGAGGTGAAAGGTCACAGTCGAGCTCAGCAGGAACTCCAGAAAAACTAGAGGCTTCAGCATAAAGGTTCTGCTCCTTATTCAGGACTTTCGCAAACATGCAGTTGATGTTTTCATGGCGATCATCATTAAGGGCATTGAGTCGAGCGACCATTTGCATGGATGCTGAAAGAAATGCAATGGCAACATCTTAATAATCAAATAACCATGAGGCCACCTGATGGAGCTTCATTCAAGGTCAACATGCTTCATCACAGCTTCATCTTATGCCTTTCATCCTAGTTTTGTTTCAACAACAAATCTAACTGTCAATTTACAATGTAAATCAAACTAAGGAAGAACTGGACACAAATGAAAATCCTTCAACACAAACAACTACTCTATCCTGACTGTCCGTCTCTTTGGAATTTGGAATTTGTATTAGCTACCGTATTTTTTATGCGGAAAACATCTATTTAATTGCTAATTCCTATTGCACTTTCACTGTTTTAAGCCACAAATTAGCTCACTCTAATCTTACTACTACCTACTACCATTACTGCTATATATTACTATTACCTATTAATACTACCTACTATCATATCTGAGAGGATATTTTAGGAAAATAAAAGTTATTCATCTTCAATTCAGCTTTTCAGGTGTAGAATTTCTTTTTTCCAGAACAACCTGTGCATCAACCCATGTAGTTAATAGAAACATGGGTAGCTCTTTACAATGGCCTTTTTCCAGTGCATGAACCTTTAAACACTGATATGATTTGTTTAGTCCCCCCTAATTATGTTATTGTCCTGTCATTATTTTTTATGTATGCGGTAATTACGAAAACAATTACGCCATAACTACCTTATAAATCTCTCATAGTTACAAAATTGTTCCCCCTTAATTCCTGGACTTCTTGTTTTGTTACCCTGTAATTACAGTATTATTTTGTTAGTCCCCCATAATTACAAACTAGTTACACCGTAATTAACGGGCTGTAAAATAAAGCGTTACCAACCCTTTTAATTGGGTTGTGGACAGTGATTATAATGCTGCTTGTATATATTTACTATATACTGAATGTACAAAATCTGAAATTGCAGGACATCTTCCTGATATTGAGTTGCACAATCCACATCTCAATTGTCTCAAAGCTTCAAAATCCTTCTCCAATTTGTCTAACTTGTCTTGCATGCTAATACAAAGACCGACAGGATTTCATAGGCAAACAATCCGTTTACACTGCACCTGTTTATTCGCTCGCTTTTTTGAACTATTCCGAGAGCAGCAGTATGGTTTGATGATCCTGGGTCCCACCGCAGGGCAAGAGACTAAATTTCCGGGTCCTGGGCTTAAAAATCTGGGTCATGGGCTTAAAACGTTTAAGAAACCATGTCAAGAAAAATCCCAGACTGGGGCTTTAACAGTATCACTTCCAGCCCACTGGCTGACCGGGGTTCCATGCCTGCTTCCATTCTAACTGGATGTATTCTGCATCAGTGGATTGCTTTCATTGAGATACATCTAATATGGCTGCTGCACCGTTCCACCCTGGATTTTCGGGAGGCTTATCTCACATCCTCTCTACCACTCTCTTCTCCTCTCTGCGGCGGCAAGGGACTTGTGTTACGTTTGTTTTCCAACTGGATGTAATTCAGCATCGATAGCACTTATCTGTGCTCGGCTGATCTTCCCTGGCACTGTGAAACCAATGGGATAACCCCCCCCCCCCCCCCCCCCCCCATGTGGCATTCTTGGCAGGCGAAACCAAACAGTCACTGGAGCTGATCTGGAGAAGTCTGGGTAGAGACCCAAAAATGGAGGAGGGGAGATAAAAACAGGTCCCCCAGTAGCTCCACTGAAATTGATAACAAAAGTTTTTAGCTGCGTTATGTTGTTTAAGTATTCCCAAGGCGATGTGATATAAAGCCGACTGCAGGCTTGTAGGTTAGAGGCCTGAAAGACGGGCGATTTTTGCCGGATAAGCCTAAACTCCCTGCAAAATCAGCTTTGCCATGCAAGAAAAAATATTCTTATTATTATGTGGGTCCCAGGCTAAAACATTTGAAAACAACTGATGTGGGGGATTCTACAGTACGTTGAATATGTGCAATTTTTCTCCATCAAATTTTATTTCGGTTGTAGTTTCTGTCAAATGAAAGTCTTCTGCTGAGACATTTGCTCATTTACAGCTGCGCTGATTTATGCCTGTCACTGTTGATGTTATATGGCAGGTGTGAAAATTTGTTAGACATGAGTTAAAATGAAAATAAAATAAAATATTTGTCATTGCAGAATTATGTCTTGGGCATAAAAACTCATAGTCAGAACAACTTGCTTTATGATATTAATGAATAACTTTTATTATACTGCAATCCCCTAAATTTTCTGACTGCTCTTTGTCTTTCTCTCTCTCGTTCTCTCTCAAACACATGCACGCTCTCTCTCTCTCTCTCTCTCTCACACACACACACACACACACACACACACAGACAGATATCTCTATCTTTGTGACTGCAGTGAACTGGTAGTGCTTTTGATGTCCTTGGTTATTGTGTTTTATTCGAAAGGACATCTGGCTATAAGAAGGCATTCAAGGACTGTGGAGAAAAATGTCAATGTCTGTGTGTCTGTGTGTGTGTGTGTGTGTGTGTGTGTGTTGGGTGGAGGCATGAGTGCAGTGTGCTACCAGTGGCCTTACTATTTGCCAAAGGACAGCTGGCCGTGAAAAGACATTTGAGGAAAAAATATCAATGTGTGCCTTTGTGCCTGTGCTGCTATGTGTGTGTGTGCGTTTCTATAAACAGTGAGCGAGAGCAGCTTCGACTGCGCATTATGAGGCAAGATTTTGGGTTTGTGTGTGTGTGTGTGTGTGTGTGTGTGTGTGTGTGAGCAAGAGATAGGGGATGGAGAAAGGGATGGAGGGAGAGAAAGTGTGAGATGCTTCTTCCTCTGTAGCAGATAGTAATAGATACAAAAACACCGCCTCGCCACCAGGGGAGCCGTCTGTCTCTCTTCTGCCTTTGACTCTCTCTCTCTCTCTCTCTCTCTCTCTCTCTCTCTCTCTCTCTCTCTCTCTCTTTCTCTGCTTCACTCTTCCACTCTCAGCTCTTTTATCCTTTTTTGTCTCAGCCGCTGGCTCTCACGCCTCTCTCTTTATCCTCTCTCTGTTGTCTGGCAAAAGAACACACACACACATACACACACACACACACACAGTGGTGAGTTAAGATATGAAAGCCAGCAAAAAGAGAGGGAGGAAATAAAGACATAGCATTGATATCGGGATGATTGATTGATGGATGGATGGAGAGATGGACATTAAGAGAAGGAGACAAACAGATCTTAGCAGTGATTTAGTGGTAAATAAACAGCTGGGTAAACTATGAGCTGTAGTTGGCGATCATCCACTAGTATTTAAAAATCAATTATATTTTCAGAAGCATTAATTTGGATAATTTTTTCGTTAAAAGACCCTATCTTCTATTTTCATTACTTACATCAGTTAAATATTATTTACTATAATGTATACTATAAATTCATATGGTAAATATGTCAGTGTGAAAACGTGAGTAAACTCCGTTCTGCAAATAAAAAGGCGGGTAAACTGCATTTAGGTGGGAGAGAGAGAGAACAATATCAACATATTTACAACTCCTTAATAATTCCTTAAACATTAACAAGGCATGTGTTGCTTTGTCTAAGTATCAGACTCCCAAAGGTAAAGAGCAATAGAGTGTGAACATGGCAATACAACACTGATTCAATATTGATGTTGTTTTCCACAGGCCCGCTTGATGGATTTGGCTTTTCACCCTGTGTGTCTTGCTCATGCAGCGTCTTAATTTGATCCCCTAAAATTTCAAACATTTGCAAATATTGAACAAATGCAAGATGCCCTTTTGAGGCTGTTTCTGAAGCACAAATTACCTCCAGCCTCACCGCCGGAGCGATTCTGAAAACTCCTGCAAAAGCCGAGACCTTGAAAACATTTATGTCTTGATCTCCCCGAGTCCCTGATATTGTTTTGGAGGAAACTTTCCGCCTATAGTTTCTTTGTTCCATTTCAGACCGGTTATTTCCCTGCGGTGTTAGACAGAACTGGTTAACTAGCAGACTCAAGTGCCACTGTGATTTGAATGGGTAAGTGCTTTTGAATTCAGCCTTTACATCTCAGACATCTGTCTTCAACGGCAATAGCTGCTGCGTCCCCATGATTCAGTGTTGCCCTTTCAGGTTTAAGGCCTCTCGCACCACAAATGCCAAGTTTTCACAGCAAAAGCATTTAAAGGATAGTTTCTCTCTTTCTTTTTTTTTAATTTCTTGTGCTATTCAGATGATTCTTTGGTTCCAGGAGTGGTCCATGAACCTGCTGAAACTTACTGAATTAATGGTTTGGTTGTCTAATAAACAGTAACTGTCTTTCTTGCAAGAGGAGGTTAGACAAAAATCGCCTTGACACATACGGATACATTACATTGTCAGATTAAGTTTACTGATGTCTGATAGAATGCACTGCTTGTTTTTAATGGCCTTGCAAAAATGGCTTGTGTGGAAGTTTGGTTCAGTGCTGCACTGAAGAGTTTTTAGAGCTTCACTGGGAATACTTGTACTAATTTTGGAGCATTTTTGAAGCGGATGTGAGATACAGACCGCACACAATCAGCAAATCACCCAGAATTTTATGATTGGCCCACTCAATTTGACAACAGAGCATGTGTTTGTGTCGTAACAGCGGCCACTGCATGATCCACGGATGTGATTGTAAAGGAAATGTCACCATGTCATGATAAGAGGAATTGCCAGAGCTGATTTCCGGAGTTTTGACACATTCACATTCACACATGATCCCATAACATTTCCATCCATCCATCTGCTTTCTCGCGGCTTATCTGGGTCGCAGTGGAAACAGAGTATGCAGAGCAGCCCAGACGTCTTTTTCCCCCGGCAACTCCCTGCAGCTGCTCCTGGGGGAACCCCAAGCGCTCCCGGGCAATGCCGGGAGTTGTAGTCCCTCCAGTGTGTCTTGGCTCGTCACCCAGATCCTCCCGGTTCCTTTCGGTTACCTCCCGGAGCTTGTGATCATAGGAGAGGGTCGACCGACCGGTAAATGGAGAGCTTTGCTTTGTGGCTCAGCTCTCTCTTCACCACTGTGGTCCGACACGATGCACCTAAGGGACCCCAAACTTCTCCGCTTGGGGCAGCTGCTCACCCCTCACCTGGATGGGACAGGCCGCCTTTTTCCAGGAGAGAACCATGGCTTCAGACTTGGAGGAGCTGGTACTCATCCTGACAGCATCACGCTCAGCTGCAAACCGCTCCACTGCACATTGGGGATCACAGCCCGATGAAGCCAGAAGGATGACATCATCCGCCAACAGCAGACATGCCACCCTAACACCCACCACACTGGACATTCTCCGGACCTCAGCTGTGCCTTGATATCCTGTCGGTCTCTGGGCCTTTTGACCCATGTAATTTAAATGCCTTTAACCAGTCACTCTGTTTCTTCCACTCTAAACCTTCCAATCATGCACTTCCTACTGCAGCATTTAAAGTCTCATATACCTTCTTCCAGGTGCAGTACAAAATGTTTTTCTCACATCCCACCACCAACTCGCTCTCATCTGCAGTTTGACATGCAAATTACGCCATCCTCGGAAATAGAGTCAGGTGTTAACCAACAGCTCAATCTTGAAAATTCAGTCTGAATGCTTATGTACAAACCTTGCCTGACTGTTAAAGGAACAGGATGAGTAATGCATGACATTGGACACTGGCACATACCGTACATTGTTGGATTAGACCCATGACACCAGACATGATAGTGCGCAAACATGAGCAAAATGTATCCATTGCTGAATACTAAATGCCAGAGACGTTGTTAGGATCTTGAAACATTGGGGGCTTAGCCCAGCCCAGAAATCTTTAGATTTTCACCTGATAATTGCACCATTTTCAGGTTATTTCAGAGTAAAATGAATATAAGATGTGAGACACTGTGCTCTACCAAAAGGTTCCGGTCAGGTGCGTAGGCTGGCTTTCACAACATAAAATCAAAATAAACAAAATGAGTGCAATCTGAGTTCTCATTCAACTTCGTTATTTTTATTTTCAGCAGCAAGAGTAAAACCCTAAGAAAAAATAAGAGCCTTGACGTTGGTGAAGCAGTCATATGCTAGATTGTATGTTGCCAATGCTTTGTTCAATTTTGAAAATTGACCAACCCTGGTCTCATAGCTTCTGCTTCTATTGTGTGACAAGGGCTCCTGTTGAACTGTGACAAACTGTGTTAACTCTGTGTCTTGTCTATCTGATACTCTCCTCTTCTTCACCTCTCCAGTAGCTCTTTTGGTGTCTCATCTGTCTGTCGCACTCCTCATCTCCTCTGCTCTCTCCTCCTGTTCTCTTCTCCTCTCTCGTCCTGGTCATAAAAAGGATGCAATCAGTATAATGCCAACCAAAATCTAACCAAATCTCTCATTTTTTGATGTGACGATTAGATTATAAACACGTTATTTATCAATTTATTTTATACATAGACTTTTATACATAGACAATATCAGATTATACAAAAGCAAACCATTAATGCACTATTCCATCCCATAGGGGCTAAATAGGCATCAATGCTCATTATTCCATATGGGCTGACAGTCACACAACACAGCAACACTATTGGATGCCAGCTACAGGCCAATATTCAATGCAGCAACAGATGTACATCAATCAGCATTCTGTTGCTGTGTAGCATTCTACTGCAGTGTAATCAGTGGATTCTGTGCTCTCTCCATCTGATAAGATCTATCTTCACGGCCTCATCCCTTCCTCTGTTGTGCTCTTGTTGCTCTTTCAAGTTCTCTCTCTCTCTCTCTCTCTCTCTCTCTCTCTCTCTCTCTCTCTCTCCCTCTCTCTTTCTCTCTCTCGTGCTCACACAAAATGCACGCGTGCCAAGTAGTGTGAAGTAGATCTGCTGCTTGAATGACACACAGAGGACCCAAAACGTACTTGCGTTTTTGATCAACGATATCATATTATTTTTGAGGGCTTTAATGCATGATCGGAATGACAGATTAATAGATCCGGGGCTATTTTTTTTTTATTATTCTTATTTTTGTAAAAAAAAAAATATATAAATTTTTTTAGATCCAGAGTTATATATAAAACATTCAGGGCTGTAGCCTCGGACGCCAAGGCCTAACGACACTGCTGTCAGGCAGAAGAACCATATGATTAATGTAATGCAAACACAATGTGATACATTTTATTACATTATTGAGAAGAAATACCTTTGAATCGTTCTTTAGAGTGCAGTACGCCTCAAGGTTTAATCAGCTCTGTTGAGACCTTGAGTGTTTTCACTGCATAAAATGTCCTTCAAGTATCTCTAGTCATCTCACCGTGGAAGAATTAATCTTGAAATAGACATTGTGATCATATTTCTCATTGAGTCAGGAAATAGTTTTAAGGCACAAACATGCCAGTTATTCCTTGAGATGTGAGAGGAAACTGACAGATATGGCTGCAATGTTTTATTGTAATTTTAATGATGTTGAATGAATAGCTGCATGCGTGTAGTGTCGGTTTGTGTGGAGTTGCTTCTGAGTAGGAGTGCAGGAAGAGAGGGTCAGGCGGATGTGGCGGTACCTTGGCACAAAGACAAAGGAGGGAAGTACATACACACACACACACACACACACACACACACAGACTGTGGTGTAACAGTGACTAAAAAAAACCCACTAATTCAGAAGTAGCATAGCAAACTACCCACCTCAAAACAGGTACAGCATTCTGAAACAGATGTAATTTAAATTTGTAAAATATCTTTGAAACTTATCATTGTAGCTTATTTTGACCAAGGGCCTCAGATGCTCAAACGCAACCTTTGTAATCATATGAAACATGGTGAACCAGAATGGTGGACTCTATAATCTTTTGGTCGTTAACTCACAAAGGCAGTTCTATCCATTTGTCCAAATTTAACAAGAGGATGGCAGGAAGGTAACTCGTAATTTTCTCTCATTTCCTTAAAATCTATACTTAACAAAGCAGACACTTTTGAATGTAAACAAAGTCATGGGACCAGCGGGATTGTCTGACATAGGACATAAATGGGCACTTACACTGGTGCTCAGTAAGTCAAGTATCAATACTGCTGTAGGTGTTTTCGAACCGCACCAATTAGCTGCGAGGTGGCAACATAGTTACACGACTCGCCAGTAAACTAAGAGAAGAGCGATTTTTCACTCTGATGTGAGATTTTCCCTGTCAGACTCGATGCGTTTCTGGCCCCATGAAGAGAATTGTTTCTGCATAAATCACCAAGAACAGCGGGACACATAATGACCATTTACAAGATAGTAATTTTCCTTTAATTACCTTCCCTTAACCCAACCCTTAAAACAGAATTTAGAGTGTAATTTTGTGACAGATGTCAACGAGTGTCAATAATCCAGTAACTCGGTTAACAGCGCAATAATTCACTTAATAACCGAGTTAACAACTCATTAACACAGTCAGAGTTTTTGCTACACTGAGAAGGTTTGCACTAATAAAAAATCTGTTGTGAAACAGTTGCAAATGTGCAAATGGCAAATTGAATATCATACATTGTAGTATTTTTCTCTGGGAGTGGGAGGAAAGTGTCAAACATTCAAGCTCGCATACCAGACTGTTAGTGGGTTTTGGACCTGCCTTGTGGCACTGTTTAGTCATGGAATGCACTCACATGAACACACACACACACACACACACACACACACACACACACACACACACACACACACACACACATGACCTGCACCCTACAGCCATATCTGCCAGGTCATAAGGTTTGCTTAATGAGGGTGTTTAATTTACAATGATTGATACTAGCCTAGAACCGTCCATGTGTCTATTTGCTGTTGCCAGTGATCGAACATGTGAGCCAACAACCATCCATTGTGTGTGTGTGTGTGTGTGTGTGTTGGCAGTAACTGAACATGTGATACCGTGACCTAATGATCTTTACAGCGAACCAAGGTCTCTCAAGTGAGGTGCACGTGCATGTGCACGTGAGGCATTTCTTCCGTGTCGGTGGGTGTAAGCATGTCAGCGTGTGTATTTAGAGTATGTGTGTGTGTGAGCGAATGTGTGCATACTTTTAAGCAGCAATTCAGAGTTGAGATAAGTGCGAGCAGGGGGGATTTATTTGTGTGTGTTGGTATTCAGGCCTCTGACTTATCTTTGGCTTACGCAGAGATGGAAAATCTGATTTTGAACGGTGACCCTGATCTGATGGTTTTTCCACATTGAGCTGGCAAATAAAATGATCAGATTTGGCTCTCTGCATTTCAAAACAGACAATACCCAATACCAGCCTTTAAAAGATAGGTGTATCTGCATTATGCCAGAGTCTTACAGATAGCAGCTTTTCACAGTTTGAGAAAAAATAATTCCATTTCCCTGCCGATGGCCACATATATTTGACATTTTACATTTGAGGTATTTAACTGCCGCTGTTATTCACAGCGACTTACAGTGGGTGCAGCAGCAGAATAAGCTTAAATTAAAAGATCACCAATATAACGGATACCAATAGTAAGGAGTACTAGGGTCAGAATGCCCAGACAATATTCATATTGCACTAGAATGATTATGTAAGAAGGAAATGTGAAGAAAATAAATAGAATATGGGCTAAGTAGAAAGATTTTTTTTAAGAATAAAGGAGGAAAATATGGCAGATATGGAGATATGCATGAGCGGATAGAAGGTAATAAGAGGTACTTGAGGTACTTTTTCAAATTTTCAGTTTTCAGCCTATGATGGCAGATGATACTGCTGTTTGGACTAGGTCCAGGACTGGACCATGGTCTGGAGGTATGGGGGTGTAGGACTGGACTGTGGTATGGGGGTGTAGGACTGGACCATGGACTTGGAGGTATGGGGGTATAGGACTGGACCCGTGGTCTGGCAGTATAGAGGCTTTGCTGTTGAGTCCACTGTCCCCTGGCAACATTATTTCTTACAAGCAACTAGCGACAAATCTAGTGACATTTTATCACCATGGGGAACCTGCTAATGTGTTGACTCCCAAAGCATTTGGTGACAAACCGGTACGGCTTGTTCTTCTGCGGGTGTAGGTCAATTCAGTAATGTTCTAAGTAAAAGATAATGGTCTGTTAAGGTAGATTTGTTTCCAGATGTAGGTTCTTGTGATGCAGTAATCTGTTTGTTTTAGTCTTTGCCCCTCTGTCTCTTGTAGCTTGAGACAGCTCAGCTTACCTGAACAAACAGCTGTTTTTGGGTTTGTAACTTAACCAGTGGGGTAATTTAACAAAGCGACTAATGTCATTGTTAACATGCTAGTTTCTAGATAGATCACAAATGAGATGTGTAGAAAAACACTGATGTGTAGCTGACCAGATACCGTGGTTAACTGTCATTTTTGAAACAGAAAATCAATCCAATTTTTCAGTGGTGAAATGATCTGTTCCTAGTCAAAAACAGCAAAAAAAATCAACAACATCCACTTTATTCTGTTGAGACGGTCAAATTGTAAATTTAGAAACACAACCAGCTGTTCACAGCCATCCCAACAGTTGCGGACCCCCAGTATGGCCGCCACAGGCTATGTTATGTCACCTGGAAGCTCACTGTAGGGGTGCAGCTTCATTAGTAGCATTTTTTATTACATTTTACAGTGTGTCATCAAATACTGGGCTAAAAATGTTGTCTTGCTATGTAGGATGCAACAAGTAATCGGGCTTATAGCCGCAGCTGCCTATAGGGGTGAATGGAATGCTTTTCTTTGGAGCTGCTCATGGCAGCCAGCTGTGCTAATGCCATGCTATTCATTTATAATGTCAATGCCTGCAGTGTAGGTGTTAGTATGATTTGAGCCGGTCTGGGCTAGGTAAGCCATGCCAATGATATGCTCATGATATAAAATGACAGACCTGTTTCCTATCACACAGTTTCAGCAATAACATTTTTCCCCTTCAGGGATCAGACCCTCACTCAGTGGACTGGGTTGCATAATACAAAGAAACACTTGAACCTGCTGATTTCTGTCTGAGCTTTGCTTATTTATACAAGCGTTCAAACTAGTGAAAACAATAACATGGAACATCTTCATATTTTTTTGACGGTGGGGTTGGATTCAATCCGTCATTCTGGCGCATCAAAAGCATCTTTTTATCTCATTGAGCTGCATCCATGCGTTTTTATTTGTAGAAGTGTTCATATTACTGAGAACAAAGCTCTATTATCATGCAGGATGTAGGGAGGCAGGCATCGGAGCTGTCATTGTTTTTCCCAACAATTTGTTCATCCTATGGAGCGCTCTACTAGCTATGCCTCTGATGCTTTTATCAGCTTATTTATACAAGCACTCACACTATCACTACCATCAACATATTACACAGCGCACCGCCGGGAAAGAGCCAGAGGTCCAACTACGGACCTTGACCACCTCAAACCATTTAGCCATCTTCAATGAATCCTATTAAGCCTCATACAAATAAGAAAACACTCTCACTTGCGTGCACACACACACACACAGTTTTTCTCCCTCTACAGAAATGTAGTATAGCTCAACAGATACAGTTAGGAGTTAACATATGGTGTTTTGAGGATAGTCAGACATGTTTGTAAATGTATGTATGATGTGTATATGAAACACAGACACAGCATCAATTTGCATAACAAGTATTACAACAATTTTGTAGTTCTAATTTAAATTCCTATCAAGTGTCGGAAATTGCAGACTGCACAAAGTCACTATTTAATTATAACTCTACAAGCAATTATGCACAGGAGGATGATTAAGTATGTTGTACTTATTGGTATTATTTGAGACGTTTCACACTTCCCAAATTATACAGAATGTGGTTACACAACATCCACAAATAAAGAGACGGTGGTGTGCGGCAATTTGTGGACCGACAGAGAAATATTGTGGCTATAAATGCTGTATATAGTGGTCATGCCATTGCAGACAACTGATTAAATACACCATAAAGATCTACAGTACTGGCATTTTATCAGTTACTGTAAATCGGAGAGTCTACTTGTTCCTGTCAAGGCTAAAAAAAATCGAATCTGATCATCTAGACATACTCTGTTGGATGAGATCTGTATCAGATTTGACCAAAATATACAATTTAGACTGTTTAGACAGCAATGAAAAAAAAATCAGATCTGTGCTATATATTGTCAGAAAATCAGATTTCTTTGCTTGTGTATAAATCCAGCCTATCATGCTGCATTATCACTTTAGATCACAGATAAACTGCTGTATAGTAGCAGGAATTCTTACACTTTTTAATCCATAACCCAAAGACACTCTCATCCTGGGCCCAAAGGTCATGAAAACTTATTGCATCTTTTGTCATGCGAGCACCGCACAGCACAGCGGACATTTCAGGTCCCAAACCACACCTGTGAGAAACTAGACCAGGGCCAGACTGCGACCATTTGGTCGCATTTTGCGATAATTTTTCATGGCAGTGCCACCAAAAGATATAACTGGTGGCACCAGTGCGAGTGGTATAATGTGCCAGATAACTAGTAACCATTGTAAACTTCCCTAGGTGCGTTCAAATTCACTTTTGTTTGTGAAAGTTTGCAAAAGTTTGCCAAACACAACAGTCAAGGTAGTTAAGATATGAGCTATACACACTCTCTTCCCCCCGTTACTATAGTAACCCAGACTCGTTCAGACCAAGTGACAAGCGCAATTTTTCAACAGTGTTGTGGCGAAGTAGCTAGCTTACTGCAGCCAACGTTACTTGTGGACTTTGGGTATACTTGTCTTTAACTACGTTTTAAAGTTTATTTGTGCATAGGAGACGTAGTGCGTGCTAGGATCTGTACGCATCACGTACGCGCTCACCCTCATGTCAGTCAAAACCAGGGTCGAAACACCGGTGAAGTTTCTAAGTCCATATATAACACACAGCAAGTGTGCTAGAGCAGCTCCGTGGCAGCCTTCTTCAAAACAGAATTTGCTGTATACCGTTTCTCTAGAGTTCCAAAAACGACAAATAAAAAGGCCATAAAATTTCTCCGTACAGCTCATGCAGCATAATCTAAGTGTTCTGAAGGCCACGGCAAAATGTTGGCCACCAGTTGAAAAAGTTAGTCTGGAGCCATGGAGTAGGCAAAGGCATAAATAGATCAATTAATTGTTTATGCCAATCTATTATTGAGACAATATGACCCGAAGTCAAGTCAACACTGCAATTAAAAGCAGGTCAGTTTGAGCCCAATTATAATGCCGAGTCTCCACAGGAGCAGACATAATGCAGTCATACGTAAAAGAGGTCAGACAGCGATGGGGCAGTGAAGCTGACCTCCAGATGAAATATACAGACCATGTTAATATTGTCCTAATGCAATTTAATGATGGTATGTTTTCATCTCCAGTTGTTCATAATGGAGTGGAGTAAAAAAAAATCAATTTAATTGTAGTAATAACAATGAACCAAGATGACTTTTCTGAAGGAACACAAGTAACTTTTTCCATGCATCTGTCTAGACAGCTGGACTCTTTTATTGAAATCGAAGCCCCAATAGATCCCTAAGCTTCATTACACACTGCTGTACATTATCAGTCTGTGGTGGTCAATGTACTCCAGGAGTTATTTTGTGATAAATTGTTCTAATTTAGTTTTTTGGTGTATCCACTCTCCCTCAACCTGCCTCGTCTACTTCTACTTCAGTTCGTAATTTCCCGCGATTCCCAGAATGCCTTTCGACAACCCCCGGAGAACAGTGTGAACTTCTTGCATACGGCACATGTAGGTGGAGAGAGCGATGGTGAGAGTTTTACAGCTGAGGAAAAATGAGTCGCACCCCTTATTCAGAACAACATATCTTGTGGCTGCATTGCATTCTGGTCTATTTAGGCTACTGTGGGTGGAGAAATTGGTATCTCTGGTCTGCATCAGCCTACTTGCAAGCATCGTTGCCATTATCTTCCTCCTCTTCTTCTTCTGGTGTTTCATGGCAGTTGATACCCAAAGTGTGTCATTACCACCAGCTACTGACGTTTTGAATCCCACATCACCTCGGGCGCAGGCACTTGGTGAGGAGACTCTACTGTAAGAGGTTTTCCATGCGCCTGATCGCATAAGTCTCTTATCTTGTGTGGCTGCGATTGCACAAGCCCATACCTGCCATAGGTGGAGGCCTCAGGCTGCAGCAGCTCCTTATAGAGGAGCAACTTTTCAGGATTACCAAGTGTAACTCAAACCAACTTTGCATCAGTAATGTCTGTGCCTTGATTTCCACAGACGGCATATGAAGATGGCATTTGTAATTGGATATGTAATTAAGTTACTTTCCTACATTCCTAGTTCTCTCTATCACATCCAGGTCAGAAGATGTGTTTGTGTGTGTGAGAAAGAGAGAAGAAGAGAAGGCGAGTCTGTTTGAACTGCTTGTTCTTTTGGGCCGCCGTACTCTTTTGCTCCGACACGCCTGTTGCCACGGTAACAGTGTTGTAACGTGTTGACACACCGGTAGAGGATGTAGGTACACGAGAAGACATCTGACGACCGGCATCGCCTCTCTGACGCATGTGAATAAAAATAACAAGCGTTATTTCGCTCTCCTTTTTTGATCCTCTCTCTCTTTCTTGCTTTCTAATTCCTTAATTCTCGTCTCCGCTCTCCGTTTCAGTCTGAGCTTCTCCCTCTCTCTCTGTCTGTCTCTCTGTTTATGCTCTTCAGTTTTCCTCTTATATTTGCTGCCTGGCCTTTGATTTGAACTGGAACGCTTTAAGCTCACAGTGGCAAAGAGAGGTCACGTGCGTACACACACACACACTCTCTATAAAGCCTGGGAGTATTAAAACAAGGAACAGAGTGCATTGACTGTGTGTGTGTGTGGGGGTTTGTGCCCTTTCTGACTCCCAGGGCTAAACCACTTCTGTGGAACGGCTTTATAACTTAATGAGACGTCTCGTCGTATAGGCTACACACACATTCTCTCTCTCTCTCTCTCTCTCTCTCTCTCTCTCTCTCTCTCTCTCTCTCTCTCTCTCTCTCTCTCTCTCTCTCACACACACACTCTCTCACACTTTGCAAACACTGGGTGTCACCAGCTCCAGCTTCAAAAAGGCCTGACAAAGAATGACTGTGGTGGGGCGATAGGAAATGAGCCATGTCCTGGCTAGCTACTGGGCATCATTTAATGCATTCATTAAAAATTGAATTTGTCAGTGTGTGTTCAACACGCTGCATTGATCAGTCTAGCTAATTGATGTGTGAATTGTTAACTCATCTCTCCTAAGGTTGCCCATGGCTCCGTTGCTGCGGCGCTGTGCCAGTGATAATGTTAAATGATGGAGTTCAGTGTGGCTGCCGGTTCTCCTATTTCAGACTTCCCATCTTTTTACTGCGCACATAACTGGAACACAAACTTCCCCGGGACCCTCGGAGTTGGGAGATCATCAAAATTGAATCCATGTCAAGAAGTCGGGCAGAGCCAAACGCGAGGCATGCCATCAGGGACGTTTATATGTGGAAATGCATGGATGGAGGCTTTAGTACCCTGCAAGCCCCTGGCTGCTAGTTTTCAGACAGGTGGAAAATTGTCCCCACTAGCAATCTTTGAATGGGGAATAATGGAAAAGGAATGGAGATGGCAGTCAACTACATCTGCCAGGCGAGGGCTCAAAATCCCTCATTTCCATCCTGTCTAGCCTACGTGACTCTGCGGCCACTCCGCCGCTTCACTGGCCGCCTCTGACATCTCGGCATTACTGCATTTACAGCATTATTATCCATTTTCAACATCTTACTATTCCATCTCCCTCATACATTTTCAACATCTGACGATCATCGGTTTATTTTCAACGCTTCTAATCATTCCTTTTGATATCTGGAGTCCAGAAAAAGCCAAAGGCGGCAATCAGACCCTTGAGGGATCAGATTCCTGCTGCGCGGACTGACAGGTGGCTTACTGACTGACAGAGCCGTCCGCCCCGTCCGCCCCGTCCGCCTGAGACGCTGTGTAGCCCGTCCTCCTTGTCTATTCTCTCTTTATTCAGGCTGGAGGATTACAGCGAAGAAAGCAGCAAAGCAAGCAGCCGAGGGATTATCGCGGAGCAGCAAAGGGATTAGAGAAGGGAAAGTTGCACCTCGACAGAGCGCCCGAACCCCTGTGGCCTGTGTAAGAGACTCACGCGCGGGTTAGAAAGTTGGCTCCCCCGGCTGGCTGCAGCCGCGCCTCGCTGCCAAGATTTCACAGCGCTTCTCCAGTAGGCGTTTGGACACACACACAGTTGCCAAGGCTTCACGGCTCTCTTCAGCCACTGTTTGCTATTGGTTTGGACGGCGGAGAGGCCGACAAAGGGATGAGCGGAGGAGAAAAGAGCCACAACGGGGACGTGAACCCTGGCACATGTGGGGGAACTCATTTACTGATTAGAGCCAGGAGTTATTAAACAGTTTCAGTCAAGAATCCAAATGAGAAATTTAGTCTATAACCCCGGGACTCAGGGAAATGACAGTATTTGCTTCTCTGGTCATGTGGAGACCCCATCAAAGAAGGCCCTTGACCCATTTCATGGCAGACTGTCAGTCAATGAAACCAAGAGTTGGTAAAAAAATAGTCGATTTCACCAGACACTGGACAAACGTTGACACAAAACAGTGCAGTGCTGACTGGAATATGGCTGGTGTCACATCTATTTAAGGATTTCTGTGTTCACAACAAATCCAGTTTTCTCACAATATGTGACACCTATCTCCATATGTCTCCATCGCCATGGGAACAGACTCAGATGTTTTGGTTATGCGTCTCATTATGACACAGATCTTATATTAACATTGGATAGGAGGAAAAATCTAAAATAGGCTTAATATGTCTTTCCTCCTTTCATTATAGGGATCATATTAAAATAAATATATAATTGTAGATCAGTAGGCCATTTATTAATGTAATCATTATATTACAGTACCACTATTAAATTGAGAGACAGACAAATCATTGCTATGACCACAAGGAATACACCGGAGTCCTCATTAAAAAAGAGCTTAGGCTTCATTTGTTGTTCTAAATGTGTGTGTGATGCACGTCAGCATCCAGTAGTCTGCTGTATCTGGCACATAGCTTTGCTGCACATGAAAACCTCTGAAACCTATTCATAGCAATGCACTTGAATGTCATCTTCAACTTGATTAAAAAAAACAAAAAAAACAACAACTGTGAGCACTCTTGATTGATAAAAAGGATTACAAGTTTAGTAGATATTTAGGGGTCCAAGCACATAGTGCTGGAACCCTATTGTATTTGCTGGAATTCTTCTTCTTTCTTTCTTTCTTTCTTTTTCTCCGCTAAAAGTATCTGCAGCTCAGAAACCGTAAGTCCTACAGCAACCATATTTGGCAGGTGGGCTCCTACGGCGCACCGCTACTCAGGCAAGGCAGCCCATGCACATTGGCCAGATGGTGGCGCTATAACAAGCAACTTTACATTTTGGCCTGTCAATGTCCACCATATTGCATTGTCTGCCATTTTGAATTATTTAAGAAACACTTTTTTCGCAACTCCTCCCAGGCCATTCATCCAATTCACATGAAACTTGGTGTGGAGAATCTTGGCACCGTCCTCTTTCAAAGTTATATAAAGGTTATTGATAGGTCAAATGGTTTGGCTTTTATCCACCAATAAACTTTTAAAGAAACACGCCATAACACTAAATTGGCCATAACTCATTAACCATTCATCTAATCAAGCGAAAATTTGAAACACATGTTGAGAAGTGTTGCGTGAACACACCCACAAAAGCATTTTGAGCTGTACCACTAGTGGGCACTACAAATGCAAAAAGGTCATATCTCATAATTAACTGCATAGATTTTTATGAACATTTTTACACATGTTCTAGGATGATGTCCAAGTCAATCCATGAAATTTGGTCATTATTGATGAAAGTGGGCGTGGCTTATTGCATAATTACCAAATCTTCATTGGTATTGAAGTCACAATTTCAAAAATGTATTAAAAATCAGCCGTATGTCCTAGAGAGCTGAAAATTTCAGGACATGTCGGCTGAAGTGAGATAAATCTTTCGTACACTGGTACCTACACCCGATTCTGACGTCGCCTCCCTCTGTTTATAGCAAAAACCGACTGTGATCCCACAGTGTTGTCCCCCTAAACCGTACGTTACAGGAAAAAAACAACATGATTTTTTAAATCACCATACCTTAATTAGTAACCAGCCCAAAAATTATAATGATATCTTGAAAACTGAGTGCACAGATGGAAATGTGCAGCTGCAAATTGTTTGATAAATTGACAATGTGATCAAGTTGGCAAAGAGTTGGCAGAATGGTAAAGCTCAGGTCTTTGATGGACTTTGGGCATTTTGAAGTTTCATGAAAAGTAAATCAACACTAAATCACACAGTGCAGAAAACTCAAAGCAGGTGTTTGACATCATCTGTCAATGGCAAAATACCTGAATGTCATCACTGCTTGGCCAGACCTTTCAACCCATAGAGATCAGTGCAGCAGCAGTTTTCTGGCCCATGTGACTTACTATTGTTTTATTCGTTAATGGAGAGTACTACAATGTTCTATAAAGTGATTAGCACTGTCAGTCTGTCAATCATAGGTTGCAGTATCACGCTACTTCTCCCTTTAGTTAGTTTCTCCTCATTAAACCTATAACAGGCCTTTGGCTCAGTAGGTAAAGCATCGGCCTTTCATGTAGAATGTTGTGGGTTCAAATCGAGACTTGTCCTTTCCAAAGTCATTAGTCATCAAGGACAAGTTGGCCGTTGTGAACAACTCCAGCAATGTGGTTACAATGAAAAGATTAACTTGACAGAAGTCACGGGCCAACGCAAAAGCTGGTGTTAGACTGCATGTTTGATCTTCACAACATGTCAGTTTTTGTCTTCTATCTTCTGTAATGTTTTACCTATCTGTCTGTCTTATCAAATTGTGCTTGGACCCCGCAATCGCTGCTTGCGGCTATATTTAGTTTTTTTTTTGTTTTTTTTTATTAGTTATGGCCCTTGAATTATTTCAGCTATATTAGAACAGTGTGGCAAGGTTTTACTATCTTGATGTGAAGAGCATCATACAACATACAGTGTGGATAAGGTTATTTGGGAAAGAGAAATGGCTTTTCAGTATTATAATATTTTATCCCTAAATGTAAACGGGCTAAACAATGCCATCAAAAGGAGCAAAATGGTATCTAAATTGAAAAGGGAGAAAGTTAATATAGCATTCTGGCAAGAAACCCATCTATCTTGTGCTGAGCATGAGAAACTTAAGAAACTGGGTTTCCGTAACACTTTCTTTTCCTCACATAAATCAGGAAAGAAAAGGGGAGTCACAATACTAATACCAAACTCCATCAGTTTTGAATTAAGGGCAAACTTGAATATAAGGAAGTTACCTTATTAAACATATGCCCCCCCCAGGAAGTAATAAAGCTTTTTTAAGAAGATATTTGACTTAATGGCATCTGAAACGTATGGCACTCTTATATGTGCAGGTGATCTGAATATACTATTGAACCCTAGATTAGATACAACCAGCAAAACGAGGAAAAAGAGCTCTTCAGAGATTCAGGTGAATAATATGCTGCAAGATTTGGGCCTAATCGTATGGCGAAACTTGAATAGATCTGACCTAGATTTCACTTTCTACTCCGCTCGACATAACATCCACTCAAGGCTTGACTACTTCCTCATGTTCAGTAATGACCGGCACAGAATTAGGGACGGTAGAATAGGTCAGAGGGACCTCTCAGATCACTCTGGACTATATCTAAAACTGCACCTTGATTGTGCCCCAAAGAAAACTGTGTGGAGGCTAAACACAGGTATGCTGAATAGCGTAGCGTTTAGGGCTTCAATGGCAGAAGACCTGAAGGAGTTTCTAGAGCACAACGATAATGGAGAAGTTAGTCCGGCTATATTGCGGGATGCAGCCAAGGCTTTTCTCAGAGGAAGAATTATAGCCCAAACAGCTTTCTTGAAAAAGGTAAAAGCTAAAAAATTGCTTGAGCTGGAAGTTAAACTTGGAACGGCTTAATAGCTTTACTAAAGACCCTTCTGCCCTTTCACAAATGAGAGTTATTAAACAGGAAATAGACAAAATCCACAGTGAGGAGGTTGAGAAGAAAGTAAGATTTATAAAACAAAGGTACTATGAGGCTGGTCCAAAAGCGGCAAAACTATTAGCCTGGAGGCTCCGCAAGCAACAAGCTGAAAGCTCAATTTATAAAGTTAGAGACCCTATAACACATAAAACAGCAACCAAACTAGAAGGAATCCAGAAATCATTTGAAACATATTACAAATCACTATACACCCAACCCGAGAAAGCTAGTGAACAAAAAATTGGACAGTTCTTAAATCCATTAGACCTTCCCTCTCTTGGCAAAGAGCACAATGACAAACTCACCTCTGAAATCTCAGGTGAAGAAATAGATAAAGCAATCTCAGCGCTTAATGCAGGTAAATCGCCAGCTACGGATGGATATCCACCGGAATGGTACAAATTGATGAGGGAATCATTGCTCCCACTACTTAAGACCTGTTTCAATCACACCATGACGGAAGGGACCCTCCCCCCTTCTTGGAGGGAGGCCTTTATTTCTGTAATACCAAAAGAGGGCAAAGACAAGTTGGACTGTAAATCATATAGGCCAATAAGTATCTTGAATACAGATAATAAATTGTATGCATCTATTCTGACTAAGAGGATGGAAAAGGTGATGCCACTCTTGATAGACGAGGATCAAACTGGGTTTATAAGAAACAGGCAAACCCATGATAACATATTGAGAGCCCTCCATATTATCGATTATATTAATAAAGGGAAAAACAGTGCAATCCTTCTCAGCTTAGATGCTGAGAAGGCTTTTGACTCTGTTGGCTGGGAATTCCTGTATCAAGTAATGGATAGATTTGGGTTCAGTAAATGATTTATACAGTGCATTAAGACATTGCATTCATCCCCGACAGCTAGGATAAAAATCAATGGCAGTCTCTCTAATTCTATAGTTTTGCAACCAGGATGCAGACAGGGCTGCCCCATTAGCCCGGCCCTCTTTAAAGTCCCATTGAAACGGAAGTTAGAGCGTCTTTAGCTTCTGTACTGTGACGTATTTCCCAGTGAAACGGAATATTTGAGCGGTGTACAGTTACAAGAGGGATTTAAATCAAATCCTTCACATTTGATTGGACCGCTAAACAGTGGGCGGGGCTTAGAGGTTAGTGCGATACGGAGCTACAGAGAGAAACGGAGCTACAGAGGACTGTTGGCTCCACACACACTAGGTTGAAGAATGATTGATGGGTGGATGTCATGATATTATTGGTTGAAATTGGTTGGTTCATGCTTACGTAAGCACACGGCATATTTTGTTTTACAGGAAGAAAACATGATTGGATTTTGATATAAGAATACAAAGAAATCGATTTTTTGTATTTCTTTTGGCATATATTGTTAAATAGGTGCACAATATGACCGGGGATGTGATCTAAAAGGGTTAAAAATGCATTTTTCATTTCATCTCGACTTTAATCTCTTTACTGAACCTTTGGCTCAAACTATTAGACAGGACAGAGGTTTGGAGGGTGTAACTATAAAGGGAGTAGAATACAAAATCTGCCTGTATGCAAATTATGTATTGGTGACACTACAAAATCCAGGTTCAGGGGTACCGCTGCTGATGAATATCTTAAAGATGTATGGGAGTTACTCTGGATATGTACTTAATGTTCACAAAACACAGGCCTTGACATTTAACTGCGCCCCCGCCCAAGAACTGGTAAACAAGTATAATTTTAACTGCCATCTACCATATATCCAGTACCTTGGGGTCTACTTACCGAAAGATATGTCCTCCCTGTATGCCATAAATTGTAATCGGATTAACAAAAAAATATGTAACGATATGGACAGGTGGGCCTTGCTTCCCCTATAGGCAGCAGAGTAAGATCAATCAAGGTGAATATCCTTCCCAAATAACTGTACCTATTCACAGCCCTGCCAGTGGAGGTCCCTTTTAGACAGTTTAGGGAATGGGATAAACACATTTCTAGGTTTATATGGAACAAAAAGAGACCTCGAGTAAAATACTCAACCCTGCAGCTGCCGAGGGAGGGGGAGGCATGGCATTACCATGTTTGAGGGATTATTATTTATCTGCTTAATTGAGATTACTAGTACTTTGGTGTAACTCAACCTATGAAGCTAAATGGAAAGACAGAATTTTCCTTGATGGATACACCAATTCAGTCGGTTCTGGGTTGTCTCGACGGGGTGAAAGAAATATTTCAATTACAGAACCAATGTGTCGGTCTTTCTTTTAAGATATGGCTAGAGGTGGTTAAGTGATTCCAGCTTCATAGAGAGGTAAAAGTACTAAGTTGGCCAGCCTACAATCCACACTTCACACCAGCAGTGTGCGATCATAGATACAGGCAATGGACCCAACATGGCATTACTGCTCTCTGTAGAATTATATCAAATGGGGAACTTGATAGTTTTCAGCACCTATGCCAATTATTTGAACTCAATAGACAGGATTTTTTTTTAGGTATTTACAGATCCGCCACTTTTTTCTGAATGACATCAAAGGGCCCAATCTGGATTTTTTTTCGAAAATGATTCAGATTTTCATAGAGGCTTATAAGGGTGAAAATAACAAAAGGGTTATAGGCAAACTATACACTGCTATCACCTCAATGAACAAAAATTCAATTGACTATGTCAGACAGCGTTGGAAATACCTAAGGAGGTGTGGTTTCACGCCTCTTTAACAGGGTGGGCCACCAAAACTCAGTGTTCCATCACTAACTCACTGACCTGGAGGGATTTTAGTTGGAAGAGCCTGATTCGGTTTTTTATAACACCAAAGCAGAAATCCAAATTCACTGGGTCCCAGCACCCTTGCTGGAGGGAGTGTGGATCAATGCAAGTGGACCATGCCCACATATTTTGGCTGTGTCCACGCATTCAATCTTTTTGGGAAGATGTGGGACGTTTAATATCTAGGATTCTGGGTCCTAACCTCGATGTGTCTTTTTTCTCTATGTACCTTGGAATTATGTCCGAAGGCATATGTAAAAGTGATGCCTACCTCCTGAAAATTCTCTTGGTTGCATGTAAAAAAGCTGTCACCAAATGTTGGCTTCAGAGAGATCCCCCTACTGTGGAACTTTTTACAGGAATTGTCAATCACATACGCTCCATGGAAAAGATGACTTACACCCTTCGTCTACAGAAAGACAAAGGAGAAAAATATTGGAGGAAATGGGATTGTTACTCACAGGAAATGGATACTGATTAGGGTTTTTATTTTTTTTTATTCATTTATTTATTTATTTACTTTCTTTTTCCCTTTCTTACATTAGGCATCAATGCCGAAAACCTTGTCTAATGAACTGTACCTGCCTACCCGTCTCTGATGATTACTGATACCACACATGACCTCATGTTCTTTGCTCCACATGTTTGTTTGTACACTAAATTTGAAATATTGTCAAAAATAAGAAGTAAAAAAAACAAATATACAGTGTGGATAGAGAGTGATGACACTGAGGTGTGTATTTGCAAACGGATAAGCGGATAATAACTCACATCCTGAGGAATACATCAGTGGCATTATTTGTGAAAACAGCCGGCAGAATGGAAGCTTTTCACTGAAGATTACCACTCCAAAGTCTGCAGTGAAATCTGGACACCACTCTGCCAGAAATATGTCTCTCGTAAAATACAGACACCACTATCAGACTTTTGTTTTTAGTAACATATCAACAAACCAATCAAGGTCACGGCTGGCAGACGTGTCTCTCTATTCTGCTATGCAAATCTGATTATGTTGTGATTAATCACACTAACTCTGGACTAATCAGAGCCGTCAGTCAAGTGAGTTGACAAGTGGGTCATAACATCCATCATCGGGCAGCAGAAGATCGCTCCGCGTGATTTAATCTCAGATGTGACGACAATTAAGTGTCAAGTCAATTTGGTCTCCTGGCACAGTACAGACATTTCCTCTCTAGGTAAATCTGGACCAAAACATGAGCTAATCCTGTGCGGCCTGGTGATGAGCGTTGCTATCGGCAACCCAACGTGTGTGTGTGAGCATCACACTGCCAACCGATCACATGCCTAACTGTGAAACTGGCAACCGATCAATAATGTCAACTGATTGAGTGACGCCTCTGATTGATTTAGTGTGGTTAATCAGTACTTAATCAGATCTACAGTACTTCTTTAACGACAGAAGGGTTTCCCACTGCTTTTCTTGGCAGAAGCCGCCACAAAGGAGGTTAGCTTGTTTGGGAAGCACACAGCGTAAAGCACAACTTCAACACAAACACACACACACTGAATTTTGAAGAGCAGGGAGAGGGAGTAGAGGGAAAAAAATGAGAATGTCTATGGAAATTAACCCAAGGAAAGTCTGGTGTCAACAATCAAGCATATCCCTGTCACATTATGGTAATAAACATGATAAAATTGGTACTGTGTAATTAAATTACTTTGGGAATTATTTGGCAGGGGTTAGGCTCGTGAACAACAACAATCTTTTCAGAATCTCCAACATTCATTGCTGGAATCTAATTACTAGTTGGACACATCATTCTGCAAGAAGCGGATGTGACAGCCTGATATGAAATGCAGGATTCAAGCTTTCAGAGACTTAAAAAAAAAAAAAAAAAAAAATTATAGCCCCAGTATTGAGAAAATTAGTCTATGTTGTAGTGAGCCACTGACAGACAGGATTAGTCAGTGTGTATTCACATTAGCATCATTATCTCATATGTATGGAAATTATTTTAAGTTCTGACTACTAAAACCGTTAATCAAAAAAATACGTCATTATCAGCACTTTCTTCACAAATGGTCCTTCATTTGAATATGGAAGTCACTCATACAATCCTCAATATTTTTTGTGCACATCCCAGCAGTACCAGTGGTTTGAAAACCAAAGGTATACATTGTCTCTGTAATGGGGTGTATACTGTATATTTACATCTAATAGAGATGTACAATAATACACAAAAAGACAAGGCAGATTCAGTTAGGATTAACTTTATTCATAAGTACAGACAGAACAACAATTATCCGTCTCATTGGATCCTGTTTTTTTTTTTCCCTTTTTTGTGCGCTCCCAGCTAAAACTCTCTCATGAAGGACTTTTAAACATACTTAACAATTAAATGTAAACTACGTCAACTAAAATTAATCAGCTGAAATAAACTGAAACAGCCAAACTACGACATTTTCAGACTAAGAAATAAGCAAATCTGATAAACCTTGATAGCTTGTAAAACATTCTTGATGAAAATTATGCGGAGACATTTTGAATCTGCAGGAGGTCGTGCCTGCTAAACTGAAAGAGTAAATAAACAGTTTGGTTGGTTCCATAAAAAACACAAAAACACAAGGAGGAAAGCAATAGAAAGAAAATACAGTGAAATGTCACAGACCTTATTTTAATACTCTCCCCTACCGTTTACCTCTAGATCGCATGAGCTACAGAATAGGTCAACATTATATCCTCCCTCTGAAACCAAATAACATTTTCCAGCTGTGTGTATGTTTTTTCCTCTGGTATTATTTATTTTTCTCCCCCCAGACATTGAACAGCAGTACATTGTCACAAGCAAGTTTGAACATTAGAATTGCTGGCTAAGACATTACAGAGAAACACTGCAATACAGTTTGCATTATTGCGCGAGTTTATGCCATAATCTTACATGTGCAAATTTACACAGGACAGAGAAGAGGGAAGGCGGGTCGGAGAGGAACAGGCGATGAAAAGGTGGGATGGACAGCAGGAGAAGAAGAGAAGAGCGGTGAGGACTAAGAGGAGAGGAGGAGGGAACTTTACATTGTTGTGCAACAGCTTGTCAACACTCACTCATACAGACCCATGACTTCATCTTCAAATATCTCTTCGAACAAAATATCTCATTTCAAATATGCATTAATAAAGCCTGGAAGTACAGTGAAGCAGAGGGCGAGGTCTGGGAGGCATGTCAGTGTTTTCATAATTAACCAGGGCAGTGTGGCAGTGTGGATGCATAGTTCAAAACGGGGATTGATTCAAAGATAATGGAGCAAAAATAGTGGAAGGAATCCAAAAACAAACAAACTGATATGTCAGTTGTGCTACACAAAGGTGTGCAGAAATATTGGGACAGTAATCTGTTGTAGTGTTTATTTCTGGTTTTAACATGGAAGCCATGGCAGACACCAGCAAAAACTGTTCTTTTGCCTGATATTTATATTTTGATGCAAGATGTTTCACTGTGGATGCGTCAACAGCAACAAACTTTAGCTCATTGTCCCAATAATGACATATTTCAGTGTGTTTCAAGGAGCCCACTGGCATCTCTTTCCACAGAGTCCAGATTGCTGGTAATCACTGCTGCCACTTTCCTGGGTCCTACAGCAAATGATGTGCGACCTCACACTGCGCTTCTCTGCTTGTTAATCGTCTGCTGTCACCAGCCAAGGTAGCATAAACATTCACTTCGGCATAGATTGTGTTCAGGTACAACACCCAAAAAAAAGAAGAAAAAAAAAAGCCTGCACCAGACATCAGAGGAAAGTAAAATTAAGATAATTCCAACCTTGTGAGAAGTTAATTCAATATTTAACGACATCAAGTGACAACTGTGTAGCAAGGTTACTGCCTTGCTGTTAAATTTTTCGGATGCGATGTTACTATGGAGACGTGGGTTTTTTTGGGGTTTTTTTGCTTTTTCCCCAGGCAGCACTCAACGGCTAGGAGTGTTAGCATGAATATTTTGCACCCGTGCATGTGTGTGTGTGTGTGTGTGTGTGTATGAATATTTCAGATCTTTTAGAATGTGTTTTCCGCTCCGGAGGGGTGACATTAAAGAGGCTGGGCTGACTTTGTCTCTTAAAAATGTTTGCATATGCATGCGCACACACACATTTACAAGCACACATGAAAACATGCACACTCACTTATGCAAACACTCACACACACACACACACACACACCCAGAGGTGGTATTAGAAATATATAGTTGAGTGCTGCCAGTGGGAGTCTCCAGAGTCTCTTATTAGTCCGGCTAATTTCACATGATTTGACGGAGAATTGGTTCATAAATTAATCAGCAGAGCCTCAGAAAATAACAGCACATGCCTCCATTACAGCACAATGTAATCCCATTCACACCTGGCAGTGATTTTTCATTGTTTCATAAATGGTGGAAACGCTTCTCTAACATCGGACAATGAAACCAACACTACAGAAAGGCCTCAAACAGCATTAAGACCATGTGACTTTATACCTCTAACTAAAGCAGGTACCGCTAATTGGTTTTGGTGGCCCACCCTGCCTGTTCAGTAGCAGAGAACACAGTTGGCTGTAGTAAAAACACCACAGAAGTGTTTGAAATGGATTTCTCTAAATCACTTAACAGGTGCAGCTTGGGAAAATCAAATCTCCAATCCTGTTCAGGTGTTTAAAATGTGGCTTAGAGCTTCATTTAGACACAGTCATGTTACAGCCTCCACCTGCTTTGGGATTTCAATGACGGGAGTGAATGGGGCGACATATTCAACCCCAGTACAGATGTGGGATCAACTAGAATGCATTGCTATCAACATGAAAAAGTACTAAACCACCTTCTACCCATTACCCCTGTTACAGAAATATTTCACTTTGGTGCAACATGTGAAGTTTCTGGCATGCGTATCCCTGTGTGGGTCCGTGAACGCTTAGTCACCAATATTGGCAGTCCCAGTTTACCCGTAGTGATGTCCACTTGCTTTGTTTTTGTTATGCTTCTTTTACTGTGAAAATAATATTTCCATCACACATACTTAACTAAAACAGGCCGGTCAAAATATTGTGATTTTTTTTTCCCCTCCTCGTGTTCTTTGTTGTCATCTAATTTTTGACTTTTTTTAATTATGGAGAAAAAGTGAAAGTCTGAACACTGACGGTGATTACACATTCCCACAATGCAGGGTGAGTAATGCTGGAGGCTGATGGCTCATAATGTCTTGCAGAGGCGAGCGTGCTACAAAATTTAAATGACGTTCCGATGCGAAATAGCGCTTGAGCAACAATACATCCACAAATCTATCCTCCTTTCTCTGAACCTGGCTGATTACAAACAACGGTGAGTAGTCATCAATATAAACGTTTTCGCCGCCTCCTCACTTTTCAGTAACAGCATAGTAATCAATGTCGCTGGCACAGAAATGGAAATTGTGCCATTTATTGTAAGTAGATGCTAAGATTCTATTGAGTTAGTATTACACGTGGTTAACTAGATTTACATTATATGTTTAAAGACTGACGTTTTTAAATCATGGAATGTATTAGAATAACATTTCAAATGTATAAAAGTCCTAAAATCATCTGAATTCCCACATGTTGACATGGCATTAATAGATGTATTGAGGAACCTTATTTAGCCCGTCACCTCACCTAGGGAATTACCTGGCTTTCAGGAGAACAAAGCTATTGAAATTCCATTTATATTCAGGCTTTGGGATGGAAAATGAGTTTTAATTTGCAATTTAAAATGCCTTTAGTCGCACAAATCAATAGAGCAATCCCAACAAATGGATGTATTCTTTAGCAGTGCCACATATTTTACTCTTTGCACCTGTTAGGTAACAGGCTGGCTCAAAAGTGTGAGGTTCAGTTGGATCAGGTTTTTACTGCATGTGTTTAGAGTTGTGCTTTTGTCTGATTACTCCATCCTCTCAGCCTGATCTCTGCCTGTTCTTTCTCTCTTCCCGCCCTCCACAGGTCGCTCCATTCTGCATCCCCAGTCTAAACAAATTGATTGATGAGTTGTGTCGTCACGTTAAAGTTAAAGAAAAGGATGCCTCTTTCTCTTCTTCCTCTTTCACCACCTATCCTCCTCCTCACCGATTCCACTTCTCCACATTTCCAGTATCAGATTGTCTCCCTCCTTCCTCTCCTTTTATCTTCGACTCCCCCCCTCCCCCCATCCTCTTGCTCTCTCCCTCATCTCGCTCTACTCCTCTATTTCCAGTATCAGGTCGTCTCCCTCCAGGGAGGAGTCGATCGTGACGTGGACCGCCTTGACCGTCCCGGCCACCGGGGAGTTGACCACCGTCTCCATCTTCATGGCCGAGAGGACGCACAGCGGCTGACCCTTCTCCACCTTTCATGATAATGACAACAGGTCACAGAGCGTTAGAAACAGGAGTCAAACGGACAAGTGGCTGAACTTTAAGTGGAAGGTTAATGCTAGAAAAATGCAGACAAAGCATGGTACATAAAGGAGATGATGATAGCCCATATGTTATGCTTCTCACAAACAAAAGGAAAGTTGGCTACAAAATTAATCCAATGCTTTGCTTTGGCAAAGCTTCTAAAAACGTAACCAAGGACACAGTAGCAGACAGAGTGAGTAATGCAGCAAGCAACACTCTGTGCATGCTACAATTTAATTAACACAAAGGAATCGAAACAAACAAACCGATAACACAAAGGAGAGTGTCAAAAAGGGAAAAAAAAAAAAAAAAGAGGGGGAAGCAGCAAAACATCCGTAATCAACACACATGGTGAAAACGGGCAAAAACACAAGCCGGACAAGACAGAAGCGATAATGAGGAGGAAAGGTAACGGTAAGATCACCTTGGAGCCAACTTCCACTTTGACCTCCAGGACTTTGCCAGGCATGGGCGCCCCCACCTGGCCCTTAATGGACTTCTGAGCCTTGGGATGGAACTTCATCTCCTAGAGGGGGAGGGAGAGAGAGAGAGCGAGATTTCATGCATCTACATCTGTCCGTTCATCCACACATCCCTGCCTCTGTTTATCCCCTCATCTATGCATCGACCCATCCAGTTCATTCAGCCGCCCACTGAATCATTCTCCCCTCCTGAGTCTCCATGTGCTCCTCCCATCCATTGATCCCCAATTCAAAATCACTTAAATTTGCCAAGTGCATTGTCTTAAAATTTCATATCCAACCACCATCCAACTGTCGTTCACCTGTACTGATCTATCCTTCCCTCCCTCCATCCCTTATGTCTAATTTATCCATCGCTCCCTCCTGTATCCAGTAACTGCATCATTCATCCCTCCATCCCCTATGGCCACCTATACCTCTCTCGCTCCCTTCATTATGCATCCCCTCGCTCCTTCCTCTGTCCATCCATCAATCCACCCCTTCCTACCTTCCCTACCCCCTTCCACTCATCCATTACCCCCCTTACATTCATCCCTCCCTATCCTTTCCCCGTACCTTCATGGCAACGGTGTCTTTGACCAGCACAGATCTCAGCTGTCCGTTCAGCTCGAAGAACACCTCTCTCTGTCCGGCCTTGTTCAGGTCTCCCAGGGCCAAGGCCTTGATGTGGAGGGTCTTCCCCCTCTCCAGCTCCACCTGCGACACAGAGGGAGAGAGAAGAGGAGGAGGAGGGGAGGGGGGTGAGAAAGAGGGAGTAGAGGAAACAGGGCGGCAGAGAGGAAAACGGAGGAGGGAAGGGAGGGGACAGAGATTAGATTACATTAGACTAGAAAATTGAAATTAATGTATGGGAATCTGGTTCGCAGGTTCAGCTGAAGCGATAACAGCAGACTGGGGAGCATGGTGAGCAGTGAGGTCACTGGTGTGAGACAGGCACAACTAACTGGAATGTTTCAGAGGCAAGTGGAGAGGAAGGCAAATCCCACTCGGCCCCGGCCAGCTCCTTAAAAGGCAGTTTGAGCTGATGCCCTGTGGAACGCAACCAAGGACTCGTTCATTCATTTTCTTTACCCGCTTATTTCTTTCTGGGGGTCACGGGGGAGCCTATCCCAGCACGCATTGGGCCGAAGGCAGAGAAACACCCTGGACGAGTTTGCCAGTCCATCACGGGGGACTCATTTATCCCCATTGCAATTAGTTTGCTTAATTAACACATGAAAGGATGCAGCATCTTATGCCTGTAAGAAATTGCATTTTACACTGATGAGCGAATTTTTATTGCACTACATCAAGTTAGTGACTCCCTGTCTGGTCTTATCGACTGCTGTTTTTACTTTTAACTCAGCCTGCAAACCAAATTTCCCTTCACGGGACAATAATGTGTTGAAGCGGAAAAACTAAAGGTTTAAACACCAACATTATGTAAATATAAAAGTAAATATAATATTAGTTACTTTGCTTCATACATACTTGCATATAAAAATAATACTTTTTGAAAAAAAAAAGCAATATTAGAGAGACAAAGAGAGGGGTATGGGTGACATGAATAAGAATACTACTGGGATATAAATATACACTATACTTGGAGATTTACAGTATCTGCTACCTCAGAGTTTTAAAGAAGACATGAATGTCTCTATATCTCTCTATCCCTGCATCTGCACCAGACAGGCTGCTCACTGAAGATATCAATTCTCATATCAAAGAGAGGAGGGAAGTGATCTAGACAGAATGACAACAGGAGAGATAAAGAGACGGGAAGAGTGAGAGAAAGACACGATGCCAGACTGGCATAGGGGTGAGGTGGTGATAAAAACACTCTTTTCCTGCCTTTTGTATGTCTCCACACTCTGGGACTTTACCTGCCACCTGTAAGTGTGTCGTTTTAAGAAGAAGACATTACTCTCTCTCTGTATCAACAGCAGACAGGCTGTTTCCCTCTCATATCAATTCCGGTCACTGCCGCGCTCCGTCTTGCTCGGCTTTCCCTCGGCGCCGGCCACTGTACTTCTTCATTTATCTCACGCCCGTTCCTCAGCTCTCTCGCTTCTCCGGGTCTGAAACTAAATTTTTTGTATCTTTCCGTTTGTCTGTCTGCCTTTCTCCGCCTTTCAATCTTTCTCTTTGTCAGTCCTCCCATGTGTCACAGCTTTCCATTTGGCATTGTTATTTCGCTGCCCGTTTCTGCGGCCGTTTCTCCCGCTCTGTCTCTCAAGCTGTGATTAATTTCCTTTGTCGCCCTCTTTCTGCTTCCCTCTCTGTCTCTGTTTCTCTCCTCTCCTGTGTCTGTCCACCTCTTCTCCCTCGACCCTTCGCCTCTCATCCCTTTTGTTTCTCTCCCCCCTCCCTCTCCCATTGCCATCTCGGCTGCTGAGGCTCCATTGATATTCCAAAGTCAGTCTCAGTGCAACGACGAAAATATACACTGCTGTAGGTATGTATTGATCTCAATTTCTTTCTGCCTCTCTCTCTCTCTCTCTCTCTCTCTCTATCTCTCCTGGGTGCTCAAGCTCTCCTCATCTATCTCCCTCACTCTATTTCTGGTACCAAGACCCTATTTCGTTGCATCTTCTTTCTTTCTGGCACTCAAATGCCATCTCTCCCTGTTTCTCTCACCTGCCATGTCTCTCTCTCTCTCTCTCTCTCTCTCCCTCCCCTCTCTCCATCTCCACTCCTGCTTGTACTGTTTTGTCAGGCTCTTGGCAACTCTTTGCAAAAGTACAAAACTGTCTTCCCTCTTCCCACTGCGTGGCTGCTACATCTCCCCACAAGTGTTGAAGATATATGCCTCTTTGAGGAGTTGCGGCTCTTTTAAAGATGATTTTGTGTAAGGCAGAACCATATATATGTACAAACACACACACACACAAACGCATAGGAATAATAGTGTGTACGGTTGGATAAAAGTAGGCTTTTTTTTGCTGATGATTCATCTTCAATGTAGCAACAAAAAAAAAAAAAAAAAGATGAAGACAGGGCAGAAGGACAGCTTTTTATTATGGATCTACACTAAGCCAAGCTGAAACACTGACAAAAGCTAAAAAGACAGACTTCAGCTCACTGTGCCAATACTGAGAACTTTGGCTGTACAGTATGACTAGTATGTAAAATAGTACAAAAATGTCAATACTGCGAGTTTCCAAGAGTTTTTTTTCTCCTTACTGTACGTGGTTCACATCAGGCTCCATATCACGTCTTTGCTTTAACACGACTATTAATGACTTGCTTTGTGTGTGACTAAAGAGATCACTGTGGTGTTGCGGAGCTCCATGTGTCCATGTGCATTAGGGCTGACTGGGTATGTGTGAGACTATGTTTCTATTTCTGACAAACATGATTAATCCCATAATGAGTCATCGACGCATAGCAAATAGGTCAATGTTTTTCCCCTGTTTGTGTGTGTGTGTGTGTGTGTGTGGGTGAATGACAGAGACGGACAGAGCCGTCTTTTGGCTTGGAAAATAACACTGTGACTTAGTTGTCCAAACCCTGTTCCGCTGGAGGGATCAGCTGACAGCCCACCATCTTCTACTCTGAACCGCACCGTTGTGTGTTTGCACACCCGTGGGTGCGTGTGTGTGTACTACTGCAGTCCGAAGAGACTTCACATGCTATTTTGCGATGCAGTTAACTGCTCTTGAAAAGCAATCCGAGGCACAAGAGCCTAATTTTGCGTACAATATCTTTACACCAATCTGGCTTAAAGCAGCAACATGCCAGTTTGGTAAAAGAAAATGGAATCTCTGAAGCTTCAAAATAAACATTTTAAGAAGTTATCCTCAGCGCTTGATAAATACCTCTCTGCGGGTGGAAAAATTGATTCCCTGGAACAGCGCTTGCAGTTTGAAAAGAGCCATTTTCGTAGCGCCGGTTGTGCCCTCCCACCACATCCTCAGTGCAAACAAACAGGCGTCTTCCAGACTCGCTGTTGGCTCACTTTGCCCGAGATGGTTCTCGTATAGGATTTGTGATAGGGTTAGAACTAAGTGCTGAGCAATTCCACATAATTACTACGAAAGCCGTTATATCTACTCTCCTCAACATCATCATGGAGCTTTAAATCTAGCTCAGCGCTCAAAAGATTTGGCGCTTAAACCGGTTTTGATCAAGATTTCCGGTGTGTGCTTCGGACACTAGCTGCCTAGATCTAATAAAGAGCTGAATGTTCTGAATATACAGTTAATAATGTTGCTGTGTAAGCTGCTGGGAGAGTGATCTGTTGTGAACAGTGGGCCTCTTTTGCTGTTGTCACTGTTGGTTTACAATGGAGACCAATAAAGTCTCAGAATCAGAGGCTGACAGTCTTTTGATGTAACATCCGTTTTATATTGTGGGCAATTTAACAGGAAAAACAACTCTAGCGCTCCCAGTATCATACAACCTTTTTTGTCTAATATGTCAGTTACACCCTTCTTGCTCCAAACCCTGTTGAAACAAACACCGTCCATCTATATTACCTATCATGTGCTGATCTGTCACTGGCTTTGTTATATTGGGAGTCAAAGCTATTTATTCTGTTACTTTCTTTCTTGCCTGTCTGCTTTAATTTACATTGTTGCTCTGTGTGTTTGTATGTCAGGTACACACACATCATGCTCTTTGATTTGTATAAACACAGGGGATAGAATTGAAAATTAGCCAATATATGGGGCCAATACAGCACATTTACAGTAATGTTCATAATAATAATAATACTACTACAATATGAGCAGTTTGGTTGCAGTGCAGTGGCACATGAAAATATGACCAGGAGGTGGGTATACTGACACCACCAAACATCCATACACATACACTATATAAATATTATCAACTGGTATTTATCATATAGATGTTATTATCATGAGTCTGATGGTGGATATACCCCCTATACCTGCCTGTACACTTGACTTTAATAATGTGTTGTGTTCTGAAATATGCCTCAGAGTGTGCAGCTGCTGTCACTCACTGGGAACAAAATCAACCTGCCACTAACATATTTAAACTGTCATGGCGCCTCATGCAAACATCATAACTAAAAGTCAGCTTGTCAGGAACTGAGCAAACGCAATTTTCCCTATTGATGTCCATTTTTCTTCTTAACATTTTCAGTGCATCATTGACAGAGGTGTATGATTACCGGGTCATTTGAATGCGACAACAGCGAGATCAATCAGACCCAATACAGGAGCTTCTTTTAGCCCTTGAAGAATTCTACACAGCGAGCAGAAAGGGAAGAACAAAAAGAAATATCCCATTGCATCTGACAGGTCTCTATTTTGACATGTTTTCGTCCCGCCTCTCGTCTCCGTCTCGTCTCATGTCAGACACCTAATCGGACCTGATCTGGTGGGACTAGCCATCGTCACGACAACTGGGGGAAAGCGCCATTGTTTCCGTGGCGATGGCTGATGACGAGCAGAACTCTGGCGTCTGGATGTTCTAAAAATGACAACAAGACTTCTGACGGATTGAAGATGAGATAAACAGAAGCGAGAGAAAGCGAGCACACCGGGAGAGAGGAAGAAAAACTTTAACAGTTTTGCATTTGGAAGACGCTTGAATGACAAGTTTGTCACTTAGAAGGGAAAAAATAAATCAAATGTTGCTTTGAAAGCCAAGACAGGTTAAGTACAAGGTTTCCAATCTTAAAGAAGGGACAGTTGGAAAATCAATTTGACTGCAAGAAAAGCCAATATAGCCATGAGCAAGTTTGGAGATAGATGTTAAATCTCTTCCCTCTCCCGGCCTATCCCTCTACAACAGAGGCTTTCAAAGTGTTTGTTGGTAATTTACATGTACTTTTTGCTGTGACCCTGAGCTTGATGTCTATTTACACTGCACCTACCAGTCTAAAACATTTGATTCAAGCCAGCCTTTTAGTATATTGTGGGGAATTGAAAAGAACGGCAGAACGGAGCCAGCAGCTTCATACCAAATTAAATTGTCAGCTGAAGCCACCAATAGTCCCTAACAGTTTAGGGATTTATTTGAATCACTCCGTGGTCCAACTCTGGGTCTCATGCCAGACTTTGAACAGCACTGGCCTTCCTATGTCTTACAATGGAAGATGCACACCCAGGCGTGATTGACAAGAGGGGGATATACACCCCCTTAACATCAATACGGCTCCTGATTCTTTGGTAATAAGACGGTGGCAAAGTGGTGGGACTCTCCCTGTCAATGAACTCCCTCGTCTGTAAAAATCAATTCCACCAGTTTGGAACAATTTCTGCTGCATTGAAATGAAGCAGTAATTAAACAGTGTTGCCTTTGGCAGCTTTGAATCTGTCAGTTAAATCGTTGTATGTTATTCATAAAGAGTGAATCAAGAAAACTGTTATTGTTGTGATCATTATTATTACTAAAACTAAGACGCAGAGTCTGGACAAGAAACCTCTGAAAATTCAAGGTGAAAGCTAATGAGCGGCTGAATAAAACACAGATTTCCTTTAATCTTGTTGCAGGATTTCAAACTGTATCAAAGCATAAAAAAAACTCAAAAAGTTTCATTTAGGTGATGAAATTGCAATAATGACGAGAAATGAAATCCAGGGGAATAATTGCGTGATGACTCCAGTGTTCCTATAGCAGCCTATTTAACGTCTCCTCGTATAATGTCTTCGAATACAAGTGGAAAAAAAGGGTATTTTTAAGCGATACTCAGCGAGATCTTTGGTTTTCTTGATTTTGCCGTCATTTCTGGTGATTAATGGTCTACACTGGCTTCTTATATTTCTTCTACCTACTTCATCTTCTAAAACAAAAAAACTAATAAAACGCTGCTGTTGCTCCAGTCAAAACATAAAAGGCATCACTTGCTGAGGAACTGGGTGTAGGCTGAATCACTGTTGTATCAATCAGCGATAGAGAGGAGCAAAACGGACATTTATTTATATGAAAAATGAGCAGATTATAACTTTAAATTAGCCAAAACGTTTCATATTTTACATACATTACGTTAAACTCACCTTCAGCCAACACACCAAAGACACACAAAAGCTGCCAACAAAGAGCGTTTCTCATCCACAGACTCCTCCACAGAGTCTCTCATGTTTCTTCTCACTGCCGCCAGTAAAAACCTACTCCTCAAAACCCCCATGCAGTGATAAAAATATAGGCCTCTCCACTCCAAACATACAAGACCTCCGTAAAGCCACAGTCAACAGAAAGGTCACCACCATCAGTTGTGACCCGTCGCACCCCCTTCCTTGACTGCCATCCGGTCACAAGTACCTTGTTCAAAATAGGTTTTATCCCATATGCCATCCTGGACTCACAACCCACTGGACTGTTTTATTTCTTCTGCAACTATGTGAAATGTCTTCTTGTCATGTCTGCATTCCCTCTATCATGGTGTGATGGTTTGTGTCAAGTCATGTATCTGAGTCTGATTGGCTGTGGAAATTAATCTCCTCCTTAAGGACGAATATAGCTCCAATATAATGTAATATAGAATATTTATAGTATATCTCAAAGTCCTGTCCTGTCAGATGTCAAATGTGGCATTACTGTGTGTGTATGTACAGAGGTGTGTGTGTATGTGTGTCTAATTTGCATAGCAAGGAACATTCCTAAACCTAAAACAAAATAAAGATTTTAGAAGACGGCTTGCAGTTCAAATGTATTGCATGTCGTCTCTAGAAACATTACTTGATGTGAGGACAAACTGAGTGACAGACTCTTCCAACTCCTCTCCTGCCATATGCAGTTCAATAACAAAGCAAAATTTCTCTGTGATCCAACTTCTGAAATCTGCTGCAAAGTTCACCGTGTTCTGACTTCACCGAGTTCACCATCAGTAGTTTCAACAATCACTTTGGACTTTAACAATCACTCTGGACTTCACTCTGGACTCAAACCATCACTTTGGATTTCAGTCTTCACTCTGGACTTCAACCATCCTTTTGGCGTCAGTCTCACTCAAAGTAGTTTCCTAAATCTCAATCTCAATCTCATCATGATATTTTGTTTATGGCGGTGTGATTTTTTTTTCAAACCCGCTGTCTCTGTACCAAGAGAAACCTTTTCAGACACTCAATCAGCATAACGGATGTCTCTAGAGTTATTTCTGCTGGCTGTAGTGCCATGTTCATGTGCGTTCAAACTGATTTCCAGCATGCTCTTTCTGCTTCTATAAACATTTGAGTTGACCGTCATTCGTTTTTCCCATCGCTACCTAAAAATCAGCTCTCTCCAGGCAAGGTAATGTAAGCGTCTATATAACCACTCCCAATTTTGTGGTGCTGCAGTACATTTCAAAGTGACAGCCAATTATTATATCGCCTATCTAAGCGATTATTACATGCTTGAGCACTTCAATATAGTTTGCATGCACAGCAATACACCTCATTTGTCTATTTTGACTACATTAACCAGTCATGTTCAACCTCTTCCCTGTTGGATAATAAACAAGAACAGTATCAGCTATAGAAAATCGCCTGTTTTTCTCTGTTCTGAGATACGGGCCCTCTGTGCTTCTCACAGGCTCGATCTCAAACATCATCTGACAAAATGAGTCAGTTATTTCTGTTAGGGGAGGCCAGTCTGACGGCCCGAGGGATCAGGAATGTCATTTGTCCTTCCCTTGATGGGAATTAATATCCCTTTCTTCCCCGCTGTGTTATCGTCACGACTCCTCACTCCTGTGACTCTGCACTATCAAACTGTATTTACAGCAATAAGAAAATCATACGAATCACGTCTGGACTTTATTGAATAGTGTTCTATTGCAGAATTAATTAAAGAGGGAAAAGTTGTATTATTGTGAAAATTCATCCTCAACTATTACCACACACCTTAGCTGCGAATTTTCACAGAAGTCCCAAAATCCTCTTCTTGATTTCAGAAAGAACTATTTGGCAACATTTGAGAAAAAAAATCTCCTTTTTTTTTTATTACAATTCCTGAGGCTATCTGATGTGGATTATCACTGACATTTGCATTTTTAGCACCAAGCTGCTATGGGACTGTACAGAATGAGCACTGGCGTCCTGACCTGTCACCACACTGCTCAAACAGACGATGAAGAATAGCCTCTCTTCCTCGTCTTTAGACATGATTTATGGTATAAGCGAGTAAGTCTTTTGCAAAAGAGGGACACCACTGAGGTTAATGTGGCATGAGTTCAAAATGTTTTGGACAAAAAAATGAAGAATAGTCTGAGGTGTTAACTCCTACTCAGGCAAAAATATGACCATGTGTCAAAAGTACTACAGTTCTTTACCTCAAACTCCTCAGCAATCTTGGGTCCATCCAGGAACAGCCGGGTGTTGAGGCAGTCCACTGGGCCAAAGTTAGCTACAGAGAGAGAGAGGGGAGAGGTGAAAGAAAGGTTGAGTTAACGCCATGGCAACCAAATTGAATCTTTATTTTATATAGAGCGTGTCTATCTAGGTTGAATGAATGATCTCAAACTCATAGTGAGTGAGTATATGTGTGGACACTCATAGAAGGTCCTCACAAGTATAGAGCTTAAGGCTATAAATTGTCTACTGGCCAAAGCGACAAGTGCAGTTGGCTGGAGGCTGGTGTTAATTTCAAGCCTCAATAATAATACAAATGAGTGAGAGTGTGTGTGTGTGTGTGTGTCTGACCAACTGCCATGAAGCCAGGCTCATTTAGCTGCACAGGAGACCCAAGTTTGATCAAAATACATGTTTCAATAATTAACAATTCAAACAAAACAATTTATTGAACCCTATTATTTAATGTACCATTTTAAAGCCCTGAATGCAAAAATCAATAATCTGTGAAAAACCCACATGATGGGTCAGTTACATATACTCACTGCCAAAAGAAACGCAACATTAAGCTAATTTAATTTATCATTTTACTCGTGTGATATTTAATAGATTTTGCGTACATATGTGAACAATAACCAATGAAAGTCTGTGACAATTTGTGACTGCAGATCCAGAAGCATGTAGGGGGTCCAAACTGAAAATCACAACATTTGATGATGGAAAAATTCATGATGTTTGAAATCACCCCACCAGTTAAATTCCTAAATTTAATGACTCAGTAGCTCAGTAGCGTGTACAGCCTCTTCTAGCATTCACACAGGCAACACAGTGTCTTGATGTACTGAACACACATATCGTCTCATGCTTGCTGCACAGCTGCCCTCAACTCAGCATGCGTGTCAATTTGACGGCCGTCTGACACGACTTGATCCTCATATGCTCAATTGGGTTCATTGGGTACATTGTCCTGCAGCAGGGTGGTGTTTGGGTATTCCCTAACAAACAGAAGAACTACTGGCTGTAGGATCACATCGATGCAACGGCGTGCAGTGAGCATTCAACTCCGATTTGAAAATGTGCTAATCCCACATGTCTCAAACAGTGGCTAGACGGGGATTAAGTCTCAGCACAGACTGCAGTGAGCATGATTATTGTTCACTAATGAGGTAAACAGTCCAATATAATTATGTTATGCTACATTCACCCAGTTACAAAGCACTTGAAGATACAGTACGTCTGCCCACTCACAAGTGAAGTCTTTGTATTCCTGGAACACCTTGGGGTACATGGCTGCTGACATCACGTCCTCGGGGGTGATGTCATCGCCGTGCGCCTCTCTGAGCCCCTCCTCCAGGGCCTTGAAGTCCATGGGGGGCAGGGAGGCCCCGGGACGTCCCTCGATACGGGGGAGGGACTTCAGAACCTGGGGAGTGTGTGTGGGGAGGGTAGGATAGAAAGAGGAGAGGAGAGAAGGGAGCAAGATGGAGGAAGAGAAAAGAGGAGGAAGATGGAAGAGACAGATGAGAGAGAAAGAGAGATTACCAAAACATTTTATTAATAGTAACAGCCGTGTGGTTTCTTTCCGAATGTTTTTCCACTCGTAACATCCCCATGGGACGCTGACACACGTAGGCTGTATAAAGTGCCTGCAAAACCTTCACATGGGAAGCTATATGCCTGAATAAAAGATACATTCTGTCAAAGAGCACAGGGGGAGGTGCAGCAGAGACTTTGGGAGGGAGGGGGGAGGAGGAGGAGGGAGGTAGAGATGAATGGGGGAGGAGGATGAGGAGAAAGTGGGGGAGGGAAAAAGACAAAGAGGGAGAGAGAGAAACAGTTGGAGAGCACATAAAAACTTTATTAAGGCGCGTTTATTTGCATTAAAGTGGCGCCACCGTTATGTCATCGTCTACAATGATTTCTTTTCAAGTTCCCTCCATCTCTCCCTCTTTCTTAATTAATTTCGTTCCCTCTCCGTCCGTCAAGTAAAGCACCGTGGGCTGCTGGCGGCGAGAGCAGCGCGGCGACGGGAACGCACACTTGCACAAAATAAGTCATGGCGACGCAGGATATTAAAGCTTCCCCTTCACCCGTCTTCTTTGACCCACAGTTGACCGCGGTGTCGCTGCGTCCGTGATGCATCATCCGTCCGTGTTCCTCCTCTGGTAGATAGAGTTTAGATGGGGCAAAACGAGCGGAGAAAAGAAAAAGCGAAGAGAGGCGGGGAAGGAGGGAAAGAAAGACTAACAGCGGGGGGTGGGGGGTGGGGGGGGGGGGGCAGAGGTTATGTGGTGGTGGAGGAGCGCCACTGGTTACACTGACTAATGATATGACATTTGAACCGCCCACGCAGTTGTCGGTATCTCCGACACAACTTGTAGAGACAATCGATCTGAGGATGCTAACGTCTGGGGAGGGGATTATGTCAAAACACAGGCATTTCGCCTAAAGGCTGCTGCCTTAAAGGATAATTCCTGGTTTGTTTTTATTTTCAGGCGCCTCTTTGGCCTTTGACAGTTCAGAGCCTACACAGGCTTTGTATAGACTAGAGAGAGAGGGAGAGACAGAGAGAGAGAGAGAGACTGTCTTACAAAAATTAGCTCATTTGGCCTACTGCTTTCACATCTTCAGCTAACTATGCTGTATGTATAGAATAAGCTAATTGCTGTGTGTCACACTACCTCTCTCAAGTGTGTGTGTGTGTGGGTTTGTTTGTCCCTAAAGTCTATATGTAATTAGTACAGCCTTCCTTTGTGTACAGCTCTGCCAGCGTGTGTTTTGACTCATTTACACTTTAAGCATAGTGCTGCATGTGACTAAAATTAAACATTCTATATGCCAAAGTTCTCCTATGTGTGTGTGTGTGTGTGTGTGTGTGCTTGTGCTACTGTACTCCAGTGTGTGTTTTACATCCTCTCTGGTCTATGTGTATTTGAAACTTGCATTTACATGTGTGTATGACTGTGTGTGTGTGTGTGTGTGGTTTGCAGGAATCTCCAGACAAAGGGCCCAGTGCAATGCTATTAGTCACAGCACTAGCAGCTCAAAGATAGCTGCCTCATCTGTGTGTGTGTGTGTGTGTGTGTGTGTGTGTGTGTGTGTGTGTGTGTGTGTGTGTGCGTGTGTATGTGCGAGAAAGAGAGAGAGAGACACTTCAAAGATGCCAGGCTCATTGGACTCTCCGCTCATTAACATTGTGTCCTCTGAGGATGTCTACTACCTAAATTACTTGATTGTCTAAGTGTGTGTGTGAGGGAGAGAGAGCGAGGGAAAGAGAGTGTGTGCCTTCATTACTAAAGGGAAGAAAGACAAACACTTCCTCCAAGGTTATTTGCTCTCTTACTTCCTCCTCTTTTCTCTTAAAATCCCTCACCAACGCACTGCCACTCTCTCTCTCTCAGTCTCTCCGTCTCTCTCAGACACATTTTCTTGTCAATGATTCTTACTTTCTTTCTGAGTGCTGCACTCCAAGGGGAAACCATTCAACCTGTGCTGTATTTTAAACAATAATCTTCCTGTTGCTTGGAATCACTTTTCTCCCTGACGGCCTCTCCTTTTCCCTTCCTCCATCCCTCTCTCCCTCCCGCCATCTCCTCTTCACTCACTCCCCCCTGTTTCGCCCTCCTATCTTTCCTGTCTCTCCCTCTGCTGTCCACTCTCTGTCCGCCCACACCACAAGTGAACCGAGCGTGACAGAACTAAAATCAGGAAACGCCTCAATTACCACTGTCTGTCCTGAAAAGTTTTCTCCATGCATGCATAGAACTTGTGCGCATGTGACTCTCAATTTAGGTACACAGATACAAAGAGCGAGTGTTGAGTGTGTGTGAGAGAGATAAACGCATATATCTGCATGATATAATGGTGAAATGACTGCTTGCTGACTAATTAATGCCACCAAAGCTTCATTAAAGAAACATAAGTTCATTCCATGCAGCTGACATGCAGAGATAACCTTCAGCTACTGTACAGAGACATAGCTATGGCTCTGTCTTGCATGCAAAAATGGAATTGTGTGCGTATGCATGCAAATGCATGCTACGAAATGTATAGAGTCGCTAACAAGCTAATGAAATGAGAGCTTCATTAAAAAAAATGTAACTCAAACTCGTGTGTCTTGCATGCGATACTAACCACACACACACACACACACACACACGCAGAAACATGCTGACAGAAAAGCATGGGAAAGAGCCCCAGTTATGTAGTGGTAAATAAAATGGTGGCTAAATGCTGAGTCGATGATCGACATGAAGCAAACCACCAATATAAACAAAAATCAAGTGCTTTAGGAAAAAATTATGTTTTCTTTTCCTTAAAACACCCAACTTGATATAACTTACATTAGTTTGACATGAATTATTATAATGTGTATTACAAATTTATCTCAAACATATGTCAAACATGTCTTGCATGCAAACATAGGCCCACACACAAACACACACATAAAAACATTCTGAAAGGAAAGCAAGAATTGTCTTCTACCAAATAAAGCCCTTTGAATTTAATTGAATCAGAGAGAGAGAGCATTAGTCCTACCTCAGGCCATATGTGATAAAGCCTCTTGGTGTTTCTGTACTAAATATCAAGCATGGCTTGTCCCTCCTGTACCCACCATCACTGTTGTCACAGTGTGGATGTCTGCAGGGGGAGATTTAAAGGAATGCTCTGACTTTTTTGGGGCTAACAAGCTCTTTGATCACCCTATCACAGTGCGATGAGAAATTGGCAGCAGTTCTGCTTCTGTGTGTTGAAGATTTATTTACAACACTTCAACACAGGCTAAAGCTTTGGTGCATGGTATATGCTTAATGAATGGTACAAGCTGACTTAGCATCATATAAAAAGAATCACGGCACACTAGAAACTCAACACACATAGGCGTGAATGCAACTATTCCAATCTCTGCTACACAAAGATGAGCTGAGGCAAGAGCTCAAATCAGAAAATTTGGAGGATTGCATTAATGTGTAATGAGAGAAGATGGCAGCCTTTGTCATGACAATTTATTCCCCTCGCTGACTAGAGATTAAAGAAGTTAATCGGAAAACGTGAGGATGAGGATCAACAACAAAGCTGCTCGCCATCTTGTTGGGTAAATAGCAACGAGCCGCCCACTTTATGTCTCCCGTGCCACTTGTTTTGGAGAAATGGGAGAGAAAGAAAGAGAGGCGCAGACAGAGAAATAGAGACAGAGGGTGTGCAAGGCGTATGTCAGAAACAAAAATTGGGATTCTGGAGGGCGGGATTGCCTGGGAAACGTAACGCCTCGACTGACAACATTTGATCTTATATTCGCTTAACTGTAGGCTTCTGTATAGAGACAGAGAAACAGGACAACTAGACGAAGGGAAGGGTGACGGGAAGATGAGGGAAGACAAGAGCCGGATACACAGACAGGTAGAGGGAGAAACAGGAATTAAACAGAGAGGCAGACAAATAGGTATAGATGGACATGCAGATTCATAAAAGGACCAATTAACGGATTGACGAAGAAATCTGAAATACAGATTGACAAGAGGAAAAAATGTCCCTCAGCCAAATCCAATACTACAGCTGCTCATTAAGAGAGGAAGAGAAGAAAGAGACATAATGATTAATAACCTGATCCCCACTCTCAGACTCCGTAAAGGATGTTGACACATGTAGGAAAGTTACACACAAATGGTCTCATTCTCACGCATGCAGCCCGACATCATGATAATCTTGTGCTGTTCTGTTGCTCTAATGGACAGCAGACAGGGTCTTGTAACAAATATTTCATGTGTCTGGGACCAGCCGGCCGGCCCGCTCATAATGCATAATGGAATGTCCAGATCCACGGACGTCAATGAGGGAAAAAATAAACAATCCACTAGTTTCTCTCACTTTTTCAAAACTCAGACTTTTTGAAAAGGTGTGGTTTTTGCATATTTGTGCCAATAACTCAGCAGGTTTCAGGTGTCATGCGTGCGTTTCCTGTGTGTGTGCACGTGTGCGTTCATGCGACTTTCCCGGGAGGGTTGGCGCAGGCGGTGCGTGGAAGCAACGCCAGCATCATGCGGGCGTGAGCCGCACACACACTTGGCTGATCTGCGTCTTTCTCTCGCATTTTCCAGGCGCGAGAGGCAGAGACAAAGAAGTCGACAAGAAGTAAAGAGAGAAAGCGAGCGAGCGGAGATGAGGAGAGAGCCACGTCACGCTTTTCTTCACTGTTTTCAATCTCCTCCTGGGAACTTGCAACGGTGAAATGTAACCAAGCATAAGTGTGTGTGTGTATTTGTGGTGTGTGCGTACACTTGTGCATACACGTGTGCCTTTACATGTGCTCTCCTGGATGTGATAGTGGGGTGTGTGTGCGCTTGTGGTGAGTGTGTGTGTTGCATGTGCTTCCCTGGATTTGTGAGTTTGTGTGTACTGTAGTTTCTTGCTTCCCCTTAAAGGAATAGTTCACCCAAAAATGAAAATTCTGTCATCATCTGCTCACCCTCATGCCAAATGAAACACAGGTGAAATTTGTTAGTCCATATAACACACAGGGAGGTTGCCAGCACAACTTGGTAGCAGCCTTCTCCAAAACAACTGAAGTCAATGGGGACCAGTTCTTTAGAGCTCCAAAACAAAAACAGCCAAACAATCACACTGTGAATAGAAAGACCTATACACCATTATTTGTTGCAAATCAGTCAGATGTAGTTAAGATTTGCACTAAATGATGGTGTAAATATACTGTAGGTCTTTTTGGAACTCTGAAGAACTGGTCCCCACTGACTTCAGTTGTTTTGGAGAAGGCTGCTATGCTATGTGCTGGCAACCTCCCTGTGTGTTATATGGACAAACTTCACCTGTGTTTCAACTGGCATGAGGGTGAGTAGATGATGACAGAATTTTCATTTTTGGGTGAACTATTCCTTTAAGGTGTCCTGAAAGACTAACTCGCTGGTGGAGGCTTGCTTTGCCTAGGCCTCACAAATGACCCTGTATTAGTCTCACTCGTCCCTTACAGCCCTTGGTTTGGTATGGGCGGGAGTCCCTTCCCTTCAGGTCACTAACCCAACCTTGGCTCCCATAGGCCTAGAAGCTGGAAAGGGATATTCCCTGAGTTCCCCAAGAGAGACGTTTAGTAGTTTATCTTTGCTAAATTTACGACCTAACTCTGTATCTAGTCTTTGTTTTAGCCAACCAAGTTTAATCAGGTCACCCTGGCGAGAGCTAAATATTACCCCCTAAATAGTGTCAGCAGGCTTACCTTTCTTGAAGTCCTGGCTTTGTCTTTCTGAGTTTTTATTAAAGCAACATACACAACAAAATTATCAGTCCCTTCCAGAAGGTTTAGCTGTCTCACAAAAGAGGAAGTGTATCTGTCTCTGTATAGCAAGCTTCTGCGGGGTGTTTATCTTACCACCCCTCTCATCATATTTTAACATATTCCTGATGATTAAAACAGTTACAGGCGTGTCCTGTTTTCTTATAGGTGGACACTGTCTTTAGTTAAATCAAGCATTACATTTCAGTTAGCAAGCAGGTGGAAGCACAGCTAAATATGGTTTCTTTCAGCGAGCCTGTTGCTGACATGCCATCTTTCAAATCTTTTTGACATGTGACCCCCTGGTCTCGGCGAGCTGCTTCTTGCTGCCTCATCTTCCTTCTCCTTTCCTTCCAAACTATCTTTCTCATCTGCTTTTTGTTAACCCCCTGTCCTGCTTTTGCCAAGGCTTGTTGTTTTCTGGTGGCAGGGTCCACAACCCCTCGTGCCAACCAGGCGACAGGCTTAACAGTACATGCTGTTAGGAAGATAAAAATGTTAAACTTTGTTAAGAGTTTGTTTTTGTGTTTGTGTTCTGCTTGTGTGTGTGGGTGTTGGTTCAGACCCTTGTCTATTTCCCTCTGTGAAGACGCAGGTGTATCTTACATTAGTCCTAAGTGGTTTGTCCTAACCTCTAGACTCTGCATGATACAGATTTCAAACAGAGTATTTATTTATAATACTTGCAAAACAGTGTTAAACTTGAACTTAAAGTGGGAATCCTCAGTGGAAATCATAAAACCCTGTAAGAACTTGCCGCTAGACAGATGAGGACAATTCTTCTTTTTGTTTGTATTTGTGTGTGTGCGTGTGCGTGTGCGTGTGCGTGTGTGTGTGTGTGTGTGTGTGTGTGTGTTATAAACTACGGTACCTTAGACCGAAGTGGCTCGGGGAACCCTCCGTGCGGTATCCCGATGAATCCCTGCAGGAACTCGACCACAGACAGGGGGAAGGAAAGCTCGTCGGCCCGCTCCTCCACCTCGGCCCGGGTCAGGTTGTTCTGCACCATGAACTGGGCCAAGTCGCCCACGATCTTAGAGGACGGAGTGACCTGCGGGGGAGAGAACCGGTGAGTATCAATCTTTCATCATGCTTTAGCGTCATTGTTTAATCCCTTCTTTAGTTTAAAAAAAACGCTCAGAGGAAAGAGGAAGAGGAGGACGAGTGAACGCTCGCTTGTCTGCTCCCTGCTTCATTTCAGCCCTCTGAGGTATTTCTATTTAATGCAGATGATATGTCGGTGCTTGGGGCGAGGAGAGGTCCTGCTATTCCATTCCGGTATGCGACCTCTGGCCTTCCCATGCGACAAACATCAGCTCTTCGACAGAAAGTCACGGAGAGAATGTAAATACAGACGAGACGGGATGACATTTTCAACAATATGATATAGCATTTGCTTTTCTTTATTAAAAAAAACGTCCTGCTGTGTTGTTTCTGTGTCAGCTGGGCACAGGTAGGATTGCGCGACGATTTCTCAAAGCAACCAAAAGCAACAAAAAAAAAAAAAAAGTGGTGGCAGGAGCTTTATTTTAATGAAGATACCGTCTATGAAGATTAAGTACCGAGTGACCCAGAGAAAGGGGATTTGGGGGGGGGGGGAGAGCAGAATGAGGAATGAAAAGATGTTTACGTCCATACAATCTCCTCAATCATTTGATGTGGCAACTACTGAGCTGCGCAGGTCGGCTCTAAGACAAGAGCGAATCAGAAAATGAATAGGAGAGAGGAAGAAAAAGCGAGGAAAACATTCATTAAAATCACATATATTCATTCTTTCATTATTTATAATAGCATATCATTATGGTAATCGCGATCCCTATTAGCATAATGGTGATAAGTGGAGTCTCTTTTTTTTTGACTGCGACCGGGACACTCTGATGCAAATATCTATTGCACACATTATTCTTCTACTGTAATGAATGGAGACATGGATATACATCATTTAAGGCGTTCTGTTCACTTCCATTTGGTCCTTTGGCCATTAGAGAGAGAGAGAGCGAGATCAATTAATATGACTCACTATTTAAGAAAGTATGTTCAGGTAACTTTCTGTCGTACACACACACACACACACACACACACACACACACACACACACACAGGCAGCCACCCATGTGTGCGCCTGGACTCAATCTCTCAGGTTTATCATTAAAGATGAGAGAAAAGATCAAAGGCCGAATAGAGAGAGGAGAAAAATACGGCTCCAAACATTTAGCCTCTCACCCAGGCTCTTAAAAATTGAAAGCTATTCTCGTCATGTCATGGGACCCACTGGGAGTAGGCCAGTGACCTGTTTTTGGGCCCAACCCAGAGTTCGAGGAGCTTTGCCCTTAAGCATTGACAGTGGAAGCGCCGGAGAGAACAAAGCCTCTATTCTTCAGGATACCATCTTTATAGACAGACACTTTAAAGGCAATTAGTGCACTTTGCTCACATCAGCTGGCAGAGAGGAGAGAGAGAGAGAGAGTGGGTGAGCAAATATAGATCAACTTGACACTCTCTGAAAAATGAAAGAGAACTTGACACCTATTTCCAGGGGATGTGCTGCCAAATAATAATAATGAGACATAAAGCACACGCATGTACACGTGTACATAGATATTCCTGGGACTTGGGTAATATGGAGGGTAGCTGGGCTCTTGGGATCACTTTAGTCTTTCAACATGCCCAGTGCAACTTCTCTGAGAGATTGTGTGTGTGTGTGTGTGTGTGTGTGTGTGTGTGTGTGTGTGTGTGTGTGTGTGTGTGTGTGTGTGTGTGTGTGTGTGTGTGTGTGTGTGTGTGTGTGTGGAAGTGCGTTTAGTCTCCAGGGATAACTGGTCCACCAACATCCCCATTCGAACCTGCTATAGATAGAAAGTGCTATCAGTGCATACAGCAGTGTTAATGTATAGACTGCTCCACTTAAAGCTGAACCGTGCGCTGTAGGATCCGCTCTAAATATATCATTGTCAAGTGAATTGTCATAGCAGCCACCAGTGTAACATGCTGCACCTTGTCTGAGCTGCAGTGCATCAGCACACTTCATTATTTCCCCTCCTTTCTGATTTTCATCTGTAACTTTGCAATCTACAGGAAGACATTTCATGGGAAACTAAGTCCAAGAACAGGCAAATTGGAACTTAAGAGAAGCATGAAGCAGATCAGCATAAGCGCCAATTATTTTGCTCGCATGAGAAATGTGTCATCGCAATTAATTTCACAGCGACAAGCTACCGTCCTGCGATAAACAACCAGCGCGGTCTGTTAACACGGCCCACACTGCCCATTTAAGCCTTCAGCCACTTGACAAATTTTCAAAAGCACTCGCAAGCAAATCGCTGCTTCCCCAGGCTGAAACAAGTGCACATGCCCCTCCCTGCACCACTCCCCTGCTGCACACCTACACCGCAGTTTGATTGGGATTGTGAATAGTGGAGATAATGATACATCACTTTTACAGAACGACTGTTTACAGAAAGGCTTAAGAGATTTGAATGGGCTGTTGATATCCCCGGAGAGGCTATTAACTTGGTAATAGGTGTGGAACAAAGGCTTACCGCTGAGTTACGTCAAAACCTATTCAAAACACACAAAAAAACACACTGCTCTGCAATTTCTGTCTACCTTCACCCCTGCTTCCCTTTCTCCATTGTTCCCCTCACTCTGCCTCTCTCCCGAGTACAATTTAAAAAAATTTTCACTGGAAAGTTAGGGATTGTTGCCCTTTCCCTTATGATCCGTCTTTACGAATCACCCTCCACCCTCCATCCCTCCTTCTCCTAACCTCAGCCACTCTTCACTATCGACCTTTATTCATGAATCACCTCCCTCTCGTTCCCCTTCTCTCTCTTCCTCTGCCAAATGTTTCTTCTCTCTTGATTCACAGTAACATTAAGACTGTTACTCTTATTATCAATCCTCATCGATGAATCACCCTCGTCCACCTCGCTCTCTGGGTGACACACACATGGGAAAAGAGAAAGCAGATTTCCAGCTGTATGTGAGTCATATTTGATGTGTGTGTGTGTGGATTTCTCTGTTTTTAGCCGGGGAGTGGGGAAAATGTCATCTTGGTCACACGGGGTTAAAAAAAATAGTTGATTCCTTCTGTTCCTGAGTGAATCCAACCTCAATTTCGAAGTCTTCATTGCTCGATGCCTCTCAATCTCTATCTCGCCATCCCCCCCCCCCCCTCTCTCTCTCTCCCTCTTCAATCTACAAAACACACTCTGTTGGGGATGAAAGCACATTTCGAATGGGACGTTTTATTTTCTAATGTACACTGCATAGCTTTTAGTCTCCATCTGTCTTCCTCTGCACTGCTTTCTATCTCTCTTATCTCCCACCATTAGTCGAAACCTTATTCTTCAGTAAGCCTCCGTTTCTTCACTCTTGCCCTGTCCCTCTTTGAGTTGACTTATATTTCATTGGGTGCTTTAGGATCATGAGTCCATACATCACCAAAGCAGAGTGTGTGATTGAATTATAAGAATCACAGCAGCACAAATTAGGTATAATAATAGCTATGTTTCCAACTGTCAAGCAAATTTTAAGCATATTTTGAAATGACACAATATAACATGCAAATTAGGCATGCTTCCAGCAGCTGGAGAAGCTAATAAGTAGCTAATAAATAGGCTTCCTGGGAAAAAAAAACAAAAAAAACAACAAACAAAAGTATTGGGAATGTTGCTAAGGTTTTTTTCATGTCAGCTAATGGCTACACAGGAGTGACAGTGTGGAGTCTCGCAGAATATCTAATGCCACTTTTTAACTGAGATTGAACTAAGCCTGCGGCATTTTGGATTCAATCTTCATCACTGTTTATTGCATACATTCTTCATAAAAAAAAAAAGCACTTTTCCAATTCAAGCGAGCAAAGAAATAGTTTACGATATTGAGCACATTATCAAAATGTGCTGCTTCCATTCAGCTTTTCTAATTCAAAACATCATAATTAGACGGAGACCCAGCTAATGCCGTTCTCCATCCTTTAACGTGCGATGACATTTGGCCACTAATCTCCTTCCATGTGTCTCTCGCCACCACTTAAACTCCACAGTAGCCCAATATGGTTTCTAACAGGGGCTCATACTATCATACTTTCACCTTCCTCTCGCCTCTCAACTTTCACTGGCTCTTTCTATTATTACCATTTTTGTGCCTCTCTCTCTCTCTCTGTCACTTTTCCTCTTCTTGCATTCCCCCCCCCCCCCCCAACCCCCATCAGGCGTAACATATAGCTCTCTGCAAGCGGTCTTTCATGCCTGCCCGCTCCCTGCAGTGAAAACCTGCTATGGTGTATGTGTGTGTGAAAGTGTGGCAGTGCTCATCTGTGCATGTGTGTGTGTGTGTTAAAGTGAGTGTGGGTGATTGCATTTCTGTGTCTGTGTTTGTTTTGAAGTCCATCTCTATCCGAACTTCCTGAACTTCCCTAATGGGCAACATGTTGTATCACCCATAACTGTGTGTATGTGTGTGTGTGTGTGTGAGAGAGAGTGTGTGAGAGAGAAAGAGACAGACAGAGAGAGAGCATGCAAAGACACACACAAACACACACAAACACTGTAAGCCAGCCAGCCAAGCCAGGAGCAGAGTGAAGAATGGTACCTGTCAGGAGAAGAGGAGGAGGAGACAGAGGAGGAGGAGTGATAACGAGGGAGTTAGGGAGGGAGGGAGGAGGGGAGAAACGATAGAAAGATTAAGGATACATGAAGGAGGTCTAATTGAAACAAGGGAAGGTGGGAGGGGAGGGATGACGGAGGAGATGGGATGAAATGAAAGTGGAGAGGGATGCAGGGAGAGGCCAGGAGACTGATGAGCAGAGTGACATACAGAGAGAGAGAGAGAGAGACTTGATGGCTTGATGGACAGAGGGGAGGAGAGAGAAAAAAAGAAAGAGGCAAGCAGACAGAACAAAAGACATCTGCAGCCCCATAGGCAATACAAGGAGGAGCTCCCCCCTGAAGACAGACAGAACGTGTGTGTCTGTGTCTGTGTTTTAGTGTGTGTGTGTACGTGTGTGTGTGTGTGTGTGTGTGTAGGTGGGTGAATACGTGCCTGTAATTGTAAAGAGAAAGTGACAGAGGAGGTGAGGTAGGAGGAGAAAGAGAAGATACACAGACATACATACTCTCCCAATCTCTCTCTTTCACACAAATATAAACAACTCTTCCTCCTTATTTTGCCAAGCTAACATTGCGACAGATGTTGCTGAGGGACAAAGGGAGGGGGAGGGAAAGAGAAAACGAGGAAATAAATTAAGAGAGAAGAGACACCAGGGACAGGACAGCTAAGAATCGTACACTGGTCAGTTACAGCGCTATGCAGCTTTCCCCGATGTAAAATTCAATGACTTTTCCATGACTTTGCATTACCAATGACCTAAACATGTGATTCCTTCCTGGTTTGTTAATGCTGTCTTTCTAAAGGGTTTCCACTACAGTTGGGATGAAAACCACCAGTTAATGCATTGAATGTGTGAAACATGTTGAGAAATACTGTACATTCTGGTATATTCCTGTACGATAAAACATTAGAAGATATTCCCTGATTTCCCCAGAAAATGTATTAAACTCCCTGACTGTTTCCTATCTTGAATTCCATGATATTCCAGAAGTTCACCAGTGGAAGCCCTGTCTGTGTGTACAGTCATTGGATATGCAGTGTGTATGCAGAAGCCTGTGTGTGTGGGGTGGGGTGTGTGTGCTTCTGTGCATAATATTGCACATGTCTCTGTGTGTGTATGAGACACGCTTATTTCTACATGCATTGGCATCCCCTGTGAGTTTGGTCTGTGTACTTTATATAAACCAGACAATACTTCTCGGTCTGAAAGTGCAAGTGTTCAGCTGTGTGTATATACCTGCAGTATACTGTATGTGTGTGTGTGTTTATATACAAAGTGTAGTTTTCCAAAATGTCTCATTCCAAAATGAGATATCCACCATTTGAATAAATTGACACCTACTTTTATTAAATAATTGATAAGAATTAATATATTGTATTAACATATTATAGGTAACTTCAGTCCGTTTCACCATTTGATGACACATTTGCATTTACGGGTCCTCTATATTTTAGAGATACTGAATGATGAACTTCACATAACGATTTTTTTTTTTAAGAAAAATCGATAAACACTGAATGTATAAAATGTTAAGGACGTCTTCCTGATATTGAGTTGCAGCCCCTTTTGCACAATCCATAACTGAATTGTCTCAAATCCTTCTCTACCTCGTCTGCTTCTCTTTCTCTAAATCTCCTGCTTTGTGATTGGTATAGATTAAACAGGCGCATGCACACATAGACCCCCGACCAGTGCTTGAGCACCTGGCTGATCGCCCTCTCTATAAGAAGCACCCTGCTTGAGCGGTGTGTCTTATTATGTGTGGCTGACACAGAGAGAGTAGGTGAGAACAGTGCACATCCATTGCAATTTGTTCGCTCTGATCACACGCACAGCGTATGCCGATAGATGAGGTGCACGGTTTTCTGCCCTCCAGACTTCTCGGCAGACACATCACAGCAGCATTAAAGTTGAGGAAAATGGGTGAGAATGAGCGCATTATATAACCATCGGTCTTGTTGACCTCAAGTCCTTCTTGGGGGAAAATCGAGTCCCTGGATCCAGGTAAATTTAGTAAATTTGTAATGGCAAGCTAGGTAATGATTACTCACAGTTGCACACAGTCCAGATCTGTAATTGATATCAGGCTACAAAACCCTACAGTCAGGATTATGAGCATCTTAGTTGACAAATCATGACAAAGAATGCTGTTTTGTTCCTGTCTTTGTCAATTTACAAACTGTAGAGCCACGTCTGCCACAGTTAGCCTACTGCAAAACCATAATGGCTGTAGTACTGACATATTTTCCATTGGAGTTAAGTTTTATGATGATGCATATTGTAAGTGACAAACATTTGATGATTTCTAGAGAGTAGACCACAGCCCCTTTTCCACTATGATGGAATAACAGGCTTTACAAAATGTAGTTAAGCTGATCTCACTTGTGAGTGAGTGAGTGAGTGAGTGAGTGAGTGAGTGAGAGAGAGAGAGATAAAAAGAGAAAGAAAGGGTGAGAGGGTGTGTGTTTCATAGACATTTTATAGCACTTAACTACTTTAAGCATTTTTAGCCAATCAGTTCTGTCAATTAAGGGGCATTCAGTACAAATGTCTTAATTTGTTAATTCAAGGACATGGCACAGAGAAAGCCATTACTAAGAAACAGAAGATGAGAGAGCAAGTGCAAATGTAAAAGAGCAATGAAAGACAATTTGGTAAGCTGAAGCAAGCGAGAAGATATGTAAATCAACTAACATTTTATGCAAATACTTCAATCTGTCTTTGCGAAATGTTTAACTTTTTTAGTTGTTCTTTGTGTTAATAATAAATAATTGACTTAATCAGAGTTGTTTGTCCTGTTATTGTAAGGGGGGGTGATGCAGTGTCCCAGATATTTCGGACATTCAGTGTATAGTTTTTTTGGAAATCACAAGCACATTCCTCCAAAGCTCTGAGCTAGAAAGACTGTGTGTGTGCACATGTGTGTGTGTGTGTGTGTGTGAGTGTGTGTGTGCTCATTGTATGCACATGCCTCCGTTTCTCTCCTCCTCTCCACTGCAGTTTGTGGGGTGTGTGTGTGTCTACTTTATATCTACAGCTGAAGTGCGCTCCTTCTCCCCCTTATCGACAAGCCAACAGTGTGAGAGACGGAGCCATTGTCAAGCTAACAGGATACAACAGAGAGCCAAGCAGGACCCACAGGCACATCAAGTCCACATTGGCTTGTGCAGCGATGCCCGCCGAGCCTTAATTGAGTTGATAGAGAGCATGGGGAGAGGGGAGGGGAAGGTGGGAGGGGAGGAATTGATGAGGAAAACAGAGATGGGGAAAGGGAATGAGGGAGAGGGGAGCTGAGAAGGAAAATTGAGAGAAAGAAAGAGTGTAAGAGAGAGCAATAGAGAGAGAGAGAGAGAGAAAAGGAGGAGGCAGAGTAATGGGGAATCCACACGAGCGTGGCTAAGAAGAGAGCGAGCAAAGTAAGAAAAATGGCTGAGGAACGAAGGTGGCGTGAAAAAAAACAACACCTGAATGAGGAAGAGAGGGAAGGTGGGAAAGAAAAGTGAGAGGGTTGAGTGATAAAGAAACACTGCGAGAGAGAAAACAAAATAATTAAAGCGGGAGTGTGAATGCGGTGAGAGAGGGATGAATCTATTACCGAGCTGTGATGGTTAAATAATGAAGGGAGGAAAGCGAAAGAATTAATGAAAGATAATGGAAAAACAAAATGCCAGGGAGGAGTGAATTTAGGGGAGAATTAAACTGTTGACTACAGAATTGCCAATATGGCTTTTAATGTGCCCTTCAGCAAGTCACCCCCACACCGGTCCACTGGAACTGCTCGGTGCCTAAAATTAACACAGAGTAGGCCAACACCAAGTGGAAACTGGACTAGGTAACAGTGCAGAACACAGCCTGGTGAAATACACATTAAATATAGCCTGGAGTTACAAATATGCAGGTTAGGTACAAGTAAAACTAGCCTGATTAAGGAACCGGTAAAATTAATCAGGTTAAGGGTAAAACTACCCTGGCAACATAAATGATACAAGCAGTCTGGTTAAGTAAAGGATCAAATGGGTAGATAAAGAAAGGACTAATCAGAAATAAAAAAAAAAAATGTACATGAGCAGTAAGGTGTGATGATTAAATTTAGAGGATGAAGTGGGAGAGGCATGAGAGAAGAAAAAGAAAAGCGGGAGGTGGGGAGAGAAAGAGTCGTGGAGAGTCAATGAGAAAACGAGGCTTGAGCTGAATCCAGAAAGTGCAGAGCGGTGGATCTATCGGAATTAATCTGGGATCGTTTGCCTCAGCCAAGCAAGGGAACAAGGGCAGCAAGGCAGAACCAATCACTGCCAGAGACGCCTGTGGGTGAATATCAAATCCAAGAATGCCAAAGCGATGGCCGTGTCCTTGTGGAGAATGCTCTTCCAAAGTTGAGAAAACGTATCGAGCACAGAGAAGCGTCCTCACAGTTTGAGATGGGCTGTGTGCTCGACGTCGCACAGGTGATCAATTAGGACGCACAGCTGTTCAATCTCCCATCTGTTTCAGTGGGCTCTGTATTACAGACTGTTGCGCTGTTTGGAATGTGACGTGTTGCTCTCCCAATGAATGTTGGAGCTTCCCGTTCATTCTCGTCAGCCAAGTCACCATCTGATGCATCCTCAGTTGGCAAGTAAACTTCTGTGATCTCTGTTCACCCTCTGTTCTCATCGTCTTTTCATTTGGAATCTTACTTTGGCCATTAGACATTACGTCAAACGCGTCATGGAGGACACAAGAACGCACTCTGAGAAAGTCTATGCAATCATAAGAGTGGGAAGGGAGGGGAGAGAGGGGAAAATTTGACGTAGCCAAATGAAACCGAACTGATTTCCCGTGGACTGCGCCAGAGCCTACCCCCCCGAAAAATGTTGAGCCACTAAAATCACTGAGGCTCCAATACATTCCAATGCTTCCTGATTGAATGTGTAAAAAGCTAATCTCGCCAGGTGACACACACAACTCCAGACAATAAGCGGAGATTTGGCCATTTTTGTTTTGTGACAAAATGTAGTTAGTAAAAACTGAATTACTGGAGGTATGAAAAAAGTTCAAACAACTTCACAAAACACATCTTTGCTCTAAATTGTGCCAACCCATACACTGATTATTTTATGCCAAGTGTCATTCATACTATCAAAGACTGTAGCTTCATTTCCCAAAGTCTCTTTCCTAAGTGGTAGATGGTCACACTAAGCTAGATGAACAATAGTTATCTGGCTTCTTCAACTTCACAATTACCCCCTAAAACTCATTGCATCTCACTATAAGATACGAGTCAACAAGCATCGATTGTCACTCATTAGATTAGATAAACCTTTAATGATCCCTGTGGGGAGATTGGGTTTATGCAATGAAGGTCTACTGCTTCCTCCACTGGTGAATATCAAACCCACGCATCCTGTAGCTATGGTTGCACCACTAATGGAGCCAATTCCAAAATGTGCTCTTGATTTAGCTGCAGGGTTGTCTCCTACCCTTCTTCAATCACTATACTAGGAAGAACTGCAAAAATGCAACCAATTCAAGCAAACCCAAACCAGTGAGTTGTGTGTAGGTGTTTCATGTGGGTTTTGTCTCATTAAGACTCAATAAGTTCTCCATCTAACAGTTTAGTTTAGTACTGTGCCTTCTGACGTCACCAACATCTGTTTGGGTACTGCTGTCTGTTCTTGCGTGAATGATGGAAAGTAGAAGCAGAAGTGAATAGACATATTTTGACAGAATTTGTGTTTCTGAAACGACCGGCTGTCAGACCGCTCCTTGCACCTTCCGCTGGTCGGAAGGAGTAAAATTTGAATTCTTCGAACATCTCTCTTGCATATGGACAAACTGTGCAGCGGCAGTGCACTCCTTCAACAAACTTTTATCTTTGTCTCACCTTGATGAGGTCACCCAGAAGTTTGTTGGCCTCAGCGTAGGCCTTCTTCACCTCCTTGAACTTATTTCCCAGTCCCATACTGTGCGCCTGCAATGAACCACAGACAGAACAAATTATGGTGCAAATGAATAAACGAATAAACATGATGTGTTTTTATTATTCCCTGTTGGAGGAAATACAAGGAAATCAATCCCATTGGGGTATAAGGCTATAATTTCTATCAGACACCTACAGCATTTATATTTATGGTGCAGTGCAAAAGCTAGATGGGCTGGACAGACTGATGGATTCAACTGTAAACTGTGTTATTTGCTGTACTGTGTTTGTTTAACACTCATAGATATTAACAGGTCACAACTGGCTCCAGGAAGTGCACCCACATATATTTTCCAGTGGTTGTGCAGCACTGTGGATTCAGTCACTTTCAAATTGTCAGTGACACGTTTCAGAGTATGACTGTGCACTGTGTAGGCGCCGGAGACTCCAGTTTGCACTTAATGTGCCATGCAGCGTTAGCAAATGCTAAAATAAGTCGTTCAGGCAACATTTTTGTTCAGAGTTTCCATAACAGTGCCTCTGATTATTGCATTTCCTATATTACATTTTACTTACACATTACTTGCATCTAGCTTTGGGCAGATACCATAAAAAACTGACACAAGTATTAATGAAAAGGACGATAATGTCCTGCAGAAACTGTCCTGGAACTGGGAGAAAATAAGTTGATGTTTTCCACTGATGATCATATGTTTTTAACAAATTACACTGCGTTGTAAGCTGTCAAATCAGAGTAAAAAATGGCACTAGTGCTTTTTAGGTGCTTAGGGGGTATGCATTATTGGAGTGGCATACAGCAACAATAAATATATACATGCTGGCTTGTCCAATATCAATGAGATCTACTGATTCATTGGGGCTAATACTGTATAAATCCTCACAGATGCACAGACCCACCACCAGCACTGACAAACTCATTTAGCCTACAGACCTATCACAGAAAAAACTATCAAAAGAGCAGAATGGCTCAGTGTACCTGGAAGTGCAGGTTGGTGTACTGTCCTCCAGGTATCTCGTTCTCATAGACGTCAGCGTTGCCAGACTTCATGGTGGCGGTACAGTCGAAAGGAGCGTAGAGGCCTCTGGCCACTTCCCAGTATTCACTGTAGTCAAAGACCTTCTCCAGAGCAATGCCTGGAAAACAGCAGAGCAAAACCACATCGAATCAGAATAACTTCAATACACACGATGCTCAAATTTACAGTCTTTTGACAATGAGACTTGAAAACATCAATCTAAAACAAATTGAAACAGACTATTATGGCTATCTGGAGATTTCCACAGACAAATTCCTGAGCTTCTACCGCAACTCCAACACAGACTTTTACCAGTTTCTAACTAATAAGTGATTGTGAAGTAAATGGATATTGCTATATGGTCAATAGGTGCAGCAAGACAAAATGGCAGACAAAATGCATTAAACTTTTGGAGGCCACTCAATAAAAATGTATGAAAAATTGGCATATTATTTTATAAAATCAAGATTCTTGAATAGCCATGTGGCTGGAGCTCTTAAAATGGCTGCCACAGAACATCTAGTAATTGTTGATTATCATTAAGGCAAAGGCATCGTTCCTCTAAACATTACAGTGGCCTTTGTTTTAAGGTTTGAACTTTCCAGATTTCTTGCTTATGTCTGTTAGTTTGCACTCCTAATTTGCAAATCAGAAGAAAAACTGAAGTACAGGAATTTGCATTGGTGATATTGGTGCAGAGACATAACTACAGTAGCATACAAACTAGTAACTGTACAAACATAAATTCAGCATTCAGTCACTATGTGCATTCAGGCAGCATGGCATACAGCATGACTGCAGCTGTTGAGGGGGATGGTGAGTGTCCAGCATTGCACTGAACCAATGTACCATGACATATACTAAGTAGGATAAAATACACAGTGCAAGTTATGAGCCTTATGAAGCATGGGCCTTCCTCCTGGGGCTAAAGAGGCGTAGAGTACAAAGGCTCAGCGCAGACATTATGGGCAGGGCAAGACTGCAACCGACAATGGGTAATTCAGGCTAATAAATTCAGAGTAATACACCCAGAATCCCTGTTTGTTCATTTTCTCATCACCATCTCAGAGACTTCAGAGTGCACACTGGGCACTTTGGCCAAGGAGTCAGGGACAGCGTTGTATTGAAATCTTCACAATGGCAGTGAAAAGAAGTCTTTGTCTGCAGACCACATCTTGTTACAGCCTTCATATAATAGCAAAAATAATGTCAACTGTACAGCACTTTGCCTAGAAAAGTGAATTAATACCACAGGACAGAAAGTCCACTGAGTAGTTTGGTGACCACTGAGTACTCCATTGAGTCGAAGCCAAACTGACAGCTAATACTGCTGGTTAATTAAAGTCAACTCAACAAAATTCAGAAACCACATTAGATATCCCCCCCCCCAAAAAAATGAACAATGAAACTACAGTTTAATGAAATTATAATTATAAGAATTGGCCAGTAAGTATAACTGACTGATAATTTATTCAACATGTTCAACTTCCCTTTTTGCCACGTCTGTTATCTGAGCCGTTCATTAAATCCCTCTGAAATTCTGCACTCTGCTGCCTGTAGGAAAACATCCGCTGCTCATTTTCATGACAACTTCCGATGGCAGCCGGTGGAGGTGCACCAAAGTAGATTACCTTGACAAGAAGCGGCGTTTCTTTTAATTCCGCGATGGAAGTGGCGGCACAGGCTTTCTTCTGAGCGCACTGAGCTTGGCTAATGATGACAAGAATCAGTCGTGTTGATGAGACAAACTCAGCCCATGATATCCTCGGTAAGTGGAGGTGGAGAGCTCTGAGTTTTTGTAATTAAAAGCTAGTAAGTACTCCAAAAAGTGTTTGCGTGTGTTGACTGTGATCTTGTCAGGGAAATAGAGCCACTGTGAAATTAATGTGAAATGAATGTGAAATTAATGTGCGTGTTGTTGCTCCTCAAATTCAGCCGGCTGCCAAACCGGCTCGTAATTACGTCCATTTCTCTCTCTGTTTGAGAACTGTACAAATCACCATGTGTAATCACCATCTTGTAGCTTTCTTTTCAACTTCCATTGTGAGATTAAAGCCTCAGTCTACAAGTGGAAGTGACGGCATGTTCAACACAGCAGCGGCCTCTGAGGATTCAAGTGTTAACTCAGTTCAACTCTCGCCTGCTCCCTGCACCAACCGACCACCCAATACTCCGCTCCATACACTCAAGCTTTGTGTTTGGACAAAATGCAGACTTTTGTTTCCACCAAACAAAAAATCATGAAGTGGACAAATATAAAAGGATCAATATGTAGTAGCTTTATTTTCCCAGATAAAACACATTTCACCTTGTTTGCTGTCCCCTCCACTGTTAGATATTATCAATTTGTGATATCCAATGCAGTCCTGGAGTTATTTTGGGATGAAGTGATGTAATTTACTTTTTTGGTGTATCCACTTTCTCTCAACCTGCCTCATCTACTTCTACATCAATTACTGATTTCCTACATTTCCCAGAATGCCTGTTGACAAGCTCAGGAGAATGTCAAGCCCAGGAAGACTTGTTGCATTCAGTATGCATTGGTGGAGAGAGCAACAGCACTAACAATATCAACAGCATAGCAAGAGAGGCCAGTTTTTCAAGTCGAGAAAACGTTAGAGTTGCACCTCTTACTCAAAACACAACATGTCTTGTAGCTGCAATGCATTCTGGTCTATTGAGGCTACTGTCGGTGGGGAAATTGGTCTCTCTGCCTCTTCTGTGATGGATTTCTCTCTGTATGATTGTTGAACGTCAGTGCAAAACGGAGAGTCTAGAAAGAAACCCTTCCTCTTTGATGCTGAGGGACTGACACCAAAACCTGACGTTTACTGTTGATGTTTTAATCGCTGAATAATTTTCTGCTAACTCCATTGTAGCTGCTGGAAATATCACATGATCAATGTCTGGCCAGTTATCCACGGCAAAAATGAAAAATATATCAAACAACAAAATGGCCCAGAAATGCAAGGTACATCACCAGTGTGTTAAAATGTTTTAGGTGTATTTTTCCTTTAGTAATAATATTTACATTTACATATATGTTTTTGCACTGCACTGTAAATATGTTCATCTTTAAACTGCAAACATCTGTCAATATAGCATGTTTTAGCAGGTAGAAACTCTTTGCTAGCATAATTAAGCTGCACAATCATTAATATTCTTTTATTTTATTACATTGTTATTTGTATCCTATTATTTGCTGTTGAAATGGCCCAATTTCCCCTCAGGGACAGATTAAGTTAATCTTACCTTATTATCTCAAATTATGAATATGAGAAGTGGAAGGGCTTGATCACATAGGCAATAAATATTTGTTGGCTCAATTAGGCAGCGAGTAACTCCACTTGACATGGGAGCTTTGGGGCTTTTCTGGGAATCACTGCTAGTATCACTCCCAAAACCATCAATGAATCTATCAATCAGTCAGCCACACACACACACACACACACACACACACACACACACACACACACACACACACACAGAGAATGGCTGTCTGGCAGTGACAAAATGCCATCAATATACAACTCATTAGCAACACAAACTCACTAATGCAGCAGACAGACAGACAGACACAGACACACACACACACAGAGAGGTGTGCACACACATTATTAAACACAGAACAAAGACAAATGCGCGCGCACACACACACACACACGTGCATGCACTTGCTCTCACACATGGGTGCACACATTCTCTACACCAGCGCAGACCCTCAGACACACACAGTTGTAGAGACACACATCCACACACAGCCACACACACACACACACACACACACACAAAGCCTGTGGCTGATGAGACGATGAGAGCTAACCAAGATGCACGGATGGTGACAAATGAGAGAAGAGACAGAATTCGGGGAGAAAAAAAAGGAAAATTGAAAAGAGACAGATGAAGAGAGGGAGAGATGAGGCGGGTGAACGAGAAGCTTAATGTGTTTGTTCACCTAACTGTCTTCCTTGTCTGGGTTCACTGTGTGTGTGTGTGTGTGTGTATAGTCAGCTTGTGTATATTGTTTGAGTTTACACATGCAGTAATGTCTATGCACTGTACAGTGTGTGTACCTTCTGCTTGTATTTATGTGCAATATGTTTATATTTGTGTATCTGCAGTGTGTGGATATACTGTATCTGTGCGTGCAGTGTGTGAGGCTATTCAATATGCCTCTATATGTGTGTACATTGTGTGTGTGTGTGTGTGTGTGTGTGTGTGTGTGTGTGTTGACAGCTACATCTTGTCTGAACGGTCCATTGTTGTGGCTGCTGGAAATGCCTTGCCAAATAAACAGATAAGGAACATCAAGACAACGTTAATGAAGTACACTATCACTCAGCCCTGTCTGTGTGTGTGTATGTGTGTGTGTCTGTGTGTGTGTTAAACTCACTGAAAAAAGCAGGTGAAAAGGCAGATAATGCCTTTTCAAACAAACACAACAGACACAAGGACCACGTTAATGATCCGCACCATCATTCAACTGCAGGAGTGTTTGTGTGTGTGTGCACATGTATTACTTTTAATGTGTGTGTGTTTGTGTGCAACTATATGTGCATAGCAGAGATGTAAACAATTATTCTGGGTACTCTGTTACCTATTGGAAACTTAACTCGGATAATGCAAAAAAATAGTGAATAGCTAATTTTGAATACTCCATTACTAATCAAATACCTTTCGGTTAGAGAAAATGAGTACTTGGTTACTAAATTACTCCTTATTTACACCCCTAGTGCTTACAGAGAGATAGTGAATGTGAAGTTTGTGTGTGTGTGTGTGCGTGTGTGTGTGTGTGTGTGTGTGTGTGTGTGTGTGTGTGTGTGTGTGTGTGTGTGTGTGTACGTACTGAGGCTGCAGTTGTCTGAATGAATAAATGAACTGACAGCTTAAGGACAACTCAATTAACCAGCGAAGCACGGCCTTCACCATTTCTTTAGGATAAAGAAAGAAGCCGAGAGAGAGAGTAGGAAAGAGGAGCTATTGAGGGAGGGTTGAAGAAAGAGGAAGGAGCGAGGGAGGTTGGGCGAGAGAGAGAGAGCGAGTGAAATAACCATGCAAAGTGCTGTTAATTGCTTTGTCACTGAGCGAGAGGGAGGAGGACAGAGAGATATTAGTAAAGAAGGGTTTGGGGTGAGAGGAAATGGCAAGAGGGAACAGAGGGAGAGAGAGAGAGAGAGAGAGAGAGGGAGAGAGAGAAAGTGGTCTGCAAAGCACTGATTACTGCTTTGAAACAGAGATGGGGACTGAAGGAGGGAAGGAAGGAGAGCGGTAAACAGAGTAAGGTCAGGAGAGGTATGGAGGTATCTGAAAGCACCGCTTGATTACAAAAGGAGCGAGAGAGGCAAACGGAGATGCAAGGAGAGGGAGAGAGAGAGAGAGAGAGAGAGACGGAGACATAAAGGGGAGGCAGGGATGAAAAGGAGAGAGGAGTGGAAAGCTGACAGGTAGAAAAGGATATGGCAGGAAGGAGGAGGGTTTGCCTGCATGTGGAGAGAGTTTGTCTGCATGTGTATGCATAATGCATGCGGCAGGGTCACGTCGGGACAGAGAGCGTGTGCGTGAGCGTGCGCGAGAGATTTCCCACATTCCAATCCCGGGCTCAAACGAAACAAATTGAAATTCCATGAATAAATCGACGTTGGCAACACAGACTTGGAAAACCATTTAAACTGTACATAGGCGCTCTTGAGTAACGACTTCGCCTCTCCATCGCTCTTTTCCTAGGTACTGTATGTCCGCAAATTGATAATCTGGCACCGGACTGGACTGCTCCTTAATGCTGTGAGGATACCTCTCCCTCTGACACTCTTACAGTTATATATCATCAATCTGTCAAGTTCACTGCGTTCCCGGAGTTATATTGTGATAAAGTGTTGTAATTTACTTTTTTGGTGTACCCACTTTTTGTCAATCTGTCTCGTTTACTTCTACTTCAGTTAGTGATTTCCTACATTTCCCTGAATAACTTTTGGCAGCCCAGAGAAAATGGGTGTGAACTTCAGAACAATTCAGTTGAACGATTTAGTTGTGGGTTATGTGTGTAGGGAGAGAAAGCTCCCCGTAACCCAAAATGTCACAACATGGCTGCATTGCATTCTGGACTATTGAGGTTACAGAAATGACTCATTGCCCTGTTGCATGACTAATAATAACGTTACTAGAAACACAAAGTGCAACAGCTAGAAGAGAAACACAGTTAACGGCTGCATGGGTTACACTGCAGGGCCTCTGAGCGATAGATTATTACCATCAAGACCAGATGATCATCATAAATAGAGCTGATGGGCAATCATGTTTTCTCTCTCAGTGCTAGTAATAAGGTGTGTGTGTGTGTTTTGTTTATTGCTTGACCCACTTCTTCCAATCAATGGGATCCCTGAATGTTGAGTGATTCTGCTGTGCCACTTATTTCAAGTCACTCTGGGTTCAGTGTTAGCTAAATGCCTAAATTGTGGTTGTAAATTCTGAACATCTGCATATGTGTGTGTGTGTGTGTCAACTGGACTCATATAAACACTGGCAGTGTTGATTTTAACACTTTAAGAGTGTCTTAGGTAACTAAACTCTCTGTAGATTTAGAGAAAAATACAAAAGACAACATACAACTACACCAAATCTAAGTTCTCGATTCATAATTTCTCAGCAAATCGGTGGTCTAAACTTAACCACGGTTAGCATAACAGATGAAAAGTTTATAACGTTAGTAACATCTTGACACTACAGCGACGCAGCATAACAACAAACAAAACATTAGCCCAGTTAGCTCTGTATATAATGGAAACACATTATAACTTACTGGGCATTCCCTTTATCAGGCTCAGCCCACTCGGCTGGCTCATGGAAATGAGTTATTAGATCTACTTAGTTTCCCCGATGGCAACAGTCCAGATAACAAATGTTAGATAACGTAAATTGCAGCCAACTCGCTATCAATTTTAATTCCTTTGGTCTGTCTCAGGTTCCTCCTTTCAAAAGCAACACCAATGTTTATTCTTGTTTTTTTACTTTGCTCTACCAAAGACAATTTGAGGCATACCAGAATCCCCAGATAGACTGGGAAAATGTGGGTGGGGAAAGCGAATGGGTCGCCTAAATACGAAGTACAGACACTTCTCCGCTTCCACTCATACTATCATCTGAAGTGTTCTTCAGTCTGTTATTTTGTGGAGCAAGACTGCTTTATTTTTACAACAGACCATCAGATTATATTGAACACAACTTCTGGCCTTCTCTGTGCCTGTCTCCCTCTCAGGATTGGCTGTGGGTGTTTTAATCACTCTACAAGCGGAACGTGTCAGTCTTCCTGCCTTAGGACCATAATCAGTGATGTGCTCTGTCATTTATTGATTGGCTGATTGATTGTTTTTTCCCCCTCATGTAAAGCAAGAGCCTCTCGGAGAGACACTCAGAAATAATTTCAGAGCAGGACTGGTAATCTAAGATCTGTTCTGCCTCATCATTCACAGCAGCACAAGATACTGAGAGCTGGATTTAATGTGGATGTTTGAAGATGTTTGCTCCAACATAAGACATCCACTCATCTTGACAAAAGATGGCCCCTGCTCTAACAAAATGACTGATTGCACTAAATTAAAACAAATGATGGGAAAGATGAAAATTGATAGCATTTAGTAGTGAATTCTTAATTTGCTTCAATTGCTGCACTATTCCACTGCAGATCACATCCAATGAGGCTGCTCATTTTCTACCAAGGTATCTCTCTAATAAAGATCCTCCCTCTCAAACTATTAGGTCTTGTGATCCATGAGGTGCAGAGCCTCGGCTTGGGAAACACCGCTTTGACTGACAGGCTGGTGAGCTCGCCACTTACCAGTGTCAAGCTTGGTCCCCTTGGCGCAGGCCACAATGGCTCCCATGCTGGGTTGAGAGGTCATCCCGGCCATAGAGTCCACCTGCAATATGTCAAGTCAATATGAATAGTCAAAAAAAAAAGTCAATATGAATACTATATGATGAAACGCCTCAATCATTGTAAATGTGTGTTTTGTGTGTCCACAGATTAGTGTGTCATGGAGAATGTGTTTTAAAAAAGAAGAAAGGAGGTAGAGATCTGCATATTTATGTGCATGTATGGGTGTGCCTGTTTATTGTTTGTTGTGTATGCATCAAACTCAGGGAGCTGCAAATGCAATTTCGTTGTACTTGTACAATGACAATAAAAGGAAATCTTGAATCTTGATCTTGAAATGGGTGCTCGTATGTACTGTATGTATGTGTTCTGTGTTTGTATGCATATATGTGCATTACTGAGAAAAAAACACAGTAAAACAGCAATTTCCCATTAGAAAGGAATAGGATTTTTATGTCCAAAAGCCAGTAGGTCTTGGACGTCCCCCAACCCCATTTACCCTTGTGCTGCTGTGTATTTCAATGTGGTTCATCTTGTGTGTGTGTGTGTGTGTGTGTGTGCTCCTGTGCCTAAACCAATGTTACCCCCCTGAAATTATTTTTCAGACAGTGTAGAAAAACAATTTTAAACTATGACTAAACTATTGGAACCGATACAAGCAAAATCCTCCAGGACTGACAGTCACCAGTGTTGTGCGCACGCAAACAGCGTAACAACCCAAAAACATAAAAAGCAGCCTGTAGTTTTAATGAAGCTGTCCACATTGTTGCCGTGCATCAGCAAACACAATGAGAGATATATTTCTGGCCTCAAAAATCAGTCTTGTCACCATTTCAGCAACATTTCACAGGTGTACCCCGCCTCCAAACTATGGCTATTGGTGGAAAATGACTGTTTGGTCAAGTTGTTAACAGGATAAATTACAGGTAGACCTATGCCACCAAATAATTTATGGTGTAAATTAAGTCAGAATGGGTACAGTTGTCAGAACTTATTAAATATCAGGGTTCCCACCGTGGCCCTGAAGTAAAATTTCAGGACGTTTTCACGACTTCCCATAACTTCAGTGACTTAAAAATGTTGTTTTTCAGTCTGGTTTCCACTACAGTTGGGCTCCATGTGGAGGAAAAACAGCTGCAAAACACCATCTAAAGCAATAAAAGTTTGAATAAAATTGAAAAATACTTTCTGGTACACTCTTGTAGTGGCCCAGTTGCAAAATTCCCCAGTGAATTTCCCAGTCCCCTGTCTGGAATACACCTCTCAAAACACCTTGAGATTCCATATTCTACTATTCCATATTCTAAACTATTATGATAATGGATGCAGTCTTACAAACTATCAAATGGTTTTTTTTCCCCCCAATTATGGTTTAGATATTCATTTCCATCCAAAATAAAATGAATGCCCACACTGAAAGCCGACTAGTTTGTTTTATACTTTAGCAACACTGATTAGAAAACATCAAGACATTTCCCAAAGCGCTATCACTGGGTCTGTTAGAAACTGGTGTGATCTGTAGGACAAAGATACACCGCCGTATACGCACCGCCACATCCACCACGTCGGCCCCGGCCTCAGCGCAGGCCAGCATGGCGGCTACACCGGCGCCCGCCGTGTCGTGTGTGTGAACGTGGATGGGCACGTCCGGGAAACGGTCCCGCAGAGCGCCAATCAGGAGCTTGCTGCCCTCCGGCTTCAGCAGGCCGGCCATGTCCTGGAGAGAGGGAGAGGGGCAGAGAGGGAGGGAGAGAGAGAGAGGAGGAAAAGGGGGAAAATAAGTGAAGGAAATATGGAATTTGAAGTCTGAGCGACATCTTATACCATAAAGCGTGCTGAACAAATATGTGCCAGTGATGCAGTTAACTGGCCTAAAATCAAAAAAATGATATGTATACTTTACTGTACTTTAATTTTACACCTACAAATACAGAAAAAAAAATCCCCACACTTTTGTAGATCTCAGACAGGAAAACTCCTAAAAATGCGTTTTAAAGTTATTCATTCGCACAACAAAATAATGATAAAAATCAAGGGGTTCTCACACTTTTAAGGATGATTATATAATCCTTAATTGATAGTCACAAAAAATCCCAGACTTGGAGCTTAGATGTTTAGTTGTGCTGCCTTTGGTGCTCATTGCGCTCCATGAACCTCTGATGCATGCTCATTTCCTCCATTAAAAGTTAACCTCATTAGCTCTGCCAGCCTTTTGTGAGATTGCCGCTGCCGCGTGCGACGCCTCGCAACTGTGGCGGCGAGGGAGTTTATCATTTCACGTTTGAAAATATTCTGTCATGCTTGAATAAAGGAATTAATTCAATGTGAGCATTATCAGTCTGTTCATTTAGATAAGGGCCGCGAGTATACAAGTTATTTGTGTGGGAGCGAGTCTAAAAACTTCAGGCAGTGTTCAGCGGTTAACATGTGAGTGTTTCCAGTAATCAGAAAGATACTGTGACATGTATGATAGATAGTGGAAAACTAGAATGCGTTTTGTGTGTCTGTGTCATTATATGTGAAAAAAAAAAAAAACTGGCACATCCTCTCAAAATCCACTGCCACAGACCTTTGCCAACAATATTGAAACATGATTTTTTTTTTAGGTTTTAAGTGCTAGATATCATGTAAAATAGTAGTAAAATTAATCAGTAGTATTAGCAGCAGCAGTGATGGTGGTGAAAGCAGTAGTAGTAGAAGTGGTGGTAGTTGTAGTGGCTAGTAGTAGTAATAGGAGGACTTAATTGATCCAGTCGGAGAAATTTTTCAGAAGTAAAACCCAACAGGTGAGCAGCACACAGAGACAACACACATTGCAGCTAGCTTACATGATTAGATAGTGGGAAGTGGATTAGGAATTTCCATAGCTGAATTTAACTGCCAAAATAGTTTTTTACCATAGATTAAACTGACTGAACACATAATAGCTCGCTGCCAAAATGCCAAGTAGAACTGACAGACACCAGCCGAGCCAGACAGCCAGAAAGTTTGGCCGGTGGCTAGTGCCAATTTCAAGTCCTGATTGTGATGATATACATGCTCGCACATGTGCACGCATGTGTGACGGAGTGTGTACCCCAGACCTGAGTGAGAAAGTATTTGCAAATATTTTTTACAGCTCATTTTATTTTGTTTAGGTGCCAGATGGGGAGGGATTTCCACACAGAGCCACACAATAAGCGCCAGGAAGTTTTTAGACTATCACAAGCAAGTATTTAAAAGTTAGTTTGGTCTACTTCTCTTTAAAATAAGCACTAAGTTACATATTGTTTTTTTATCTTCTCACCTTGATGCAGAGTATGTGCGTTCCGGCTTTGACCAGCTCGTCGGCCAGTTTCAGATAGTAGTCCAGCGAGTACTTCTGCCTCATCGGGTCGGAGACGTCGCCGGTGTAGGAGATGGCGGCCTCCACCACGCCCCCCGCCGCGCCCGCCGCCTCCATGCCCAGCAGCATGTTGGGCAGGTAGTTCAGGGAGTCGAACACGCGGAAGATGTCCATGCCGTTCTCCTTGGCCACCTCGCAGAACCTGGGAGGGAGACGCAAAGGGAAACGAAGGGTGTTTAGTCAGCGGCACATGCATACATCGTTTCATCGCTTTCTGAGTCAGAGAGAGAGAGAAATGTTAAGGAGGCAGGCAAGACTCATAAGATTATCACACATAAACCCCCCCCTTCACACACACACACACACACACACACAAACACTGAGTTTATCTTCATGCACACTGTATTCCAGATAACAGTGCACATCGGGGCTGGGATAAGCCGTTTATATCCTTCTCCATATCGCTGCTCATAAATATCCCTCTACCTGAGCAAACAGAATATTCCCACTATTTTCTATGAAGAGTGAGCTTACACAGACTGTAGGAGCCGACAATAAATGGAAAGAAATGTATACTCGCCTCATTATCCAAGCAGCTAGTGGTAAATCCCTAGCTATTATTGCTTTATCCTAGGTATCGTATTCATGGTTTTCATAACTGGGGTGAGAGCTTATCCGTGTTGCTGCAAATGGAATGTTTACACGGACTTGATTTTTTTTGTTTTGTTTTGGCAAATAAACTCTGATCAATTTAGTGTTGGGCCATGAGAAGATTAGCAGCCCCACTTCTGTGTCCAGTACTTATTTAGCTCACTGCAGTGCGTGCAAACACTTTAAAGCGCACTGTGTACGTCTAGCGGACAGTGTGATCGAGCTTGGCGTCATTTCAGAAGCGCGGTGCGGTGCTACACGCCCGACACACAGAGCAGAGCAGACGCCACCAATTTCCTCGTTGCACAACAGGACGCCGAGCGCCGAGCTTGTTTCTTCAAAAAGTTAATTTGCTGCTTAAAGTGACAAGAAGATCTAGTTAGCAATCATATGACCCTTTAAATCCTCCGGGCTTTTTACATATTTCAGCATTTTACGTCCCCCTTCGCTGCAAAGTGTACCGTGACCCCGTGAAATGCACTCTAAATCAATTAGATTAAATGAAATTAGACTTTGATTTGATTTCGTTAATGAAGACGCTCGGGCCGTTTGGCTCTCAGCTACCTCGCCGAAAACGTTGAGGGAGAGAGAGTGGGAGAGAGAGATGGAAGGATTGAGGGAGCGAGACAGAGAGAGAAATGGGTAGAGCGCGGGGCAAATAGATCAAAGCCATTAATCACAATCATCTGCAAATTTTTGATGGCACTCCCCCTATGGGACACCGAGAGGAGAGAGGAGAGAGGAGAGGAGGGGAGGGAGGAGATAGATAGAGAGGAGCAGGCAAAGAAAGAGGGAGTTGAGAAGAGAGGGATAGAGGGAAGGGAAGTGTATAATGCAGAGAGATGAATGGAGGTATAAAAATGGGAGCTATAGGAGGGAGGGGGTAAATAATGAGTTTATGATAGAAAAGAGGAGAGGAGAGAGGGAGGAGAGGGAGGTCAGTGTGTGATTCAATGGGAAGGAGGGAGGAGGGGACAGCTGCATTAGTCATAAAGCCACTGCTAATTTATTTCAGGTGAGGGGGATTACACTCTGTGTGGGTGTGTGTGTGTATCTTTGTCTATGTTTGTGAGTGTGTGTGTGTGTGTATGTGACTCATCTACATCATTGAGGTAGCTAGTGTATCCATTTGGAAAGAGTGTGTGTGTGTGTATGCTTCAAAGAATTTATGTTGTATGTGTGTACTTGTGGGTAGACTCTAGTGTGTAGGCATATGCTTCCGTGTGTGTGTGTGTGTGTGTGTGTGTGTGTGTGTGTGTGTGTGTGTACATGTGTCAAGCCCTCTATTCTACAACATTATTGGAGTAGTTGGCATTTAGAAAGGAATGTCTTACTAGTGTACATCTGTGTCTATGTATGCTGCTGCTGTGTGTGTCTGTGTGTGTGTGTGTGTGTGTGTGTGTGTGTGTGTGTGGGTGTAACTCACTTATTGCTGATGGTAGAGGGCAATAGGAGCACAATGACCTGAATTAATGTGAATGTGTCTATGTGTGTGTGTTTTGTGGGTTGTTATTGTATAGTGGATGCATTTGGAATAGAATGTGTGTGTGCCTGTGTGTCCATATTTACACCGCTACTTGTGTTTGTGTCTGTGTGTCTGTGTTTACACTGCATCATTGAAGACAGTCCATCCATTTAGAAGCATTTGGAAAAGAGTGTGTGTGTGTGTGTGTGTGTGTGTGTGTGTGTGTGTGTGTGTGTGTGTGTGTGCGTTGTGTCCACATTTAGACTCCTGGTATTAAATGTGTTAGGTTTGAAACATTTTTTTTTCTGATTTTCAAATAACTGAATTGAGATGAAAGTTGAAAATTCAAAGTGTGTGTGTGTGTGAGTGTGTGTGTGTGTGTATGACTCACTTGAATACAGCGTTGTCGGGGTAGTTGGTGTAGCCCACGGCGTTGGCCCCTCTCAGCAGCATCTGGAACGGGACGTTGGGGATCAAAGCTCTCAGCTCCTGGAGTCTCTTCCAGGGACATTCGGATAGGAACCGCATGGCCACGTCAAAGGTAGCACCTACACACACACACAAATGCTGAATTTTCTCTCTTCCACTTTCATCTCAATTCAGTTATTTGAAAATCAGAAAAAAAATATTTCAAACCTAGGGCATTAATACGGATGCCCAAACACATGAAGATACATACACACACACATACACATATAGTATTCATTCTAACACTTTAATCATTTCATTTTAAAGTCACTTCAAAACCTCTGAAATGTTTTGGGGGAAGAGAAAAAAAAAAAAAAAAAAAGATAGCGATCACTCATTTTCCCTTCTGGGGGAGTAGATTAGCGAATCTCACACCCGTTTATCATATCAGCCAGAAATATTGAAGCCTCCAGTGGTTTTCTGCTGATCCAACGCTGTCATCATTAAATTTCATTTTCTGAGCACTCATACATTTGGACAGAGAGAGAATACCAAGTACAACCACATATTCCCTCGTCTGGGAGGGGCAAGAAGGGCCTGGAAAAAACTTCTCCTTTATCAACTTTTATATATTTTTTTATTCCATTTTGGGTTTTAGCATGTCAGCATCTCCTAAACTACTAGTTGGGAGCAGAAATGGGTTATGGCAGTGCTGTTTAATGTACAACATGAGTATTAATATGTTTTATTCCATGTGGGATCTAACATGATACTGAATTTACTGATAAAGTTGAAGATGACTGACAGTTGGTCCCACATACCCAGACATTAGGCGAGAGGCTGCCGTAGCCTGCTGGGAACATTGTTTTTGGGAAGTGGAAGCTTCCAATCTGTCATGAAGATGAACTAAAATAAATCGGATGGAAAGATGGAAACAAGCCATCCAACAACGCCCAAGATTGCCAGCAAACTCTTCAACACTCCATATAATATTTAAATTAAAAGTGGAGAAACTGACTTAGGAGTGCTATGAGTGAGGAACAGATTTCTTGTTGATGGAATTTTTGTGGGGATTTTTGGTCCTGTAACGCCTCATGTGAGTATGTTATGTGTGTGTGGTTTGACTATGGTTTGGTACATCACTCAATCAAAATAAAGTAATTAATTGTGGGGTTAGGGCTAAACTACTGGCTCCCATGCATAAATACTTTCAAGCTACACTATGTCCCATGCTCTTGAGCCAGTAAAGGCTCATGGTGAATAAAAATGAGTAATATCAGTCATTTGAATTGTAGAGCTAAATAAACACACACATCTTAGCGGTTATCGGTATTTTTGCTTCAGTGTGCAATTGTGAACCTTATGTATTGGCGTGGGCCATGACAGTTTATCCTACTAGATCGATGTTAGCCTCATTTTATTGCACTGGATTACTTGATTTGTCCGTACATTCATGCTTGTGTGTGTGTGCCGCCTGCACCAAGCAACGGCCCGCAGTCCTACAACATGCAAAACTACTCGGCGAATAAAATTGATGCGATCCTGATTGTGTGACTGCTGAGCTGAACAAGATGAGCAAGTCAATGTGCCCACGTAATTAAAGATCCGCCGTTTTCCATCTGATAAATTTGCCAACTGTGAAACAGATAGGCAGAACCGTATAGACACTCACTTTTATTTGACCTAATTCGTATTACTGTATCTTCAGCGGCGTGGGGAGAAACACTATATCAGGAAGGGACTGCTTAATCCTCAAAGGGCTTTCACTGGCATAATCTCTTCAATGATTCATTCTGCCTCTAAGCAGTCGAAACATGTGAAAGTAATATTCTCTATATCGCGGACCACGCAAAAAAAGCTTCATTGTATAGGGACGCTGCATCAGGAAAACACAAAGGTTGAGACACACATGGTCATCTCCGTTCACTGATTTATTTTGGTTATAAGTGATACAAGCGCATTTGAGTGTAATATTCACTATCTCTAACCACTTTGTAATAAAAGTGCATTGTATAGGGACAAGAGGGGCAGCAATTAATCCTCCACGGTCCTTTCAGTGATTTATTCTGAGGCTCGGTTTAAAAGGTACAGAAACGAGCTGTCGCACCGGGACAGTGTGCTGCGAGTCGGACTTTTCGCTGCAGTGTGGTAGTCTAATTTGTGTTTCACAGCCGGGATCAATATGAGGCGAGGGAACCGACCGGCAACTGGTGATTCTGGGAACTTTTGGCTTCAAAACCAGATTGGACACAGTGGCGATTTATTCACATTTAACAGCGGGGATTGGAGAGCGGGTCGACTGCTTTCTAATACACTGTCCTGAAATCTACATACTGTGAAGAATTAATTGAAGTAGTAATGGAATCTCGATCCTACTATATATAAAAAATACTAACTATATTTGTGCTCAGAGTTACAAAAATAAAAACCAACTAAGCAAAATAAAAAAAACCCAAAAAGGTTTTTTTTTCTTTGATGATTTAATCTTATTTTCAATTATTTTTAAACTTTTATATCATTTATTGTTATGTCTCTCTTTGATTCTTTTAATATTGTTTCATTGTGGCAAATTGTACTGAGACACTCTGGTGTGATATTGCATAAATAAATTTTGACTTGACTCTCATCTGTAAAATTACCAATTCCACTACAGAATATTAAAATGTTTTGGCCAAGAACTTCTCATTGTGCGTCAAGAGGCTCAGTGGTCTATTCACCACTCAGTGTTCACTTTTCAAAGTACAAGGATGCTTAAGTAGCCAAAATAATATAAAAGAATCAATATGCATGTAAAGACACTCATGCAAGATATGATTATAGAGCAAACCGGTTAAGTCTCAGGAGGTTTCGGGGGGATAATTCTTTCAAGGATTTATTCTGGCTTTAAGTGTTTAAATAATTATGGGAAAGTACTATTCTGTTTTCTCTGACTCATAATCATATCATGCAGCGACTGCGGATGCCTCAAGAGGTTCCGCCGGCATATTACATTTCTCTTCAGTGATTCACTCGCTCTCCGCAACTTTTTCCAAACTGAGAAAGACAAATAGATCCTCTGCTTCTCAGCTCATAATGTCAGCGCATTACACCGTCATTATGTCAGGGCCTGTTTAAACTTCTCCAAGTCTCATTTAACATTTGATTTCGATGATGTACTCTTGCTGTGGCTGTACAAACGGGAGGAAGACGAGCGCGTGCTCGCTTTTCTCTGACTGCTTTATAAAGACAGAATATTTAAGATTCAAGAGCTTTCATTCACATTAGATTTCAACACTTGACTCTTGCAACAGTTCAAACATTTGTACTTTGAAAGAGAGTTGGGTGGAAACAGAGAAAGTGAGATGTATTCACTCTTCCGCTGCTGTTTCATCATAACAGGCTATGGCACAGAGGCCAGATTATAATACAAACCGTTGACGCCTCGAGAGCTTTCATTGGCGCGTCTCTTAAAATGATTTTCTCTGACAGCAAGTGCTCAAATAGAGCGTCTTTACTTTCCCGCATTCTCTACCCAGTTCAGGATAATTACTCATCAAAAAGGGACATTCTAATGCAAAGGAGACCCAAAGCCTCAAAGGGAAGCCGATGACATCTCTCTCCAATTATTTGTTTCTACTATAAGTCATTCAACTTTTCAAACATAATTAAACAGATGGTGAAAAAAAGGAATATGCAAGGGCAGTATATTAAGGATGTAAAAGAAGTTTCAGTATCTCTGTGCTGAGCCACTCTGTTTAAAATGAGTTGCACTGACCTTTCTCTTATTAGTTCATAGCAATGGAATAGAATATCATGCAGTCAGACTGTATAAACCTGCTAAAACTGTTTCAAGAGGCTTCCCCGACTGCAGTTTTCATTGGTATCTCTGATCTTCAAAGATTTACTTTCATGGCAACTGTTCAAACACGGCTAAGCTGGATCTGTATTGTCTTTCTCTGGTCAGCTTCATAATAACGCCACTGTATACAGCAACATTAAGTCAGGAAGGAAGTGTTTAAGCCCTTTTTTCCTGGGGTATCTCTTTTCTTTTCTGATTTACTTTTGCCGTAACCGTTTTATCTGTTCAAACACGAGACGAGTCGACAGTTGCTTAATGCGAGACATGCTCAAAGTGCTCTATTCTCTTCACGGTAATGAAATATATTGCCTTCCCCTAACCGGCTCGTCATGATCGGCTATCAGGAGGAATTTGATCTCAGGAAGGGTTTACAGCACTTAAGGAGCTTTCACTGGAGATTCTCTTACCAAAATTATTTTTTCTCACTCCCAACTGTTCAATCATCCAAAGATGAGCGCACGCTTGTTGAAACAGACGCCCTTTTTACTTTCTGCTTTTGTTGTCCTTTTGTTCTTATGTGGTCTTTGTTCTTTTCGCTGTGTGTGTGATCTACTCAAAATACTCCATTATCTCCAAGTGATGCATGCACAATCAACTCCGAGTGCCTCGCCACAATAGAGCATCAAATTAAACGGTTCAATCTCAAGAGGTTCGTTGGCATCTCTATTTGAAGGTGCGCTTGTCCTGAGTGTTCCAGTGTTCAAACATGAGAAAAATTTGTCTTCTCTCTGAAACCGGTTCATAATAATTACACTTCACATAGGGACATTATCAGGAAGTGTTGATAACTGTTCCCGCCGCAACTGTTCAAACATGAATCATGCATTCCCTTTATCTCGCCAATTTCATAGTAATTGCACATCATATGGGGACATTACGGGACTATTCATGCCTCAAGACGTTTCAATGGCACATGATTTTCTCTGTTCAAACAAGAGAAGGCAAAAGGTACAATCACCGTCTATTGCCTGAACACGGTAAAGATCTCCTTTCCGGGAGAGGAGGTGGAAGAATGAGTTTTCACGTTTTCAATGCCACATGATTTTCGCCGTTCAAACGGGAAAGATGGAAAGGTACAATCACCATCATCATTGAGACGTGGAAAAGATGTACGGCAAGAAGGGCGAGGAAATGAGAACTGGAGGATCTGTTCAAACACTTGAGGCAGGAAGGGGGTGGAGGAGTTCATACACACATTGTTTGAAAGAAAAACTCATTCTTACAGCATGATTGCTGGCATGAAAGCACAACTGCTTTGAAAAAAAGTCATATTTTTACAGTTGTACATATTGCGGTTATGGCTATGCATGTGCTATGTCAAAAATATAAAGATTAATTTCATGTAACTTCTTTCTTCAAAGTATGGTGTTTAGGAATAAAAACCACACACACACAGACACACACACTCTCTCTCCCCCAACACACAGCAACTCACCTCCCCAGTTTTCCAGGCTGAAAAGGTTGTTGAAGTTGTGGCTGACGAACGGGGAGATCTTCTTCAGGTCGTGGGTCCGGACCCTGGTTGCCAGGAGCGACTGGTGGGCGTCCCTGAAGGTGGTATCCATTAGCAACAGGCCTTGGTGGGCGCGGACGGCCTTGGCGAAGCCCTCGGGACCGTCGCGCAGCAAAACATCGCGGAAGCCAACCGCCGGGTCACCTAACAATGTGAGGGGGAGAGAGAGAGAGAAGAGGAAAATTAATGTAGAGGAAGGGAGTCGGAATAGAGAGAGAGAGAGGGGAATAGCAAGAGAGGCAATGTTATGTCAATTGGTAAAAAATCTCATAAAAAATAAAATAAAATGTTCCACGGCACTCAAGGATGGTGTAGATACTTTATGTTGATCAGTCAATATATTCATTGAAGAGGCATTAATAAATGAACAGAAAAGACATTAATAAAAGAATACTTGAAGCTTTTAGAAAACGACTGCTAAATGGAAACGCAATTACAGCCCTTTCCTTAAAAAAAGTAGTAGTAGTATTTCTTTATATTCATATTTGAATACTTGGTCAAAATCCGTGAGCAGCGCTTTATTTATCTGATCTTTTAAGTGCTGTATCCACTGTTGACACTGCTAAAGTGTCTGGCAAGATAAATGATTTGCACCAATTTAACAAGGTGCCTGGTGAGCAGGTAAACTGCTGTTATTGACAGAGTTCTTCCCTAAACCGCGGAGGTAACAACGCCGACGCTTGTCATAACTCTGCTAATGAGGCAGACGCAGTCTCCTGTCATCCCTGCTCACACCCCCCCCGGCTCAAGTTGATCAACTATAAAAGAACACAGGGATATAAGCGCGGCAGCCGGCTCATTAGGTACACCGCCCATCCATTCATGAAAACGGATCGCTCCTGCTGATAGCGAGTCACGAGGCCACAGTTTGCTATATAAAGTAGGCAGAGGGGCGTTGAGGAATTTAGGTACTGTTGAATGAAAATTAGAGTGCGCAGAAGAAGTGACCCGAGTGATTCAGAGTGCGGTACGGTCAGCGTTGCAAGGCGAACACATCCCAGGAATGCAAAAATGGCCGCTTCTGCGCTTTTCACGCATGTCTAATGTGTAGTGCGTACCGGGAATGGTGCATTAAACTAACAAAAAAAAAACCTGAACACATCCACTCAGTTGATAGTCTTTGGGGAGAAAACAGCTTGTTGATGACAGAGCTTGAAAGGAGAATGAGTCGTGTAAGGTAACAGGTGGACTACAAACAGGCGAATCACAGGGATCCACATGAACCGACATCTATGAGGAGCGTTTCTGAAAACCTTGGAGGATCCAGACCTTGGAGAATTCAGCAGAACGTCACATAACCACCAAAAGCTCCAAGTAGAAGAGTAAAAACAGTGGAATCTCATAATGGCATTTGCAATTCACTATAGATGAGTGGGACTCAAAACAAGCAAATTAAACATTGTGGATGGCTTGCTGTACAAACTCTGCTGTAACAGACAAGCTGTTTTCAGGCCAGCCTCTGTCTCTCTGCCTCTCTCCCCTCATCTCTCTGTCTGGCAATTAAACAGCAGCACGGCCAGAGATGTCAAAATATTGGAAACGGAATTGGGATCTATTTTTGCAGTGGTGTGTACAATAATCAGTCAATAGGACTGGTTAATGAGGTACAATCTGGCCTGCTTAGTTGTCCTCCATCTCTCCCTCTCCCTCTCTCTCTCTCTCTCGAATATACACACCTGACCTTTTATTGTTGTACCTCGTCCCTGATAACAAATGATCTTTGCTATAATTGTCTCTTAGGCCAGGATGGGCAAAATTAACCCACACACTCCACGGATATGTTTGTACGCCCACACACACACACACACACACACATACACTCATACAGACAGACGCAAATGAGCTCACCAAAACACACACACAGGCTAGATGAGCTCTGTGAAATCACATTGCCAAAGCAAATAGATACAGACACTTTGAACTTATCAAGATCTGTTTAGAATATGGAGTGGAACACTCACAAGCACAGACAGAAACACACACACACACACACACACACAAATGCCTGCATGTGAGCAAGCGTATACTGACAAAATATCTCGCTCGATTTCTCTTTCATCTGTCACACACACGTATGCAGTCTTACAAACTTGCTTTGTCTATTTTTTACCACTCTATCTATTACACACACAATAAAAAGGAAAGGAGGGCATTTGCATTGGGACTGCGGCGAATAAACAATGGCCTGTGAATGTGACAGAATCCCACGAAAAGCTGCTGTAGTCTGTATCTGAATGAGTGTGTGTGTGTGTGTGTGTGCGTGCGCGTGCGCGCGCATGTGTCAGCGTAAGGCGTAGAAACAAAAGGAATGAGCAGATACACGTCCCAAGAGGTCACACTACTAGAGAGTTGACCCACTTACACACACGACTCTGTGTTGACAGGGAGACTTCACCTCTCTTTCTCCCCTCCAGCTGCCTCACCCTCACGTCACTCCTATTTCTCCCCCTCTGATGTTCTTCGCTTTCTCTGAGATTTCCCTCCACCTCCTCTTACCTGCTCCTCACCCGTCTGGCCCTCTCTCTGTACTTCCCTTCTCCTCCAATTCCACCAAACTGCTTGATTCAAACTTTGTCATTCGCCAGGAGAAAATGAACACTGCTCTATTACATTGCTCGCAGTTTGGAAAAATGGACATAGTTGAAGAATAAAATTTGTCCTTCCTCCCTTCCTTTTGCAGCACACCACAAAAACAACAAATCCAAGCTATCTGCAGGTTTCAAAATGCCACATTTAAGACTCTTAAGAAAGAAGAAACTTAAGAAACTTTTAATGCTACCTGGAAAATACTTAAGGACCAAAATACAAAATAGAGAAACAAAGCTGGCAAAATCAGCCTATTTCTGTTTGAACATATCTAATGGAAGTTCTGAAACTATAAATAAGCAAAGTAAGAAAAAGGACAGCAGGAGATTAATTGTTAAGGGACATGAAGTCCAACTGTGTTTATAAAAGTGGATACGATGAAAAACAAGTTTTGCATATTGTACTACTAACCCTGTTATGTATTAATCTAAGTAGAGCTAAGTAGAGAGAGCACAAAGAAACCTAGAAAAAATAAGACATAACAATAATATTTAAGACGTTTTAAAACTTTTTAAGGCCTTAACTTGACACCCTGATATCAAACTGCCCAAAAAGAAATGGCAAATATTCCTCTTGGATGAACCTTTTAATTCAGAGTTTAAATTAAAAAAAAAAAAAAAAATTAATAAGCATGAATGTTTCATGCCTTCCCTCCCTCCCTCTCTTTCTCCTTTTCAGGAAAAGGAGATTCGAGGTCAGGTTTTCGTGTTAGCCTACACTCCTCTTCTCCCTCTTCCTCTCTCTATGTGAAAGTCTACTCATCTCCTCTCACCTCTCTCTCTCTCTATCCCTCTTCCATTTGTCAAGCATTTCCAGTACTTTACCTCATTCATAATTACTTCCCTTCCAGCCCTTTAATGCTCTACAACATTTACGGTTAAGTCTCAGTGGCATCTCTATCTCTTGCTTCTTGAATAGAAAAAAACAAACAAAAAACCTTAGCTTAGAGGCGTCTGGCTATTGACCTCTAGATGTCTTCCAATAAGTAATTCCAGACAATAATTGGAACAAGTTGTACTTCTACACCATTGGCGAATCAGCAGCATTCAGCCTTTGGCGGGTAAGCTTCAAAATAAAAGTCCTCATTAGAAAATAATGGCCTTTGAATACTTATAAGACAGATATTGTCAGGACACCTTCTCGTCTTTAAGGAATACTCTCTCCCTCCTTTCATTCATCCTCCTCCCTGTTTTTAATGCGTTTCCTCTCTTCTTCTTTCCATATGTTTATCTGAGATGTGATAATGTAAGCCCCAACTCACCTTCCCTCCCTCTTTTTCTGCAGGCAGAACATAGTAATAGAACTTCCTCTCCTTTCCCCCCCATCATCCCTCCATCTCTGATGTGGTATTAACAACCACACCGCACTCTAATCTTTGCATTCTTTTCTCCTCGTCTTTGATCCACTTATAGAAACGGCCTATATTACCATCCATCCATCCATCCATCTCTCCCTCCCTGCCAACATGCCCATCAGTCCTTTTTCTCTGCATATAGGGATTATACAGTTCCCAAACCCTCTCATCGTTCTCCTTTCATAACCCCTTTCTCCTTCCCTGCCCCTGTCCCTCCATCCCTCCCTCCACAGAGTGTGATAATACAGGCCCTAATCCCTCTCTTCTCTCAATCCCTCTGTCGAATGAAAGAAAGGATATAAGCACATTACAAATCTCATTACTAGGCTTTAGGTATGCCTCTGTGCGTGCCTGTGTGCGTTGCATACAACAACCTCATCAACTGCTTACAGTAGGTGAGTGTGTGAGTGAGTGCAGGGGTGTTTACCTTTAGAGTGCCTACTCAGTACGTGAGCGTCTCTCTGCATGAACGTGCAAGTGTGTGTGATTTTGTGTGTGTGACCTTGCTTGTTTTCCTGCAACGAGAGGGGCGGGCAATGATAGCTTTCAGCATGAGGTTTGCATAAATAGACAAGTGGTGGGTAAGCACAGAGGAACACACACAGAAAAACCACAGATTATTCTGTCCTATTCCGCTCCGTTCTGTTCCATTGTGCATGGGTTTTAGACGTCACATTCGATTAGTTATGCCTGATTATGATTCATATTATTTTGTTATGAATTCATGTTTTGCTGGGCATGCTGGGCATTTGCTGAGGCAGAGCAAGATGCTAATAAACATGTCAGATTGATAAAGCTGACTTTTTTGTTGTCAAAAGGAGCGGTTGCATAAATTCATGCCGGTTTTTGCCCCTGACCAAAAAAATGAACCAGGGTGCACACTGGGAGGGACACAAAGCGGTCGCTGCAAAATGGCCGCAGATAAAAGCTGTGGCATCAAGTGAAATAAAAAGACTTCTACTTGATTACTTTGATGCTTATTTTAAAGGACGGCATTAGTAAAAACAAGCACGTCTCCTCAACATTTCAAAATGAGCGCGTTTCATCAACCCATGCGTGTTTCATTAACCTTTCAAAATGCACTAAGACACTGCAATTGGTACGGGAAAAAAAAAAAAAAAAGCTCCACTCCAGAGACACTAAGAGGCTCAACGAGCTCATCAAAGAGCCCAGCTCGGCCGCTGGCCTTTCCTGGGAGACCCTGTAGGCGGTGGTGCAGAGCAGGATGAGGAGGAGAACTTGCGCCTTCACAAACAATGAACTACACCCACTCACCGCTGTGCTCACAGCTCAGCAGAGCACTCTGGGCCAAAGACCTTTTCCTCCCCGAGCGCTCAGAGCAGCCGTTTAGGAAGTCCTTTCTGCCTACAGCTATCAGACTGTTCGACAGCCCATTTGTCATTCGGCGGACGCTTTTATCCAAAGTGCCTTACAGTAGCACCAGTGTCTACATTTTCATTGTGGACGGCCTCAGTGGAAGAGATCCCCTAACCCTGGGAAGTGTTAGTGCCTTGCTCTGCACACTGTGCTACACAGGGAGTGGAACCACTGTAGCAACTGATAATGTAATAACTTCCTTCATTCAAACTTTGTCATTCGCCAGAACAACAACATTTAATAAAATGTCCCTCTAAATGAGTCAAAAGTATACAATGCAACTTGTTAATGCAATACATTTCTGCATAATATTATAACATCACATTATTACTGGTGACTGACACATTCTAAGAGCTGTAACATTGTTTTAACAGATGATGTAATAATAATATTGACTAACAATGAAATAACCTGAGTTATTGCATTCATATTCTTACAAGTTGCGACATTGTTAATTATGATGACCTCGATGACAACAATGAGGATGGGGACTGAGTTGACATTGATGCCCTGGGTCAGATGATGTTCACCCCAGCATTTTTATTCTGTTTATTCTGTGTGTTTTTCTTATGTTCATTTTGTTATCAATATTTAGTTGGAGTCGTTTTCATTTATTGTCTCAAGATGTGGGTGTTGTGAAGCCTATTGAGACCGTAACTGTGATTAAGGGCTAACCTAACATGAGTTAGTCAATACTATTATGACATCATCATTTTGAAGTAATAATAGCTGAGTAATGTAATAATGTGAGTGTTATTACAGTACATTATCCAGCATTTTATTGCATTAACAACTTTTATTACATTTTCAACCCATTAAGAGGAGACATTTTATTACATTTTGACAAGTTATTATTCGGCAGCTCCATTATCGGTCGCTACAAACCCTAACCTTGGCAGTGTTAGTGCCATGCTGCACAAACTGCAACAGAGGATCACAAAACCTCCAAATAAAACCTTTAATGGTGCTCACACACACACACATACACGCACACAGATAAAGCACTTTGCAAATCACACAGGTTTTTAACCAGTTTTTTTCTTGTTGATGGCTCTACTATACAAATTGTATGCTATGTGTTGTGATTGTGGTGTATTACTGCTCCGGTACAGTATAATGCCTGAATTTGACCCTGAGATGAAGAGAATGTGTCTCACAAAATGTAACTGGGTCAGTGGAAGAGGGTTTTACACAGTGAACTGAGAACTGTGATTGGACGACTTGAGTTTGATTGACATACCCATGGTGACAGGAGGGATGACGGGGTCCGTGGAGGAGGGCTTAGCCTTGACAGGAATGGGTGTGGTTGGTCCGTTTACCATCACATGACCTGGAGGACGGGTAAAACAGCTGAGAGTGAGTTTCAATGTATATATACTTACAATTACACACAGTCTTTCAACATATGTTCCATATGTCACTAAAGAAAAAAAAAATCACAGAGGTCAGGGACGCGTCAGGCCAGCTTGCATGGGTACATGTAGATCTATGACTGTGTGGTTACATGCTAAAGAAGATGTAGGTTTTCCTTGTGTGTGTGTGTGTGTGTGTGTGTGTGTGTGTGTGTGTGTGTGTGTGTGTGTGTGTGTGTACACTGACCTAGGTAGTGCAGTAGTTTCTGGGCTCGATTCTGCGTGGGTTTGAGGTTAAAGAGTTCCTGGTTCTCGTCAATAAACTGGGTGTCCACTGTGGAATGGAGGAACTGGTGGTTGGACAGAACGTTCTGGAGAAACGGGATGTTGGTCTGGAGAGAGAGAGAGAGAGTGAGAGAGAGAGAGAGAGAGAGAGAGAGAGAGAGAGAGAGAGAGAGAGAGAGAGAGAGAGAGGGAGGGAGAGGGAGAGACTTTAACTTTTTTAATGAGCAGCTCACATAATGGAGAGAAATCTGCATGTTCTGTTAAACAAAACCACAAAAAAAGCACCTCTCACACTAACCCACACACGCACCTACACACAACAATAACCAAACTGAATACACCAGAGAGAAAGAGAGAGAGAGGAGCAAGTCAAAATGAGTTAAAAGACAGCAATCAGTGTAATCAACTCCTATCCTGGTAATAAAGCTCTTGAAATAAATTATTTTTTATTGTTTTGAAGGGAACAGCTAGCCTGAAAGCACTGTTAAAAAAGACAACAGACTCACGTTTGCGAAAGCACGCACAAAGCATAGATACACAACGTTAAAACACACAAATTGTGGCATTGCACAAACCACATTCAAATCACAGAATACACACTACACAACCCGAGTCCCCTCACACACACACACACACACACATAGAGCAGAGGGAGACAGTCAACTGTTGAAAGTAATTACATTCCTTTTCTATTTTGTTGTTGTTGTTGTTGTTGTATGTTTGTCTTAGACAAGTATTATCACGGCAATTAAGCTCTCTGAATTGAGAAAGACAAAATGAATGAGAGAGAAGGGAAAAAGGAGAGAGATGCAGTTGTTCAAGGTAATTTCATTATTTGCTTTGTTGATGGTTCTGATGCTCTTGTATGCCTGCCTTGACAATGTAAGAAGAATACTGTAAGAAGAAAGAAAGAAGGGGAGAGAGACATTCGTAGACAGAGAGACATAAAGGGAGAGTGTGAGGACTAGATGGGTGGTTTGAGCGAGAGAAGGATATGTTAATAATATTCTTGGAGCCGCTTTAGATGTGTTTATCACTGTTTAATGTCCCCCGAGGGAGGGGAGAGAGCGAGGGAGAGGGTATTGTGTGAAAAGTGTGAAAAAGAAAGGCAAAAATACAGCAGATTATTTCTCCAAGTTTGAGAAAAAGCGTCAATTTACCATTTACAGAGGATTTTGCATAGGGTCCAATATGCTGGCTTCATAAACTGCATTTAAAAAGCAAACCCTGGCCACTCGTAACCCAGCATCCAACCACCACTTTTATGCCCATCCTCACACACACACACACACACACACACACACAGCACAACACCAAGAGAGAAACAGGGTCCCCGAGGACCCACTGGGTTTTGGGTATGAAACAGCTCTCTGAGCCCAAAAATTTAACATTCCCCTCACTAGGGTCTATTGATAGATCTGTCTCTCTCCCTCACACACACACCGGCATACGAATGCAAATGCCCTTATACACACACAAACATAACATATTGCACATCCATCACAGCAAAATTGTCAGCGTTAATTTAACTCTTAAAGTGTTAAAAACAACACTGCCAGTGTTTATATGAGTCCAACTGACACACACACACACATATGTGCAGATGGTCAGAATTTACAACCACAATTTAGACATTTAGCTGACACCCTAACCCAGAGTGACTTGAAATAAGTGGCACAGCAGAATCACTCAACATTCAGGGATCCCGTTAATTGGAAGAAGCGGGTCAAGCAATAAACAAAACACACACACCTTATTACTAGCACTGAGAGAGAGGGAGAACTAGCAAAGAGATCAATGTTAGTGTGCTCAGGCGATGTAAGTGGATGTTGGTCATGCCAATAAAGCCAAAATTAGACCTGAGAATTGAGACAGAGGCCTTAGAGGGAGGGAGGGAGAGAGAGAGAGAGAGAGCGAGAGAGAGAGACAGATCTAAGGCATTCAGCCGATGCTTGCAGTAAGAGTAGAGAGAGAGAGAGGGGAGAGTGGGAGGGAAGAACAGAGACAAAAGCAAAGATTTCTGTTGAGAGTCAAAGGAGATTCACATCTAGAGAGAGAGAGAGAGAGACTACAGACAGGGTCATTCACACCAACAGCCCTTAGAGTAGGGAGAATTTAATTTTCTAAGGTGGAGTTACAAACTAATGCACACACAAAATGACACTGTGTGCTCAGCACTTTGCAACAGGGACCAGAGAGCCGGAGAGAAGAAGAAAGAAGCGGAGAGGGACTCACATGATGGTTCAACACTGCCAAGGCTAGTGCTATATGGTGTGGACCAAAAAAAATAAATAAAAAAAAAGGGATTTTTGCTGAATACTGTAATTGCAATAGGAATTCAGCTACCTGTGGACAGCTTCTTCTACTCTATTTATATGCTAAAAAATAATTTAAATGTGTATTTGTGAGAGGAATGGGATGCTAATGCTTTGGATTTTTTCAGTGAGATAAAAAAGGATTTTCTTGGAACATACAACGTGACTTGTAGGCCAGGGATTCTGCACAGCACAAGAATACCTTGTTTAGGAGAGATGCCTGGAACACATTTCCCCCGGAGGAAAATCAGCAGCCTTTTTGCAATGTGAATTAAGTTAGTCAAATAGGCCATGGCGACATTTTGAGGCAATGCAGTTTGTGTAAAACTGCCAACAGTCATGGTTATGGTGGGAAATTAACACAACTGTAAGCGCCGTCGCTCTACAGACACTGTTAGGTAAACAGCCAGTCTATAGGGAGCCGAAGCAGAAGTGTAGGCCAAAGCCTTGCTGTGGCTGACTATCGGCTAACATGATTTTCCATTGACCGCATATTGCATGTCTTCTACAACTAAACAAAGCAACGGATGGTGTTGAGATTCACCACTCGGCTCACTGCGTCACATGCTTTTAGACGATTTGCACGTTTCTTATTTTACGGCATAGAAACGTACAGAAAAGACTTTACCAAGGATGTACCAACTGTTAGCAAGGACCTCGCTGATATACAAGTTCAGGCTCAAGATAGTAACTGCCGACATTTTTTCACAGCTAGCTAGCTACCGTAGCTTGTTCCCTTTGCAGGAGATGGAACATTCCAACTAGCTAAAAGCCTGCTGGGTAGTGTAGTTCGGTAACTAATTTTGTCGTTCATGTAAATAACACGGAATGGATTTTTTAAAAATTAAGTCAAACAAGATGAGTTGAGCTCACTACAACATATTTCAAAATCAAAGCCATTTGCTTTTTAGACTGCTTACATGAAGTAACCTCCCATACACTGACATAGGGTAAAGTCAACCCAAGAAAACAAAAAAAACCAAAACAACATACAGTATGGATTCAAAGGACGGCAGACGAAGGACAGCAGCATAACAAATAAAGGAATAAAAATATGGGAGAATGAAAGAGTGAGAATAAAACATTACAGTAAAAATTTGAGGTAGCTGTGTTCTTTGTTCTTCATTCTGATTTGTTTGTTTTGTTTCATTGGAGGACAGATTTTTTTAATAGGCGTCCTGGGAGTTTTTTTCCCCAATATCTCACCTGCACAATTTTCCCTCTTCTTTCTGTGTTTTATCATTTATGTGTGTAAATAAACTAAAAGGCAGAAATAAAAGAGAAAAGTGGAGAGAGAGAGAAGAGACAGGGAATGAGAGAAAGATAGGAACAGACGTCATTAATAAAAGATAGCAGAAATAATAGAGAGAGGGAGAGAGAGGGACATCATTAATACATGGAGGTTTGTCCTTTTCCTTTCTGCTGTACCAGATCAATGTGTTCATTATCAGGCTGCTCTGTATGCCTGTAGCTACCACACACACACACACACACACACACACACACACACTCACACACACTCACACACACTCACACACACTCACACTTCACTCTTTCTCCATCTGTCCCCTAATGATGTGACACACACTCTAAAAGGCCGCGCACACACACACACACACTCTCTCTCTCTCTCTCTTCTCCCTCTCCACCCTTCAGTCTCTTTTCTGTATTTATCTGCTCTTTCTTCATCTCACTCTTGGTGATACCACACACATACACACACACACACACACACACACACTCGACAGAGGTCCTTTCCTGATTTGGATACCCTGTAACTACTTTTTGGCTATGGGTCCCAAAGCTAAGTAGATAGCAAAGAACACATACACACACACACACACTTCCTTGCCAGAAATGCTTGTGGCTCCTGTTCCCATATGGTATGCAGATTGCAAACACAGACACATACACACACACACACCTTTGTGTATTACTTTTTGTGAGAAAGTTAACATGCCTGAACGTGAATTAATGTTCACACATATAGGCGTTCTTTCACATGACACACACACACACACACACACGGGGGACTGGGTGTCAAAATGTATTGCTGTTTTTTTGGTGCAGACTGAACCTCATACTTTTTGTCGCCAAAAAAGATGACAGGCACTTGGCGCTGACTGCCCCTACTTTAATTCCCACAGACCTCAGTGTATCATCAGAGAAGTCCGTTTTATTGCCACTCCGCTCACAGCCAGTCGCTATCGCTGTTGTTGCAATCAGCTTTACTGGTGATTGCCAAAGCAACATTGTGAGGTACAATATCGACGCGGCAAGCTGTTGGCTAGACTGCAGACACAAGCAAACTCCACGAAACACTGCCTCAGAACACTTCCACTCTGAAAGCGGGGCATCTGCAGGTTTCAGAGAGACAAATGTAAGACTTTTTAAAGACCTTTTTAATGCTACCTGGAAATTAAATCAAAATAAAGAAAAAAAAAAACAAGCAAGATCAGCCTATTTCCAATTAAACTAAGCTAATGGAAGTTCTGAAACTATAAACACGTTTACATATTGCACTACTAACCCTGTTCAGTATTAATCAAAGACTGGACATGCAGCGTAAGCAAACCTGTCATTGCATAGTGAAAAAATAAGATAGATAAAATAAAATAATGATAAATAATAGCAAAATAAGATATTTTAATACCTTTTAAGGCCTTAAATTTTGATTATTTATGTTTCCAGACATTTTAAGGACCAGCGCATACCCTGCAAATGACTCTCCACTGCTCAAAGAGTAGGGGGTAAAAAATGGAGTTACACTTCAATAAATCTGATGGAATATTGGAGTCCACAGCCAGCAATGGCCACAGGTATTCAGCATTCATCAGCAATAACACATACTGACAGGCCAACATTATTTCTTGCAACCACTTCCTTCAGAAAGAGTGCCATGTTGCAATGTTTAATACCTGGTATTAAAATGCGATCTGGATATACTATCCAGATAATGCAAAATCCAATCACCTGGTTCTTGTTGTCTGCATTGTGACTGGATCTCATTTTTCACACGCACTATGCAAAGCAGGTGAGTAGGTGGGGAGGAGGCAACAAAAACAAACATGGCAGGTGTTTCTGCCCAGCCTGAACTTACTTTTTTTTTTTTTTTTTGCCATGGAAGGGCTCTCTAGTAGGAAACAACTGAAACAACAAGTTGTTTTTGTGTTTGTACTCCGTGGGCGGAAGCTTCCTCACTAATTCGAACGCACTGTGCGGATGGCGTTTACACCTGGCTGACGCCAGCTGCGATCCGATCGTAATGCGAAAGTCATGTGGCAGATCCGATCACATTCTTTCTTTTCTTTTCAAAATCTTTTTATTGAGATTTTCAACAAAAGTTCCCAGGGTTGGGCAGGCATATTCCACATTGTTACAAAATATACATCAATGTAGTATCATATAAAAATAAAAAGTGATAATAGTGACAGTAATAAAGTGAGACGTCCCTACCCCCCCACCCCCTTACCCTCCCACCCTCTTGATTACCTAGAATAGGTATGAGGCACAGTATCTAGAAATAAAGAAATAAAACTAAGGATGTAGCTATTTCCATGAAGTCAGGTGTTATTTTCGTGTCAAGGGCAGGGCTAGAATGCATGTCACACTATGTTGAGATCCGATCACATTCTGATCATAATGTGTGCCGTGTGCATTTACGCCTTGCATTAATGTGGGTTTTCCTTATTCAGGACGATACCCAGATGCAGATTACATTTTAATACCAGGCTTAAATGGCCTCTTAGTCTTGCAGTGATACATTCCTTCAAATTCAGTTTCACCACTTCAGTGCTGTGAGAGAGCTAATGTAGTTATATTTCATATGATAATTCAAGCCTGAAGTCACCTCAGCCACTTCTGTCGACACTGGTCTAGCCTCCAACACTTTCTGCCACGTGATCCTCTACTCCTCTACTACTCTCTACTCCTGCAGGTATTACTGTGAAGAACAACCTGAGGTGGTGGAAGACAACAGGGAGACCCAGAACATTTTCTTTGACCTGGGTGTATTCCCAAACATCCTCAGCTCCATTTTATGCCCCTTTGACACCGGAATTATGACCCAAGAAACCCATGACTGTTGATGTGAAAGGGTCGACCCCACAGAAAGATCCTCATCAAGACCTGGGTCCAACTCTACTCTGCTTGGTGTCAGAGTTCAGAGCTTGACCTGTGTTATGGGGCCAAACCTCCTTGACACGTGTGAAGGTGAACTATACCGGCGGTACAATTTGTTCCATGAACATAAGGCATACTGACTTAATCATTTTTCAAAAGATACTGTATTAGCTATGATGTTGGGTATTTAAAAAAAAACAAAAAAACATTTACTTTGAAACGTTTTCAAAAGGAAATGTTTGGAACATGTTCATTTCTGGAAGCAAAAGTAATGAAAAACAGGGTTGAAATTAATTTTCATTGACGCAACGAATCAAAAAATAATTTGTATCCGTATGGAATTCAAAGTACAGTTTTTGACCATTTTCAAACGATGCCTGGCGCTGCACACTAAAGGCACAACACACACGCACGAGCTCCGTCTCCCGCAAACACAAACACTGGCTCTCTCTGTCACACACAGCCTCGGCGCTCCCTCAGTGATTAGGAGTTGAATAGGGGAGCTGTCAGGTCATTCGTCTTTTCTCTCCTCTCCTCCTCTGTCTCCCCTATCCCCATCCGTCACGCCTTAACCACTGGCCCGGACACATAAAACAAGATCAACACACACACACAGCCCCAGGAGTGAATATACACACAGTTGCATGCACACATAGACATGTAGAGGGGACACTCACACTTCTCTTAGCTACAAATTTACTCAAGCAGACAAGACATACCCAAAATAAACACACACACAAACACACATCACCCTCACTTTGACAGACTCAAAGGTATCAACAAGCAAACACGCACAGACTCGAGAGTAAATACTGACAATGCTACACTCTGAGAAACCCAGGCAATACACATGGACACGCACACAATGATAAGCAGGGCAACCGCAAAAAAACCCACACAATTGTGCAATTGTGTCCAACTGTTTTACCCCCCAACCCCCACACACAACACCACCAAACACACATGAACAGCTGAAAGATCCAGATTGTGATGTGCAAGTACACACACACACACACACACACACACACACATGTAAACAGTGAGTCATACTGGTGAGGTGAATTGGCTTGTGTTGTTCTCAGTTGGCTGTTAATGACTTTGCCTCAGTCCACTGATTGGTTTGTTTAGAAGGCCAGGAGGCCAGTCTGTGTGTGTGTGTGTGTGTGTGTGTTGTGTGTGTGTGTTCACACCATTGTGTTTGCATCCTTATCTGTGTGCATTTGTGTGACCGCACCCCTGTGTGTGTGTGTGTGTGTGTGTGTGTGTGTGTGTGTCCATGTTATGATAAAGAGTGAGTGGGTCAAGGCGTCAGCCCTGATGAGTTGAAAGCACATTCTGTGTTGATGTGACATGTGAACAACTGTGACCTCCATCCCACCTCCACATCGCTCTTTCCTCTCCCTCTCTCCCTCCAACTTCTCCACTCACCTTCATCATCATCTAATTTTTTTCTCTTTATTTCTTGCCTCTGGCCGTCTCGCTTAAGGTAACTCTAATAATAATAATACTAATAATGTTTACTCCCCCTCCCTCTTTTCAATTCCAGCAGTCTCTCATCTGCAGTCTCACTCTCACACACTCTGCATCTCACAACCTAAACTTTTACAGAGCTAATAGCTTCGCACATGACTATTTCATGGCTACATCTAAAAATCTGATCTGAAATCAGTGTTGGACACCCCGTCTCGCTGCGGAGGCTTTTTCCCACTGAAATCTAAAGTTGTATGGTGATCTTTCCGGTAATAACTCCTGTCACTGTGTCACGGTAGAGCAATTTTCAGAGCAATTTAATTCTAAGTTCATCAGGCAAACTGTAGCCAGAGCCATTTCAATCGGAAAGAAGCTTGCGGTGTCGAAAGAATTGGAAAAACCCTGAAAAAATTTGAATGGAAATTCTGACAAAATGATATACTGTTACAAAGATTGTCTCTTTCTAGGATAGCATTTTTGTTTGATTGCTTTTGTGTGCGCACTTTGCATGAAATAGACTGTCCAGCAAAATCCAGGTGAAAGCTATGATCCCTTATTAACTTCGCCAGTCTAATACACTGCAGTCATGAAGGGGAAATGCAGAACAGGAGGAAATGGGAAGAGGGATTTTTAAGTTGAGATGCATACCGTTTTGCTGGGCAGAAGGGTATCCATCACAACAATATAGCAAGATGTTCCTGAAATTGCCTGACAGCCATCTGCTTTACATCATGTACAGCAGTATTAAGGCAAGGTTTTCTTTCTACACTCACCATTTTGTACCGATGTCCAACACGCATACAGGGAGAAATCCATCGAAGAGGCAGACAGTAGCCTCAATAGACCAGAATGCAATGCAGCCGCAAGACATGTAAGGCACACGACCCACTCTTTTTCTCGAGTGGAAAAACTTGCCCCTTACTATCGCTATCGCTCTCTCCACCTACACAGAAGTCCCAGCTGAACGCAACAGGTTCAGGCCCGCTCTCTGGTGGTTGTCAGAAGTCTTTCTGGGAAACGAAGGAAATTACCAACTGAAGCAGAAGCAGACACGGAAGGTTGAGGGAAAGTGGGCACAACAAAAAGGTAAATTACAACACTTCATCACAAAATAACTCCTGGAATGCCTTGAGCATCAAGATTGATGACACATAACTGTGTAAGAGTATCAGAGGGTGGAACTTTGCTTTAACACCTGGGGAAATCCCAAATACGTTCACCCGGAGCCCATAACTGATATGTGATGTGTTTTTGCGACAATGCGACTCGGTTGGCATCAACTCATAGGGGTGCTGAACTAGCTAAAAGCAAGACTTCTTAAACTCTTTTGGGGACACTGGGACCTATGCTTATTAAAACAGATTGCTACTTTTGCCATTTTGGGAATCCCTAAGCAGTCGGCCTGCGACACATTGAACGACTCATGTACTGCTGTACTCCACATTAGCCCGTAAAGTCTGTTGGTCATATACTGTTTGGGAGTTGGTGTTAGTGGTAAGCACAAAGACCTTTAGGTTTATGAATCCTGAACTTACATGCTGCAGAGTGGGCAAACACAGTGAAGGCAGCCATTCACCCAGAATTCATGTTATTGATACGGTAGTGATAGATATGACCACTGAATATTGATACAACACTGATGGAGTAGTTTGCATTTACCCGGACAAGTCATCTGCACCGCTTCCACTTTAACAAACCGCAGACTCAGAAGAGAAGGTGAACATGACAGCCAACTGTTTTCCACAAATATGAATAGGGTCAAAAGGTGACCAGGCTGTGGGCAGGGAGTTATGGGAGAGGTCAGAGATCAGCATCTAGTGTACAGAGACTGTGTGTGTGTGAATTTCAGAAATGAACACTCCGTATTAAAACACTTGAACTGTAGAAAAGCTGCCGTGTTATTTCTTCATTATGTAATATAAACCTATATAGTACTTTATACACTCACCGAGCACTTTGTTAGGAACACCATACTAATCCTGGGTAGGTATCAGCTTTCAGCTCAGTGTCAACCAGCTACCAAAGTGCCATCCGCCTCAAGGTGTTGCATTCTGAGATGCTTTTCTGCTCACCACAGTTGTAAAGAGTGGTTTATCTGAGTTTCTGTAGCCTTTCTGTCAGCTCCAACCAGTCTGGCCATTCTCCTCTGACCTCTCTCATCATCAAGGCTTTTCCGTCCGCAGAACCGCCGCTCACTGGATGTTTTTCGTTTTTCGCACCGTTCTGTGTAAACTCTAGAGACTGTTGTGCGTGAAAATCCCAGGAGATCAGCAGTTTCAGAAATACTCAAACCAGCCTGTCTGGCACCAACAGCCATGCCACGGTCAAAGTCACTGAGATCCCATTTTTTCCCCCATTCTGATGTTTGATGTGAACATGAACTGAAGCTGCTGACCTGTATCTGCATGATCTTATGCATTGCACTGCTGCCACATGATTGGCTGAATGGATAATTGCATGAATACGCAGGTGTACAGGTGTTCCTGATAAAGTGCTCGGTGAGTGTATGACACAGCAACACGTCCTCCGTTACAGAGTCGATATTTGCGAACATCAACAACTCCCTCCCAAAACGACAAACCGCTGAGCTAAGGCTCCACCAGAGAGTTTTGAAATAACATAAAGCAGCAGGGGATCTTCAACCTTTTACAGCCTGGGGACCACATTAGGAATTCATAGTCTCGCTCTGGGACCCCGGCTCAATAAACCATATTGCTACCCTTGGGCCCCACCAGAAGTAGGACTGTAGCCCAAGTTGGTCCTGAGTTACAGTTTAAAGGGGTATTCCACTATAAAAACAAAAAGCCTGCTACGCCTGTGACCTTGCTTTGTTGTTTGATTCTTTAAACTCGGACAGGCATCTCCCAAAGCTAGAAGCAAAGAGAGCTGAGACTTTCTTCACATCATGGAAAGAAAAATTCTAATGATGTTCAACTGATGGTTAGTGGGATAGGGAATTTTCTGATTCACAACTGTTTGGATGGAAGTCCTGAATCATATTGAGCCCACAAATCCAGCTGCCAATTTACTGTCACTGGAAAAGCTTGAGGTGTTTTGATGGTATCACACGTTGAAACCGTGGCTGTCTGGTTCTTAGCTTGGGAGCCTGTTGCTCATGTCCATGGATATTTGTTGACCTGTCAGCAAGATCATAACATGTAAATTCTGTTTTAGGGTTGATTTACATCTTCAAGTCTCCTCTGCAACCAGCTCAGCGGCGGGTTTCATCGATATGCCACGAATGTTAACTCACCAACGTGACTGTATTTGTAATGAATAAACTAATAGGGTGCTGAAATAGATTAAAGTAAAGCCTCTGAACATTTTTTTCAGCCCAGGAAGGAAACGTGAAATTCATAATCTGAGGCTGTGAGACCTCACAGCGTGAAGACCGAGGGTTGGGAAAGATACGACCAAAATATAATACATTACAAATTACTAATCCCCTGTGACAAATCACCGTCACTTCCATGAACTGTCAAGATTGATTGATTGATTCCATCTACGCAATACAGTGATTGATTACAATGAATTATGTTGGGAATTACCATACATTGCTTGTAAAATCTAGACAATGAGTTGAGTGAAAGTTGAATAGATAAATTGTTCCCATTTATAGACTAATTTGAATCATGCTAGGATATTTATTTAACTATCACCTACAACCATGATCAACCACTATTACAAGATACACAAAATTAGATGAAGCATACATTTCTTCCTATAATCAAATGTGTTTTTGTCTCTCACGTTTCTAGGTAATCCAACGTACCTATTACTAGTTTATTATCAGATTACTTACCGTTTTCTGAAATCAAATTACTTCAACCCTCTATCCTCTAACGGTGCCTATGACTTGGTTTGGGTCTTGAGTCATGCAGCAACATGCAGGAGCAGTCTAGTTTTATGTATGAGGCAACTGGCCACTGTTTATGTGGTCTGAGGAGCAGTAAAAAAAAAAAATCAATTCAGGTGGAAAAAAAGACCAACCGACCAAAAGGATATAACCCCCTAAAGGTACAGTAGACAAAAAAGGCAGAGTATTACAAAGTAACTAAAAAAAAAAATCACAAAACAGACCACAAAACCATTGTGTTGGGAGATATCTAACATGAAATCTCCAGTTGCTAACATGAAATCTCAAGCTGTGAGCTTCAATTGCAACTCCCATAGAAACTACCCACTGTATTGTATCTATTGTAATTCTACATTGATCAACACAGGACGAGCCTCCTGAGTGCCCGAGTACCGCACTCTTAAAAATTATGTCTTTTTTAAAACATTTGTATGTCTAGTTTTGGTTGACAGTGTTTTTTATTAACAAATGTTCTTTAATAACATACACTGAGTCAATACTGTTGCTAACAAATATGTTGTTGTAAACAGAGTCAAAATATGTTTTCACAAAGATATATCAGGCTAAAATAAATTAGGAATATAAAATCATTAAATCAGGGTAACCCTTGATTTCACATTCTTCGTAAGTACTAGGTATCTAACTGGTAAAAACATGGTAAGAATAGTAAGTAACTAAGTGATAACAGCTGGTGTAAATACTTAATACATACATTTGACGGCATAAATCCTAGGAATTTAGGCTACACTTTTTTTACGCCTTCTCCATTATTATCTGTTCAACAATCCTGTAAGCACAGAATTTACATTTATTACATTACATTTTACTGTATTCCTTCTAGGAATTAAGGCAATGGTCCTATAAATTAGCTGCTTTAACTCACTTGGAAAATATTTATTTATTAACTTAGCTGTGTTGTTTGTTCCCATGGAATTACTCCCGTATTCCTCCATGTGTTTATTTTCCTTCTCCATTTCAAGGCAAACATCTAGCATATACCTAGCAATTACCTGGTATATACCTAGTAGTTAGGGTGACTGTAAAAGAAAGGGTGACCAAAACAGGATTCAGTGAGTCACATGTAACATGTAAGAGATCAAAGCAAAGCAGCTCGACGCCCAGCCTTTTCCCACATACTGTGCTATATAAGACATTAGAGCTCTGGAAGAAATGGACGATTCAATCACCAATGTCCAATGACCCTTATACTAATGGTCTAAGACTACAGTATATTGTTCATGTAATAGACCAGATAGGCACTCGGTCGATACTTTAAGTTTCGTATCAGCAGTTTAAAGGTGATACATTGGTGTTTCCGTACTAATAAGTATTATTCAGTGAAGTGATCTGGACTCCTATTCGCAAAGCTTACCAGAATAGAAATGCTGACTCAGCGAACAAGACCCAACTTAATCCCTCCCAAAAAAACATGCATCTTAGGAGGATGCACCATCTACAGCTCAGCATAGTGCTTTTAATTTCAAAAGATCCGCAGTCCTATTCTGAGGGACTAGATGAGTCCTTAACATCAAATGAGTAACAACTGCCTTGTTTACAGCCTTGTTTACAGAATTTACTGTAATTGTCTAAATTGCATTATTTATTTGCTTGGTTTTGACAGCCAACAGTCACAACAGATGACAGTGTTTATAGGTTTTCTCATTTGGTTTTAAAACTCATCGATCAGTGGCAGACTCCTGTTTTGAAAGACTGCGTGAAGCTTGCATGGCGCAGTGCAGTGTGTGTGTGTATGTGTGTGTGTGTGTGTGTGTGTGTGTGTGTGTGATTGTGTGCTGTTTTCATGATACAAGTCATAGACAGTCCATTGTGTGCTGCTGTCCGTGAAGCTGAAATGGCTGGCAGCAGCAATTTACACACAGTCACTGTTACTGCCTGGCTGCCTGCATGTTCTCTCTTTCTCTCTTTCAAACAAACACACACACACACACACACACACACACACACACACACACACACACACACACACAGGCAGAGCATCCCTGTATTGGTAACAAAGAACTGATGCCAAGGAAAGACAGCTTACGCCAGGGGAAACAATCAACAATCAAAATCTCATTTGCTATCTTTTCTCTTACACCTCTCGAATTTGTGTTTCTATGTGAAAGAAGTCTTTCTTCCTAGTACCTCATTGCATTTCTGTGTAAATCCAGTGTGAATACAGTCACATGCTTCCAAAGAAAGCTTTATTAGTTGCCGTTCTTTCGCTGTGTGCCAGGAAAGCCATTTCCACTGTAAATTGCAGCAGCACCTCGGGCATTACAGCAACTCACCCTTAGAAACATTTGGCATGCATGTTAGACTTTTTTCCCTCTCCAGAATATCTCCAAAGTCATTTTCGCCGTGTGTTTTTAAGTCTGAGTGTATTTGTCAATGGTTAACACTTCCAGCAATGTCGCAAATGAGGCCTAACATGTATTTCTGTGAGTCCATTGAGCGCTGCCCATGGTTGCTAAAATGATGTGCCAGCAGTAACCGGGAAGTCATTTGGAGCCGGTATTACTAGTGCAGGGGAAATAAATACAAGCATGATGACATACAAAAACGAATCTGAGAGCAAAATTAGAAGGTGGAGTTGTGTGGTGGCCATGTGTGTGTGTGTGTGTGTGTGTGTGTGTGTGCGCATGTCCTTGTCTCTCATTATCCTCAGATTGAGACAAATGGAGGGGGTCCGCCCTTCGATCTAAACCTCCACACCACTTACTCCTGACATCACAGCTGAACGAGTGTGTGTGTGTGTGTGTGTGTAGGCACATGCATGCGCATGCTTCATCTAGCCTTGTGGGAGGTGTGTGACTAACTGCAGGGTGTGCTGGCCATGTCCTGATTTGTGTGTTATTATGGTGTGTTTGTGTGTCAACTGTGCATTCATGCGTGCATGCCAAACTCTGGGTGAGCTGAGTGTGTGTGTTGCTATGTTCAACCGTGCTGCGTGTGGGAGAGGGTGTATGCACTTGTGTGTTGTTGCTTGCAAATAGATTGTGTGTAATTGTGTATGTTAGACACGTGCCTCCCCAGGCCCTAACCATGCTCATGTGTGTGAAGCACTGTGTTCCATGTGTGCGTGTGTGTGTGTGTGAGTGAATGGATACTCGGGCAATGTGTGCAACCGCTTGACACATTAGTGATTGTGTGTGTGTGTGTGTGTGTGTGTGACATGTGTGCGAGTCCAGGCGCTAACTGTGTGCAAGTTGAATCAATGTTGCCTATATTTAGCCTGTGTCTCACAAACTCACAGTGACTCATTTATCCACATACACACACACACACACACACACACACGTGTCCTTACCTAATGACATGCCAGCCGCGAGAGAGAAAGAGAAAGTGAGAGAGAGGCTTTGACTCAAGTTTCTTTAATGAGAAGTTTTCGGCTTTAACAGAAAAAAAAAAATGCCTCAAAGTACTCAACCATGTATTAAAATGTCTCTCTCTCTCTCTCTGTCTCTCTCTCTCTCTCTCTGCCACTCTCTGAAACACACAACAATATACATCCTTGCTGCTGGGAAGGGCACATTCCTCATTTGTGCTCTTGGTTCAATCTTTTGGTGTCAACAGGTTTCCAGCTGCCCTCCTGTGGTGTTTGTGCTTTTCTGTTTGCCTGCCTGTTGCTAGTGGACTCCCATGGTGAGCATCAGTTAGACGCCCGCTTCTAGTCTTTAATATGTGGCCAGGAAATGTTTTTAGCATTTCCACTGTCAACACTAACAACAACAACTCCTGCACAGTACAGTGGTAATAAACATAACATATAGAAAGTAGTGTATATAAATAATAGCTAACAGAATATACGCTAAATCATATCTATTGATGGTTTCATTGATATTCAGCAATTTGCTTGCTGGCATGCTAAAGCTAGACTATATTAAACTGTGTGTGTAACTTGGTACCAAGTGATCCCACTGTGTAAACTCACTGAAGTCTAAATACCTTCCCCCACGCCGCCAACTCAGGAAAATAGGTGAACACAAGTGATGTAAGTGATGTTCTGCATCTTGTCGACCACATGTCAATGGCGCACATACTGAGAGGAAGAGGAACAGCTGCTCATACAAAGCAAACACAGCTGATTACACCTATACAGTGTAATTCCTTCCTCCAGGCTCCATCCAGATAGATCCCTCAGGCCTGCATAATGCAACCACATAAATATTAAAAAAATGAATCTTTTTTCTTTTAGGAAAATCATCTCTTTGATCAACAAACTTGTGTGACTTGAAAGACTACTAGCAGGTTCAACTGTGTGTTTAGCAGTCAGTGCGCTGCATGGTGTGCTTTTAAGATGATGCAAAGGCAGCTCATACCATCCACTAAACAAATGCATCTGTAACACCTGCACCATGAGCCAGAGAAATACTGGGCACAGAGGTGAGACAATTTCCAGTAGTCAACAACAATGGTAAGTTGATCAATGAACCAATTTGCAAAAAAGTCGATGGGTTCCTTTAACCCTGGGTCAGTAGGCCGACTCCCCTGCACCTTGTTTCACTTTGTGGGCAATTTGGTCTGCCCTCTTTCCGATTAAGCACACCGTTACTCAGAATGAACTAAAAAAGGTCCTGCCCATCTCTCTGCTTTGGTCTTATCCTAAGGAGAAAAGAGCTTTTTTCCCCATTGCATTTTGCAGATCGATCACGTAAAAGCAGCAGTCACAGGAATGTAAGGACACCAAGGCGCTGACCTTTACGCTCCTGTTTTTCGTTTGCTTGTAATTTTGGTGATAGATGAATTTAAGCTCATTCGACTGGTGCGCTCAGTGTGAGTCACTCTGAATAGGAGTGGCAGCTAAATGGCAGTCTCAAATGTAAATGTTAGCAACCCCTCTGTCAGTAATGAGGAGGTTTGTTTTTCCTGATTGGTGAACCCGCTTCATCAATCCGCTGACAGCAGGTCATGTTTGTTGATCTCGTTCGGCAAGGTCACTCCCTCTGATGAGTGGACTGGGTGCCAGCCGCTACTGGTTTGATTAATTGTGAACCATCGAGCCATAAAGCCAAAAGCTGTAAGTGGGATACGATTGGGTGAAATAATCTATCAAACTCCCCCTTGCTATTGCTTTAAGGGAGGTCTGCCTTACCAGGTTAAAAATACACTGGCCCACAGTAGAAAAACAAAACTGGAGAGCGAGAAAAAAAGAGGGAGAGAGGTAAATCCAAGAGAGAAGGGGAGAAGCACAGGGAAAAAGGAGTGCAGGCGAGTAAAGATGGAGTGGGATGAGGCGGTTAAGCCGCGAAAAGGTAGGGAGACGTACAGGGAGAGACACAAACAGGTAGAGAGGCATTTGATGAAGAGACAGATTGAGAACTATTTAGAGAAGATGGAGAGGGATAGAGGAGAGAACGAGGGACAAAAATTGAGCCCCGCATGGAAATTGAGGGAAGTGAAAGAGCAATTCATCCGTAGCATCAGCCAAATCTCCATCCCTGCCATCTTTTTTTTACAACCGTTTCTCATTCCGCCTTTTCTCTGACGTTTCTATGGGCGAGTGAGTGAGTGTGTGTTGAGAGTCGGTGTTGACGCGCATTCGTGTGTGTTGGGAACCATTTAATTCCAACACCCGATATCTCTGGCATTACACGTTCTGCTTTGGTAATGGCGCACACACACACACACACACACCCTCAGACGGTTTCCATTAAATGGCTATTTCTAGCAGCAATTGGCGCGACGGGAGAATCAAGCACTCGGCCACCATTTGAAGTCGTATGGGCGACACTTGTTCCTATCGCTGCGCTATCACTCCATCCAGCCCTCCTCCCATCCCTCGCTCGGCCCTCTCCTCCTCACTTATCTCCCTTATGCCCCTAGAGATTCCTCAGCCCTCTCTCGCTATCTCTCCCTTTCTCTCTCTCTCTCTCTCTCTCTCTCTCTCCTGCTCACTCTCTCTCTCATCTTGGTCTGGCCAAGTGTTGCTTGAGGTTCTGTGAGCTTCTCTTCCCTTTGACCGTACCGGCCCACTCCCTCTTTTCCTTACCTCCTCCTCCCCTCTTCCTCCTCTTTCTCTTCCACCCCCTTCCTCCTCTCTCTTTCCCCCTCTCTTCCTCCTGTCTCCCTCCTTTCCCTGTCTTTCTCCTCCCCTCTTCCTCCTCTCTCTCCTCCTCTCCTTTTCCTCCTCTCTCCTGTCTTCTTTCTCTCTCTCCTCTCCCTCCTCTCCTCCTCCCCCGTCTTCTTCTTCTCTCCATATCCACCCCTCTTCCTCCTCTTTCTTCCACCCCCTTCCTCCTCTCTCTCCCCATTTCTTCCTCCTGTCTTCCTCCTCTCTCTCTTCCTCCTGTCTTTCTCCTCCCCTCTTCCTCCTCCTCTCTTCTGTCTTCCTCCTGTCCTCCTCTCTCTCTTCCACCTGTCTTCCTCCTCTCTCCTCCCCTCTTCTCATCCTCCTCCTCTCTCTTCATCTCTTCTCCCAGTCTTCCTCCTCTCTGCCTCTTCCCCCTCTCTCTCCTCCCCTCTTCTCATCCTCCTCCTCTCTCTCCTCATCTCTTCTCCCAGTCTTTCTCCTCTCTCCCTCTTCCTCCTGTCCTCCTCCTCTCTCTTCCTTCCACTCTGTCCTCCTCTCTTTCTCCTCATCCTCTCCTGTTCCTCCTCTGTCTCCTCCTTCTCTCCCTCCTCTCTCTTCCTCCCCTCTTTCTCCTCATCCTGCCCTTCCTCCTCTTCATCCACCCCTCTTCCTTCTCACTCCCTATCCACTCCCCTCCTCCCTCTCCCCTCCTCCCTCTCTCCCTCCTTCTCTTCCACTCCATCCCCCCCCCCCCCCCCCCCCCCCCCCCCCCCACTCCTCCTCCCTCTCTATCTCTCTCTGTCTGAGGCTTGGCGCTGCTAGAGACAGATCACACTCCTTTTCTCTC